>NW_008795909.1:13819812-13897344 GCF_000699145.1 Aptenodytes forsteri
ACAAGATAATATATAGTAAACTAGAAATGACAGCAAAGGAAAAAACTCCCATTAGTTTAAATCAACTTATGTAAGCCTACTTCCTTTCTATTGCCAAGAGAAATTATTTTTCTTCTTTTTTTTTTTTTTAAAGGCAAAATCAGACATGTTGCTCAAGCTGCATCTGATCTGATCCGATCCCAGTAAAGAGATTATCCTCTTTCCCCAATCTACCTCTATTAGCACATGCCTAACTCCTCCAACATCTCTCAGAGACTACTGTTGTCCCAGTTTCAGCTGGGATAGAGTTAATTTTCTTCCTAGTAGCTGGCACAGTGCTGTGTTTTGGATTTAGGATGAGAACAATGTTGATAACACACCGATGTTTTAGTAGTTGCTAAGCAGTGCTTACACTAGTCAAGGACTTTTCGGCTTCTCGTGCCCTGCCAGCGACCGTGCCGGCAGAAGCTGGGAGGGGGCACAGCCAGGACAGCTGACCCAAACTGGCCAAAGGGACATTCCATGGGACATCATGCGCAGCGCAGGGCTGGGCATCGGTTGGCAGGTGGTAAGCAATTGCATTGTGCATCACTTACTTTGTGTATTCTTTTATCATTATTATTATTTTTATTTTTCCCTCCCTTTTCTGTCCTATTAAACTGTCTTTATCTCAACCCATTAATTTTACACACACACACACACACCCCTGATTCTCTCCCCCATCCTACTGTGGAGTGGGGGGGGAGCAAGTGAACGACTGCGTGGTGTTTAGCTGCCTGCCAGGTTAAACCACAACAACTGTCCAGAGCTGGTAGATAAACTCACATACAGTCACCCCCACCTTAGTTCTCTCATAATGATTCTATTTTCAAACACTCTGCTAGGAAAAAATGCTGATCTGATTCCTTTTACCAAACCAGTTTTGGGAAGAGCTTACAAAACAGTTTATGACAGCTGGTTTGAATGGGACAGTAATACCCAGCAAGCACAAGTGGCAGAAAGCAGTAATTTCTTATCCCCCAATAACCTGCAGTTGACGTCATACATCCAATTGTGCCTTGAGACACTTCACAACTTATTTATAGGTAATTCATCGCCAAAAAAAGGGACAGAAAGCCTTGTCATAATCATAAGCACAAAGGAGATCAAGCAAGAACTAGCTCATACAGAAAATGGAGCTATAAGTTCAGGATTAAAAGTATGAGAAAGTGTTTTTCGGTAAGCAGGAAAAAAAAATGTAATGAGAAAAGGAGTAAAATGTGCAGTTGTCAAAGTGTTAGTACAGGCCTAAATGGGAACAAATTAAATAGCTGGGGCAAGGGTAAAACTATGCAAGTTCACCTAAGAGTTAGTACAAACTAGGCCTGAATAACCACATTCATTCTTTGTGTCTTCCTGGGAAGACAAAGAAAGGAAATGGAGGTAGTAGATACCCAACCAGGAAAGTAAAACTGACCTCATTGTAAAAGGCATTTTTATTTTGTAAGAACATTTAGAAAGGTTTTCTTTGTATGTGTAATATTTCAGTCCAGACCAAGTCTGGAGGCAGAGCTACAGTGAAGATTTTGAGACATAAGGTTTTTACAAATAAATAATATTTTTATACTTGAAAAAGCTCTCAGGCACAGAAGTCTCTCTTTAGATCTAAATTTCTTACAGTGAAGAAATGATTACACTGAACACATTTACTCTAAACAAAGATTCAGTAATGACAGAGTGGGTTTTTTGTATCAAGCTGTGATTAGAACTCATTTAGTTTTGTTACTCTGTTTCTACTGTAAAAGGCCTGCATCGCTTCACTTTTCATTGTACTCATCTATATCTAGAGGTCTGAGTGAGATCTTGTTTACCCATGTAGAAAAATTAATTCGATTGCCTTGAATAATTTTAGAGGTATGTACCTAAGAATCTTACTGTCTATCCTTGATTCCCAACCAGAGGCTCTAGACACCTAACTTTTTAAAATCCAAAATTCTAACTACTTAATTTTTGGTAACAACAAAAGGTAGTTAAACAAAAGACTTGACACTTTTTGAGAAAACATATAGTGCATCAACTGTCCTTATAAATCACTACAAATTCTTACACTTTACAGTTATTTTGGAAACGATCAAGGCCCAGAAATATTCAAGAAACACCGGAGTAATTCCCCAGAAATGGAAAAGGACTAAAAAGTCTTCCAGATGGGCAGGTGCCTGCTGTGACATATCTAAGTCACTGCCTGTTTGCATTCTTAGGGATGGAAGAGGCAACTGCAGTCTTAATGCTGATTTTGCAACAGTAATGTCATTGACTTCAAGGAGTCCAAGACTCTAGTTTGCACCAGTACTTGATAAAGGAGAATTCAGTGCCAGCTAAATTAGTTAGTCAATCATGTTAGTTAGTGAATTAGTCTAACTCTTTTTAACAACTAAGAACACTCGGAGAATAAAAAGGTAAAATTTGCAAAATACAAAAGCCCACAATTCTGAGGACCTAAGGGAAAAACAGAAAGGTACAACAGAAAGATAGTTTAAAAGGCAAGGAGAAGTGCTTGCATCTAGAAATTTCTGAAGTATTGAAAAGAAGAGAACCTGGGCTTTTCCTCTTTCTACAAACTACAAATGTAAAGTTTACTTTATCATATAAACAAAGACTGACTGCAAAAGCTCAAAAACAGGAATTGTTTTCAGTTGATATTGAGATAATGTATTTATCAACATCCTCTTGAATTTCCTAGATTTTATGCAACGCTAACATAAGCAGATAAGATCCTGCTGTGTGTCACTTCCGGTACTGTACTATGCTACACTTCACTTTTCAACAGGTGCCATATTTTAGAATTGTCTGAGTGTATGTCACCAAGACACACACACCCTCACCCTGGCTTCAGTTTTCATCTACACTCCTCTGAAATCCACATTTAGCCAAGTATTCATAAGCCTCTTCCAAGAACTTGAACAAATGCTGAGTGTAAACTCAATAGCAGAAAACATGTCATTACTGTCCACAACTACAGGTAAATATGAGGTGACAGACTTAGAAAAATAAAACTGGACAGGTTCTTCAGCTCAGATACAGCACGTACTTTGGACAAAGAATGTAGGATTTTAAGAAGACTACCTACGTTCTCAAACTGACAAAAAGTAAAATGCTACTCTGTTTTTCTTTTATATGCTGTCAACATCCGCAAGATCAGATCTGAGTGTTCTGAAGCCTTCTTTTATCATCTCCTCGTGTACATAAATCCATTATAGAATCCTACTTTTTCCCAGTGGCAATCCTACTGCCGGAAACCGTGTTCTCCATGGATGGTTGCCAGAAAGCCTAGCCCACATTCCAACTGCCTACTTTGTAATTACATGTCACATTCCTAGGTTCTCCTGAACATACTACTAGCATCTCAGAAAGTAATAAAGCAAATGTTGAAACTATGTAAACTTTAAATCATTAATCTTTTTTCATTATTATTAATCTCTTCCACAACAACTGTTTAAAATATACCAGTTGATATGTAGAAAGGTATATCTGAGTATCTTTGGAAGGTATACCTATGGAAGTATATATGCAAGATATGTCTGAGACAGTAGCATGTCCCAAATCACCTAAATTATAGGTGATTCTAAATATAAATTTAGAATAATATTCTAAAATAATAGGAGAGAGATAAAAATAAGAGCTATGAAAACTCATTTTGCTATTGAAATAAATAAAGAAACTTTATTTATTCTTTAAATAAAGAAACTTTATTTAAAAAAAACCCAGCAGCTGAATCAGTTCCTTATACACACTTGTTCTCATACCTGGACTTCTGCCCTGGTACTGCATTGTCCAAACTGGATTCAGATTGATTCCGTACTTTCCAAAACTAAACTTTCCTTCTAATACGAAACAAGTAACTTAATTCCTCCCTTCCTTTTTCATCTATGAATATACCTATATGATTAATTCACTAAGAACCCTTTTCCCTACTTTCTGTCAGAAATCTGTATACAATTGATAATTGCCAGTTACCAAATTTGTGGATGGAAGAAAGAGCCACCGCTTGCCAAGACAGTTATCACAGAACTTCTTACTTAATCTTAATTATTTATTGTTTAAAAGGATACTACTGCCTTGCAAATCCTGTGGCTATAGGCAATACACTTTGTACTTAAAGAGAAGAAACAGAATGCACGGACAGATTTAGAATCCCGATGTGTGCTTAAACATTTCAAAAGCAAAACATTATCATAAGCAGTCATTTTCAGGAAAAATGAAGGAGGCCAATTCCATCAGAATGTTCTACAGTTTAAATGGACAGCCACCCTTGCTGTGAAACAGCCTAGAGCTGAGAGGTCGGTCTCTATTAACAGACAGATAAGCCCACTTACCTGTAAAGCACAATCACCCCACTTTTTTTTTTCTGAATTCCTTCAGTATATGAACATTATAGGAATGCCAAAATAGTGTTTTCTGAGCCCCACAAGCTTTATATTCCAAAGATCAGTAGCTTTTCTATTTTTAACATTAATTGATGTACACTGTAAGATATGGAGAAACCGGGGGACGAGGGTGTGCAGAAAAGGGGAATGAAAAGTATAAAAACACATCAATAATCAGACCAGCTCTTTATATTTTACAATAATGATCAAGAGTACTGTAAATGCAAAACTGTGATTCTTTATGAAATTCACTAATTTACTTTTCCTTCTACATTTATAGTAGGTGCATGCAGTCTGTACACAAAGGTGGCCCTAGAGTTACATGTATGCTTACCAATTAGGTTGGCAGCCTTTTTTATTGGCACCCATTTTCCTTTTCAAAATGTTCCATGTTAAATTTGAGTATCATAGTTTTGATATTTATGGTATTTCAGCTTTCTTGATTTCATCATAAATGTCATGAAATTTGCTTTAGCTTTTTATTTTCAAATTCTAAACTTGATAGTTTTCTTAGAACGGGAATTATTTAGTCCTGTTGTTACCATCAATATTTTTAAGCTTTTCCATGCCGAGGCTTAAAGAGCCAGAAGATATGTAAAGAATAGCAATGTATTTATGTCCCATGACTTTTAAGCCAATCTCATCTAGAGCCTAGCGAGGGACTGTAAACATTCACTGTAGCGATTCTACAGCTGGGAGGGATCACCATGACCATGCAAGCTGACCAGGCCAAAGTTTTTCCCCAAACCAATTCTAGACTACGTATTATTTCAAAACCAAACAAAAAAGAACCTGGTCTTGATTAAGAGCTTAGAGGGAGTGACATAGGACAACACCCTTCTAACAGACCACTAACTATCTTCAGCATTTAAAAAAAAACAAAACAAAACACCACCACACACAAACAACCCCCCATGCCTTAACTGAGTCCACATTTGTACAAATTGCAAAATAATGGAACCCAATTTCAGCCATTGGATCTTTTTAAACCTTTGGCAACTGAATTATAGAGCCTGATATTAGTAATTAACTGGAGATCAACTAATTAATCCTTTAATCATCTCTTGAATAAGCTAACTGGACTGAGCTCCTGGAGTCTTTCAGTCTAAAGCACATTTTTCAACCCTTTGATGAGTCCTGTGACTCTCCTCTGAACCCACTGCAATTTATCAGTATCTCTACAACTAAAAAACCCAAAATTAAGGAAAAACTGTAGAATTAGCTTACAAATAAAAAGTTCATTTTTCTATGCTGAGTTGAGAGTCCTGCGTTTAAATATTCAATGATCACACTTGTCTGTTTTCAACTGTGAGTCTGGGCTGTGGTTTTGCCTGGTAATTCAATAAAATAAAACATAACCTAGAAACGAACAACAGGCATTTTCTACAGAAATGGTGTTGTGCAGACACTTGGTTGTAAACCTATCAATATCTACTGCCTGTACCCTCAGGCTAGAATTTAATTAACTTGTTATCACCCCTCCGCATTACAGAACTGAAGAAATGGGCAACAAAAAAATCATAAGTATACAGGCCTCTTCTTGGTAAGAATAACATTTCCAGACATTGTCAGTCTCCAAGCCAAGACTATCATGTCCATGTGTAAGGAAAATGTCAGCAACAAACCAGATCTCAGCAGTTGGAACACATTTAAATAATAAAAAAAGGTTTTCTGCAGCTGCATAAAGCGATGATTTTGGCTGGTTTGAATTAGGCAAAGTGGAAACAGGAATCATTGCAGAGCTCTATCTTCCCCATCTCTCTACAAGCAGTCCCTGTATTAGAGGCCAAAACAAAATGCAACAAGCCCTTTGACTTTGGCCTTTAACTGTAATTCATCAGCATGTGAAAATGTACTCTGAACACAGCAGTACTACATATCATGTAACTGAAGATCCTTTAGTTTTACTGCTCTCACTAACTGCTCAGGTTAGTTTGCTTCTCCAGAAAAACATGATTGCCTGACCTCTATATCCCTTTGCAACCATACTTTTTTTCCCCCTCCTTTTTCCTCCTTAGCAATTCTGGAATGAATTAATTTATAGACAGGCTCAGTTAAATAAATATTAGCGCTCGCACAAAAAAAATGGTTTGGTAGCTTTAGAAGCTTTAAGCATTTTCCAAATCTTTTCAAAATATCCAGTATTAATCATTTCACAACCTTTCAAATACTCTCTCAGAAACTTTGTTGTTTTGTAATCCCTAATTTAAAACATTACTGTACGATTTTTGGCTTCTCAAGATTCTCAAGTCTGAATCATAACTTCGAAGAGAAGCTGTCATATCAATTGCTTCACTTACCAGCCCAACCTATCCGAATTAATTCTCCTTCCACTGGTGATTACACAATATCCTTGCATGAATTACCACAATTGCTAGCCTGGAATGTATTACGAGGAAAGCACTTAATGTATTTTTAGCTGTCTTTTAGTATAGTTAAAACAAGGAAGAGGAACCAGATAATGAGATTAGGCAGCTCTCTACAGATCAATGGCAAATATACTGTAGACGTTGTTCAGAAACTTTGGTGCTTTCCTTCTTAATTTTTCTTTTATTACTGGCTTGAGAAAAACAAATAGATGGGTGCTGCATAATCACGGTAAAATTACAAAATTCTGCTGTCTGATCAAAGGGTAGTGGCAAAAGGAAAATGAGTAAGCCTGTACTTGAGTTAAGGTCTAAATATTGGGAATGCAAACTAAGTCCATCACTCCTAATGTCTTATGTAGCTATTTGTTAGTACTATGTGCTATCCAGCACCCATGACATAGTCAGGGGAGTAGAAATTTTAATGTAGTTTATTCCTCCTAAATATTATCTGAAAACTCACAGCAGCTGTGCATACAGTCATATACAGCTAGAATTATTCCCCGAAGCTTGAGAGCATAAATCTAATAAAATATTCCCCTCCCATCTACCCTGTATCTTTCAAAGACACTTCTAGCTCTCAGCAAAGACAGAATGTAACTTGTAAGTGACAATGTAATCTGTTCAACTGATGTGGAGATTGTGGAAAATAATTCATAAGAATAAACATATTCTACCATATTCTATCGCAGAATTCATACAAGTCTACTATGCAAATCATTGGACCATATTAAATTGCTAAATTGCCACAGAACAAAAGATATTGCAAAACTGTCATACTTTAAGCATTCTTCCACTGAAGTTTCAGTTTAATTGCAAACTGCAAAACACACACAATATATAGTTAATCAACAGCTTCATTTTAAAAGCAATGAAGTTCCTATGTTTGGCCAGTGGAATGACGAAATAAAACAGTTCTTTCCTTACCCTTATTGTACATATTGGTTGGTACTTGGACATCACTCAGACTGATGTTCACAGGCAAGTTATTGAAGTGGTCATTTGGCACTAGAATGAACTCCTTCCCCAGCTCCAGATAGTTTCCTTCTTCATCTCGTTCATTTATGAGCACAGCATTGAAGTATTCATACTGCAACAGAAACCCACATTCAGTATTCAGAATTCACTTTCAGTATAAAAATATGAAGTTTGAATATTTTAACATATCTATCAATCCATTGATTAACATTTACATGTATCTCCATCTAGAATAGAAGAAGAAGATATTTTTATCATCTCTCAGATTCCCTCTATACTCCTAGTACAGGTACATTTCTGAAACCAGATTTATCTATACATCTCAAGAAAACCCCATATTACCTCAGATCTCTGGGTACCCTGAAAATGTTAAGGGCAGCCCAACAAACAGCCTGAACATAAACAATGTATGTGCTATTTTTAATGCAAAGCTCTCTAGATTTAAATAATTCCCTGGATAATTATTTAATTATGATTTCTCTGCTTAGCTTATTTTCATCAGTTCAAGAACTGCCATCAGTGCTGAACTTAGGCCTCGAAACCTCAGATCTCTGGCTACCCTGAAAATGTTAAGGGCAGCCCAACAAACAGCCTGAACATAAACAATGTATGTGCTATTTTTAATGCAAAGCTCTCTAGATTTAAATAATTCCCTGGATAATTATTTAATTATGATTTCTCTGCTTAGCTTATTTTCATCAGTTCAAGAACTGCCATCAGTGCTGAACTTAGGCCTCGACAAACTAAAAGTGTTTTTACTTCACAGGAATATTAACTACAGCTGTTGTTGCTTACCCAATGTGTACTGACTGACATTTCCTAAAGAAAAGTATTTGCTTTATGCTGAATTTTACAAATGCACATCATAGTAGGTATGCATACTTTCATATAGACATATAAACTTAGCAGTAACTTATTTTGAACAAGAAATTATTGTTACAGATTCCTGAAGAGTATTTGGCCTATTTTGTATAGAACTATAACCAGATAAGCAAAAGCAATTTAGATAAAATTATTGATTTCTTTATGACCTAGTTTAACCAGAAATTTTATCAAGCTTTGAAGGCAACAGTGAAGACTACTTTTTAACCTCTTAAATAACCTTAACCCTTAGCAACAGTTTGTGATGTGTTTCTTAATTGAAAGAGAACAAAGTTTAGTGTCTTTGAAGAATCTTATTAATTTAAATATGAGTCTCTGCCCTAACTATCCATTTGAGAGTAAATCAATACAAATGATATTTAGACATAAATCTATGCATTCATAGATCATCTATATCTATACAACCTCTACAAGGATAAATATACCATTTACAAAGCTAAAACAGACCAGCAAGTACAAAAACTTAAAAGGCTTTTCACAAGCACTCTTTCTCAGTGTGATATGCAATTCGTTCTACTAAACAAGAATTAGTTAAAATCTTACAATCTATCCACTTCCATTAAAAGGCTTGATAATTTAACGAGTATCTTAAATGGAAGCTTACTTGGAAAGCAGCTTTCCACATCCTGCTCTTTTAGCTTTATTTTTTTCAAAATGGCCAAGCCGTAGTTTGGGGTTTAAATGAAAGCAGAATACAAAAGAAGTCACTGTACATTAGCTAGATTTTGAGGACCTTCTGTGTGTGACAGAAATATTCAAACTCAGTGTTCCACATACCATTAATCCCATATAACAAAGACTGAGACACATCAGTATTTGAAGATCAATTTAATGGAAATTAATCTGACATGATTAAACATTTGACCTTAAAGTTATTTATTTTACTTTAATTGCTTTATACTGACGTGAGCCAAATAATCTGCTGCATACATCTCATGAATATAAACAGCTATTGAATCCTAAAGTTCTGGAAAAAAACTCCACAGTAGTCTCGGGTTGTTTTTTTTTTCCCCTCCGGGAGCCACAGGTAAAGAAAAGAGTAGAGATATAATTGATCTAAAGCTGTAGTTTCATTAATTAATTAATTCCAAAAGTTATTAGAATTATCCAACACCCCCACAGATGCTACCCTTCTCTATAACATTTGGCGGATTGTCACTCTCATAGATTTGATTCTTCTCATACCAAAACAAAAAGGATGAAGAAACGTGATCATTTCCAAAACACCAGTTCTCATTCTATTTTGGAGAAACCTTCTCCATCTCTGCTTATTATCCAGGTTTATCACGGATCATTAGCTGCACTGCATGCCTGTTGCCCACATGTGACAGCAGCTTTTTCAGTTTACCCTTTCTGGAAAAAGCCAGAGACAGTTGGCAGAAGACTTGAAAGCCCAACTCGTATTTCCCATCTTAGTAAGAAATAGAATATACCTTCCAACACTAAGCCATGCACTAATGACTGTTGTAAAGTGCAATTCTACTCCAATTCCAAGCAAGGAAGAAGTAAGCTGCGTAGCTTTTCCATGTTATATTAGAGAGTATCTAAGTCTGGAGGAAAGGCTGATATTCCATCCCCTGGGAGTACAGTGATAAATAAAATTATATATTTCATGCTTCTTTGTTGCCAACGACCTCTCTCTTCACAGTCCCTGGATAGCTAAGTTCCAGCAGGATGAGAATGATTGTTTCATCTTGTTTCCAAACCACTTGTTCTCTTGTCCTTAAAAACATAGTTTTGTTTTTCTTTTTCTCTCTTGAACATGACATCGCCTCCACAACTGCTGGAGCTACAGATAAGCCATTGCGTTGCTTTCATGACGTTTCTTGGCTTTGGAAGTCTTATCAGGATGGTCACAGGGAAATCAAAGGGGTTGGGGGTTTTTGTTTTCTTATTGAAGACCACCATTGAAAGCATTCATAACACCAAATGGTAACACAAAAGTTGTATTTAAATATTACACTTTAAGCGAAAGGTGAATACATTTGGGGATAAAAAATTCTGTACTAAAATATGTAGCAATACACTGTTCTCCTTTAACTGAATTTAAGTTGTGTATCATGGAATAATTTCTACAGTAATTCACATACAGTGATTTCAAGGATGTAAATTTACCTTGCCCATAGGTTTTATAATACTTTGGAAAAGGTAAGAAAAATGGACAAAATTCAAATAAGAATGTCAGAATATACATGGAAATCACCTCTAAAAGAATATTATTTCCTTTCATTCAGTGGGTTTTTCCTCTTCCAAAAGAGTTAATTAGTAGACATCCTCCTTCATCATGTTCTGTAAGTGGCAAGGCTAGTAAAGTATTAAAATCTGCTGTATTCTAAATAAATGAAACCACTCGTTTCACAATTAAGGGTATTTAGGACTGATTGTTTCTTTGGTTGATTTAGTATTCACTGATTTATTGGTCTGAGTCTGTATTTTCTCTTTTCAATTCTACAAGTGTATACATAATAATATGATTTATGTGGGGATTTTTTTAAAGCAAATTGTAGCATAAAATAATGCTTATGGTATTACAGATAATTAATATTTTTCTGGGGTTTTTTTTCTGTTTGATTTAGGGGGGTTGGGGGCTTGGTTTGTTGGGGGTTTTTTGCAAGTGAGAAGCCTATAAAAATAACATATTTAAGACAGTCCTGCAAGTTCGAAGGATTAAACGTCAGGTAACACATACAGCTCAAAAATACTACTGAAAAAGATCAGCATTGAAGCAGAGCCGTTATACAGTGGCTTCTTTTGGGCACTTTTCTTCCAAGGAAATTATTGAGTATGACAGCTGAAAGGTGATAGAAGGAAAATTAAAAATAAAAATTGGAGAAAAAAATAATATTAAAGTAAATCCATCTGGCATTCTGACACTGCATTCAAGATAATGCCCAAGGGAAAGAGGATAAAGTCCTGTTTGCTGACAACACAAATACTCTACCCGCTAAGCTCTAAGAGAAAATGACTTCAATTTTATCTTGTCAATGGAGGTCAATCTTTGATGTAACCTTAACTAGGTGAGTTCTGAGTGCGCAATCTAACATGCCAAAAAGTTATTAGTCTAATAAATAACAAAGTAATCATCCAGGTTGGGAGTATAGCCAGGCTCTACTATGACTTGGCCAACAGATGAGTTTACACTAACCTTACATATAGACTTGCATGGTGAGCAATGAACTGGTGAAAAAGCATTCAAAGGAAATCTCATTCATGTAATCCATTACATGCATCTCAAGATCTAAACATGAACTTTCGTACTTTTGTGCATTTAAATTTGCTCACATAAACACATTCAGGTTTTTTGTTTGTACATTCCTTAACAGCATCTGCATCATTCTGAGTGTTTGATCAACCATTTTGAAAGCCCCCATTGTATCGTAATGAAGAAGACTTAGAGCAAGGCCATAAAAATTGGGGACAAAAAGGAATCTCAGCTTTCACGTGATACTAATATTTTATCCTTATGAAGAAAGCCTTCCCAATGCAAGCCAATATAAACTGATCAGTAGTGCTCAATAGAACAAGCACTGGACCATTCTGCCTCAGCAAGAAGCCGACCATATTTGAGACATCCCAAAGAATCATATTGCTAACAGTCTGCAGAACCCTGGGCTGCTCTAACATACTGGTATACACATAGTAGACAGACACTTATGGGGCTGTTAGGAGATTGATCACAAAATTGTTTTACAGGTTCATTTGCGCTGACTAGCAAAGGCAAGCTTTGTCTTAAAACACCGTAAGATAGCCTCAGCCACAATACAAAAGCGTGTGCTGTATGATCTCTTAGGATGGCTGCCACAGACATATGTTAAGGATGATAAAAATTAATTCATTCAAAAGGTATCGTAGAAAAATTGTGGGGAAGTGCAAGGTTTGTGGCATGCAATGAGAACCACAGGGGTAGGTTACAGGGGAGAACTGATCTGCAAGGCAAGAAGGAAACTTTGGCATTATCTGTTCCAGTTTAGCCACTTATTTTGGCATAATGTCTCAACTAAACAAGCACCTTGATTACAATGGATACTTTGCTGAGACAAGACATCAGTAATTCAGATAGAATACTGAAAACTATTGTGCATGCCTTGCATAATTGCAGTATTGTAGAAACTGTGGTAGATGAGTGACATTCTCTATTTCCATTTACATTTATCTTATTGTAAACAGATACTTGTGATGCTTAAATTATTTATCAAATGTTTGTTAACATTATAAACAGAATATTTATTTAAATATAAATATTTACTGTTTAAATTAAAAGACACATTCTAATGCAAATTGCCTTTGCAACTTAGAGAGTACTTGGCACATAAGAGTAAACACGTATCAGTTGCTTTCACCATATCTTAAAATGAAGTATTTTGTTTTAATGGTATGAAACAATGCAAGCCACAATTTTAGTTTGATATATTTTTTCTATAGTACAGAAATTATTTTTACCAAGACAGCATAAAAAGTCCCATTTGCAGAGCTATGAGGACTAGGAAGGTATAAGAACACAACTGGGAATGATTTGCAGTAATGGGTCAGCACTATAGCAGTATTGGGGTTACACCGATAATTTTTAACTATGCAAGAACCATTTTCACAGTGTTTCCGCAACCATACAGCTCATCTAAAGTCAAAGCTGGACATCTCTGGAAGACACTAAATCAAGGAAAGTTTATGGCATTTGAATTGAACCTCAAAATGCTACAGCATCAGAGAGAAAATGAAAAAGTAGCAAATAACATGGAAAACGAAGGGGAAAGCAAAACCTAGCATTAAATAGCACAGACAGTTAGAAATAAACAATAATTTGAATGTCTATGACAGTTTCAGCAAAATAGCTATTACCATCAGTGAGTTTAAAAAAAAAAGAGGAAAAGTTTCTTTTCTCAAGACTCTGACAAGTAGGACGCATCTCTGAGGGCAGAAATATTCATGATATGTAAAAAAACAAAATGAGAAAAGTTATCCACTCTGAGAGAGGCTCTCCTAATACAAAACCCATCAACAACAGTCTCCACTCCGGTATTCATGTGTTAACGAAGAGGCAGATGTCTGAATGCATATCAGTTTCTAAGGCTCAAAAAAGTCTCTTCTGACAGTTGTCCAGCAAGGAGAATGTATGTTTTGAAGCATATGATGAAAGCTCTTGTATTCAAGAACTTAGTCTGATGTTTAGCGAGCAAGTATAAAAGGTCATAAATGCAAACTGCCTCATACAATAAAAACTGTTCTGAATTTTAAAAAGCTTTTAAATTTGAGAAAACTGGCATCTCTTGTGGTAAGATACGATCTTTATAATTTCCGATTATTCTCTGAAAGTTCTTGCTTGCTCCTCTGTACGAACTTCCAATGCTTTTTCCCCCCTTTTTTTCATGTCTTTATTCAACAGCAAGGCTCAGAAAACACCTGGGATTTGAAATGTTGTGATCAGTCCCTTGCTAATTATGGTACTACAGAAATGTTACTCGCGTCCTTGCAAAAACAACTGATCTGTTCTCTACACAATCAGATTAAGATGACCTTTCCCCAGGCTATCCATTCCCTCCCAGTATGATTACCCTATTAAAATTGTCTTAAAACAGGATAAATAAATAATACTTTATTATAATATAAAATCAATTATACCAGCATGTAAATTGATAACACATCAAGGTCTCAGAGGTCTTGTAAGGATTATCTGATTCACTGAAAGTGGCAAGTAGTACGTAATTATGATGGCTATTTTAAATCATCCAGTTAAAAGGAGTCACTTTTAGTTATGAGTTTCATATGAAGCCTCCTTTTCCCTTACAGATAAATAACTTCAAAAATATCTATTTTTGCATATAAAAGCTCTCAAGATTCTTTTCTTTGTCACAAGGCTGGACAAAAACTCTTAAATTTAGTAAACACAACAAGGAAGGAGAAAAGGCTTCCATAACGGGCTTTCAGTTTGACATTTCGGACACCTGTATGACAAGCCTTAGTAGAGATCTAATGTTTTAGTTGGGTCTAGAAATGCAAGTGTTCAGTGTGTTCATTTTCATACACAAAATCCCCCAGGGAATACTTTCTGCTAAAAAGCAAAACAAATCCCTACTCTGGTGGCACCGTAATTTCTCCCTTCTCCCAATGGACGTCTGTTAAAAAGATACCAGTTACACAGATGAGTAAGTTCGGAGCCAGTTATCATGCTCCTACAGAGCTGGAGTAAATCATGAAGACAATTTACTGAAGATTTCTGGAGCAACTTTAATCAAGAATTTCATGACTTAAGTGAAACATCCTGTAACCAGAGTACAATAATGGTGGAGTCTGTGCGTTTGTGAAGGTTGAGCGTTTCAAAACCACATAATTACCACAAATACCAGAAAGCCTGCATCCCAGTCAATGAGCTTACACTCTAATAAAAAGGCAAAAATCACCAACCTGGAAAATCTACCAATATAGTAGTGTGGCCCTTTGATAAGGCTTATCATCTCTTGCACATATTGCTGAGCGAGCATGACAGCAATACTTCTGTGGCTGGGGCAGACCATTCCCAGCTGCACCCGAAACGCTCCCTCCTGCGCTTCCACTCTGGCCTTAGCACAGGCAGAGCTCCCTTGGCTCTGCACTTCTGCTGAGAGCGCATCTTCCCAACTCGCTCCTGATGGACACAGTAGAGAACTCTACACTTAATGCTTCCAATTCAGAAATATACAATAGAAGAGGCTCATTCTTCTTGCTAATAAACATGAGACGTCTGTTGGGCTTTATTTAAACCACACTTTGGAAGAAGCAGCAATTAGCCTAAAACTTTTCACTCCAAAAGGACAAGCTCTGTGCAAGAGCAAAGAAAACAAGGGAAGACTAATAAGCACTTCTGAACACTTGAGAATGTTAAAACATTTTTGAATGCATTTGTATCAAGCTTGCCATTACTTCCATGCTACAGTAGTGGTGGATCCTCCCTTTTCAGACTAGAAAACCAAGATACAACATTACACAGCAAGCCTTGACTTGATTAGTATTATTTTCAGAGCATAAAAAACCCTCGCTATGCCTCATTTTATTTTTAGATTAGAAGTAGTATCCCGCTGATGTGGGTGTGGCCAAAACACAGATGCAAAATACTTATAGCAAAACAGATGCCAACAGGTTATCAGGATGCGTGGGGTGGGAGGGCTATAAAATCTCTGCAGCTTTGCTGAGCAGTTAAGACACACAAACACACACTGGAGAAGGCTCTCAGCTACTCTTCTCTTTTAAAGTCTAAAGACAGAAATAGAAATGCAGTTTGATACATAACAGAAATAGCACCTTGATTTTAAAATGTCTGGTGGTTTTTTTTTTTTTAAAAAAAAACACTTATTTATAAAAGGTGATGGGAATCATTCTTTTTCAGCAACTGAGAAAAGAAGAAGTCACACGTGTGTGATTTTTACGGGACTAACTACTGGCCTCTACTGGCCATGCTCTGGGCATAAGGTTAGGCATATCTTGAACAGTAGTGTGAAGGTACTTCTCACATTTAAAAGGTGCATCAGGTGCAATTTAAAGTTTGTTGTATTTACCCTCACAGTCCACTTCTGAAAAGTTATGTGTCTCAAGCCAACAATCAATGGATTTCTTCCCTCTAAAGTCCACTAACACAAATATTCCCAAAACCAATTTTATGGGGCTGACCTTTTCAAACAAATTATGTCATTTGTGTATCTTTACAGATGCAAAAAATCTGCAAGACTTTGCCTCATATTTAATACCATTTTCATTACTAGCTAGAACCACAGGACTCCTTCATTTCTCTTTAAACCCCGTAGATCATATCAAGCTAGTGAACAGGCAGGATCAACAACTTCTATAAAATAATTCTGTAGAAGAACATAGTAAAATTACAGACTTCCTTCAAAACTCATGCAGCAATATTTTCTAAAGTTTTCCATCTTACCATAAGGTAACCAATGAATGGCATTCAATATAGAACATTAAATAAATGGTAATTCCTCATACAGTTTAAAATATGCTAGAGAAATAGAAAAGCAAACTATTTCACAAACAGATAAGCTGAAAAGTTTTAAAGTTAAATCAGAGTAGTTCCATGCATGTTCAGCTCATCTGACACATTCAGGTTGATGACAACCTCAAGGCTGCTTCTAATTATCAGTGGAGACATATCTGACTTCTTTGTGCCTTTTTACAATCATATGCCCTAAGTGCCTCAATCCCTACTTCCAAGCAGGAAGAAAAAATATTTCTCAAGCTCTACATCTTCTCTGTCTCCCATGAGAAGCAACTTTAACCCAGACTCTTTATAGTCTGAGGCATGCATATAATGCTGCTATGTACTCAGCAAGAGCTGTACGGTCTCCTCAACATGATATGTTCAGGACAGTAGACAACCTATATATAGCGTTTTGCTGGATTGGAGGTTAATAACTATCCCTAAAAACAGAAAGTAGCAGGCAATTCATATCCAGCAGTTGACAACATTTGAACACTAACTGTGGCTCTGAATGATGAATTAAACATGTACTTTACCAGATTATTTTTTTTTTTCATACCAACAGGGGATAATCAAAATAATTAAATACTGAAGAACTAGAAGAGAACAAAAATTCATGGTGTTCACTGCAATCCAAAGTTTGTTTTGTTACTCCCAACCACCCACCATACACACAGGAGGTTAAATTAATATTATTGACTACAAAAAGGAAAGCAAAAGAACATGTGCAACATTATTGAATTTATTTGGGAGTAAAGTGAGAGATGAGATGTTGAGCAACTGAATGTATACAAATCCTCTTCAAATGATTAATGACTCTCTCATGCAATCTAGAAACTTGGTCAGCTAAGCCCACAGTTGAAATAACAAGACCACGATGATGAGTTAATTTAATAAAAGAAACACATGTCTCCGGAATCACACAGTTCTAGGAAAAAAGAAGGACAACGGCATCTATTTTATTCATAAAATGAATTTGAAGTGTTTAAAAAAATCTCACATAGAAAAAAATTGGTCATGAGAATAATTATTCTACAAAGGGGGTGGGGGGAACCCTAAACTTAAGAGGATATTTTGCAAACTGTAGTTATGTACTAATACATTGGAGTATTCTAACTTCCAGGTTACACTGTGAGAGAACTCTTCAAACCTGTAGACCATGCTAAGAACAGCACACCTGATGGGATTATGGCTGAAATGCAAGTATCACTTCTCTGATTAGAAAAAAATGGTCATGAGAATAATTATTCTACAAAGGGGGTGGGGGGAACCCTAAACTTAAGAGGATATTTTGCAAACTGTAGTTATGTACTAATACATTGGAGTATTCTAACTTCCAGGTTACACTGTGAGAGAACTCTTCAAACCTGTAGACCATGCTAAGAACAGCACACCTGATGGGATTATGGCTGAAATGCAAGTATCACTTCTCTGATTCTTTACACTGCTGCTTTGCATTGATTGTATGAATAAAGTTTAAAAAAATACACAAAAAAATACTTTTACATGTCACACTAAGTCTTTTCTTGACTTCATTCAACAAGCATGAGGCCTAGATACAGAAACTCAGAATCCGCATAAACCAGCTGAGGCAGGTTTGCCTCAAATACTAGTTTATATTTGACCTGGGAGCTAGGCGAGGAGGGTGGAAAGAGGGGCAGGTTAAGAACTTGGATATTGCAAAATATCTACATGGGCAAAATGAACACCTGCACACTATTCACTTCCTGAACTTGTGCGAATAAGCGAGTGGTACAGTCCAAGAGTTAAGATTATGAAATTTTAAAATAGTCTCTGTTTTCAACTTTTAACTGTTTTTCACATCAAGCAAGGACAGGCTAACAATGATAAATGTAACAGCAGCAATAAAGGAACACATTATATAAACTGAACTTGTCAGAGCGACATCATGAAACTATCTGGCGTCTGTACGATTATTTCTTCACTATATTAAAGTCTCAGATACTCATGGAACAGTTTACTAGTATGCTTACTGAGCTGTAGACTGTGTTGCTATCGTACTCCTACAGATAACTTCAGAGTTATGGTCATAGCATAGTGTAAGGCTCTGTGAAAGCAACTGAAGAAACTATTTAGATTTTCAGAAACATTACCATTTTCCATGTTCCAGCTGTAATTTGTGTGGCACTTTTATCTAGCCTGAATTAAAACAGATAAACACTTTTAGAAAAGATGAGCAGGCAAATCAAGGCAAAGACGTAAAATTCTAGTTTGAAACCCATCTGGGTGATGGGATAACGGGTAGCTTTATAAATCATCTACCCCACAACCCAGCTTGCTTCCCGGTCTTGTTTACAAGCATTAGAAGTGCAGGCTAAAGAGGTGGGAGAGATAATATCTTCCAAAGACTCTGAAGAAACATTCCTAGGAAGGGCCTTGCGTGAAGCATCTGCTGAGAATTGAGGAAGTCACCAGCGGACAATGGCAGTCCAGACTGGGTACACGGTGTCTTTATGCGCTTCCCTCAGCTCAGCAGGAAAGATCACACACGTAGAGGCCTCTCAGCCATCTAAACAAAATAAAAACCATTTTGCAGCTCTCTTTAGTTACTCTCTCTAAACATCCTAATTTCCTATTTCACTGCTCCCTTCCTGTCTCTGGTAAAGAATAAATTGAAAACAACAAGACATGAGAGGGAATACAGTATCATTCAGTCACAAATGAGTCCGAAATGCTCATCTAGCAAAAAACATGAAGAACCCTTCATTCCTACCAGATGTTTATCTAAGATTCTGCTGCTTTTGTTACCAGAACATCATATGAAGAATGACATTTTTAAGGACACACACATAGGGTTGGTTTTTTTCTTACTTGTTACTATCTTCTTAATGGAAAACATGACATACAGATATATAAATTCCCCTGCATGTGTCTACATTGAAGGAGAAGAGCTGAATGTAAAAAGATTATGTAAGTTGTTAATTACGATTTCCAGGAAAATCCTACATTGCCTTTAACCATTTATTGTAGAAACAAAGATTAGTGCATATATAACATACTCCCTTTACAGAAAAGGTTTATCAGTTTTGAATATGTTAGCTCCGAGCTTATTGCCACAGCTAAAACAATATTCATAAAAATAGAAACATACTTAATGTTTTTAAATGGTTATTTTAATGCATAATTACTATATTTAATGTATCTTACTTCTGTGCTTGCTTCATTTCAAGTCTGTGACAAAAGTGACATGTAGTGCCTACGTCTTCCCTGAAAAGTGCCAGTGTCTTCCCTGAAAAATACTGGTCATAAGCCATCTAACCACTGCAATTCAACGTAGTCTTGAGCAAAATGCTTAACCAACAGGAGAAAGTATTTGAAATAATGAAAAATTTGTGAGGCTGACCCAGAGGTTATTAATTCAGGCTTCCCAGACATAAATTAACTACACAGATGACTTACTATATGTAGATTCCAAGGGAGAAATTACACTAGATATTGTTACACTAGCCTTCAACTGCCAGAAAAAGATCCTCCCTCCTCAATAAGGTGCCATGAAAGCACTTCATTAAGCAACCAGCCTGTCATTAGCTATTTCGTTGAAATAATACATAGAGTGACTAGACCACACAGGGATCTGAACAACAATACATACAACATATCATGAAGAAACCCTGAAATGTAATACACATCTCAGCCATTTACTGATCTGTTGTTTAAACAAACATAGAGACCTAAACCAGACTTATAAACTTTAGTGACAAAAAATATTTTCAAAGACAGAAAGGCTTATGCTAATGGATACCATGCAAAATGCCTAATGTAACACACATCATCTTAAAACAGAACTATGCCATGGATAATTCCTCAGCAAACATTCAGGTATTTAGAGTACAATTATGAGCTTAGGTTTACCTGAGCTATATGCTGATGCTGAAAATTTGCAGAGTTTGTTTACAGTAAAGCTGATTGGGAATAGTGAAATGGCATCCCTGAAATCTCTCCAATTTCCATTGTGAATATTACTGTATTTAGAAAAAGTTTTACAACAGGAAGACTTACCATTAATACAAGATTATTTTCTAATCAGAAGAACGTCTCTACTTATATATATCCTGTACTTTAACTGCTTTACAAATGACTTGCATATTTGTCAGCATCTTGGGTTCAGTTAGACAGTGACAACCCCTAAATACTTCAAGGAAATGATACATACTCAATTAAAAAAAGCTCCTCATCTCTGTTACAGCTATGCAGAGACTTTGAACTCAATGTGAATGGTAGTTGCTGCAGCTGAAAACAATAGCTGTCCCTTTATCTTGAAACATATACATGACTAAAGAGCTAATCTGATACAATACCACTTTTATGTACAGAAGAATTAAGAGTTTCCAACTGCACATTTTAACACCCACTCCCCAAATCCTCTCTGTGAGTATGCCTGAGAAGGTGGAGTAATTTTGACTTTTAGTGCTTCTTTGTGGCAGCAGTTCTTAACAGCTCCCAGGCATTCACACAGTCAGCAGCGGCCAAAGAGCAAATCGCCTTCCTAGCCTTCACTAAGGACACTCAGAAAGAGATCAGCGGTGCTGATAGTTCAAGACCCACACATTCAATACATTTTCCTGTGCTCCCAGCTCAAAGCATTAGTGCACAACACTGGCATCTTCCAGGCAAAGTTCAAGTGTTAAGCTGGGTTTTCTCCCAGCTGAGCCTCACAGTAATTACTGAAGGCCAGGACTTTGTCAGGCAAACATTAGCGAATGGGAAAAGAGAAGACAGCTCTCAAAATACAGCCAGCCCTCTACAGTTCTCCATGGAAAGCAGCAAGATTAGCTCACCAACATTTTTTCCGGTTAGCTCCAATATTCATGTTTGTCAAACGTTCAGAGTATTTCCAACGGCAGTATTTGTACATCCCATCATACTGCTGCCCAATGTTTCAGCAGACCTGCTGAAGAACTGTAAGATGGCAATAGGTGAAGAGCTTTACCCTTTGTTTCTCTCTCATTCTATTCATTCTTTGTTTCTTTCTGTTATTCCTAAATCTAGTTTATATGAAATGCAGATGAAACCAAAGCAGCAAACATATCTATCACTAGGCTGCTAGAAGTATAAAAACTTGAGCAAATCAGGTAAAATGAGAAACTTCATACTTTATTTACACCAGCCTCGCTGGAGTCTTACTATTTGAGGCTCTGCCATTGACTACAAATTAGTAGGTTAATGAAGTTCAAGCAAGAATTGTGAAATTCTAAATGTGGTTTCTGAAACTCAAAGTTTTCTGTCCCACTTCAAGAAGACAGCAATTTCTTTTACTTCCAATTAGAAAAGTCAAGTATATCTATATATTTCCACAACGAACTCTGGCTGAAAATTATTTGATTTTTCAATGGATACTGATCTGTAACCACTTTGTTAAAAAAATGCAGAAAAAACCCAAAATCAACATTTTGTATCTCTCGGGGGAGAGACCAATCTTGATTCCCTAGCTGTAAGACGGGAACTATCACATTTGTCATTCTTGCAGGACTGAGACTGCCTGATGAAAAATGCTCCATAGCATTACTAGCCCTCCAAAGCATTACTGGTACTTCTGTATCAACAGATCCTCTATCTAATATATACCGCCAACAATAATAGAGTGGCACTCCAGATTCCCTACCTGAGCACTTGACAGACCGTACTGAAAAAGTCCTGTTCAAACTTGCCAGTTCTGAATGCAGCACCTGCACCTCATGATCACGCTAATTCAACTTCCTAACAGGTTCCCTTTGGATGAAACCTTCACACAGTAGCTTGCATAACACTCTCTAATTCCAGGCAAGAGCAACGCTAGCAACAGAAGGAATTTAGCTCTTCCTCAGACTTACGTGCTGAAATAATTTCACCACTGTAGTCAGGCCATGGTTCTATTTTTAGCAGCAACAAAATAACTACCTGCCTGTATCTCAAAGCCTGGAAGAAACTCTTCATTTGACCTAATGTTTACAGGCAAGCTAATCAGGGCATCATTAATTCAGAATGATAAGTAATAAAACAGCTTCCTAATATGTTGTTAGTGTCTATGAATGTCTCACTTGCGTGGATGCAGGCCAGAAGACATCCTAGAATAGCTAAAAAAAACCCCTTACTTTTTACATTTTCTACCAAGCCAATAGCTTAAGCATCACCATGAGTCACAGAGGTTGACTAGCTGGTGACAATCATGTGTTGAAATTATAAACGTCAAAAGGCTGTGATTCACTTAAATCAAGCGCCTGTGTTTAATTTATTTATATTAAGCTTCCACATTTCTGAGACATGGTTTCACCCAACCGCTTCCCTAGGAGTGTAAATCACCATCAAAGTACAGAAGAGTAAATCTGCAGAACATAACTGGGTTTGAATATGACGCACAGCAAACAATTGCAAAAGCACAGATACGGATTCATTGTTAAAGCCACTCCAGCCTTGGAAACGTCGTCACATTTTTCCACAGTTTATGCAGGAATTTAGAATGTTGCAAGTATATAATTAGTATTAGATGTGATTAATTCATACTGTGGGAAAATACAGAAAGAACTGAAATAGAGCTCTGTGGATCTCCTTTCTCTCCACCCAAACTGCAATCAAGCATATGCCTATTCCACTCTCTGAACATACTGCCAGAACCCAATTTTGAGAGCTGGCTTTTTTCTCCTCTGGCTGTAATATTGAATGTTTCATTTTTCAATGTCACACTATTTACATGCACATATTTTAGTCATATCATTTCACAGTGTGGTTCTGGGGCTGGTTGGCTCACAGCTTCTTTGTACCTATTTTCCTTCATTCTCTTTTTCATTTCTTTCTCACCAGGCTGTTTGCCAAGTCTTATTTGCCTATGTTTGTAAAGTAAGAACAAACTATTATCAGTCCTTTGAAATGCACATAATACAGAGTTCTAGGAAAAAAGCTGCAGGTTTCATCTGCATGGTTTGAAAAGAATCATTTTTGATTTCTACTCTGGTTCACTCTGTATTTTGCTCTGAGCTGTGCGTCAGGATCAGATCTAAAAATCTTCAAAGTTTACTTGTTGAAATGCTGAAAACATGAAACCCAACCCTTTTTAGAGTTTGATACAGAACAATAAATCAGATTACTGCAACGGGGCTCAAATTTGCTTCAAGAGTTCTGTGAACCTTAGCAAAAATCTCATGGAAATTTAGCTTTTAATGATAGCTGAAGTCCATCAATGCTTGGCACGGTTCCACAAGGTTTAACATAAGGTTTGCAAAACTTTGGCGAGCACATGCTTTCACTAGTGTTTACTTACCTGCAATAAGCAAGAGTAATACATTCCTATGTATACTCAGTTTCTGAATTTGGTGTGTATTTCACCATGCTAAAATTAAGTGAAAGCAGGACAACAGAGAAAAAAGGGATACAAGGAATAAAGCATGGGAAAAGAAATTAAGACTTTGGTCCTACTCTGCCCAAAATTGCACGTGCCTCCTGGAAAGATGAGAAGTGAAATGCAAAAAATAAATGCCTGCCTGACTTAAATATTTAAGTTTCATTCTCAAATCTTGCATTTGGCCTTAAATTTGGAGCGACCTCTGCTGTGTTTAAGGATAACTATGCTGTACAACACAGTCCAGGGCAGAAACTCTCTTAATTCAGAGACTAAAAAAAGTGAGCTGGAAGCTGTATTACCTTGCCTAGACAGTACTATGCCTGAGTTAATTAACATTATTAAGAGAAGAGCCTATGACATCAGAGACAGCCTTGTACTACACAGACCTTCTGCTTTCAAGACCACAGCTAACGGACTCCTCGTGGCACCACGTTTGGTGGTGCAGATCGACCAGCATCTTGCGCTGCGTGCATCACAAAGGATGTCACAGAAAAACTGGACTCAGGTGTTTCTAATCATTTTAGCCAACAGTTAGTTGTAAGGCTCCCTTTAAACTGTCCCAAGCTGCCATTTTCTTCTGCAGTTTATTGCTGTATGATTCCCTAAAAAGAAGCATTCTGTACATTGGAAACAAAAAAAAAAGAACAAATTACAGTATTATAAATGGCATATCATAATGCCAGAAGTTATAACATGTTCCTAATTCTAATCACAACTTCCTACTCTGATAATAAGTATAATTGTGTTGATTTTAATATAAAATAATCCCTAATTCTTTACTGTCTAGGTTATTGCTTGTGTTAGCTAAAAAGCATACACATCATTGATTATATTCGTAAGCTCATCAATTTCATATTGCTGTCATTCTGTAGTAACTATTTTTAACCAGGTTCAACATATTAAGGGGTGTAAAACCTCTGAAAATAAAACCTGGCTCTTAACCATATTTGTATTTTTAGCCCATGTTTATCTGGCACTTATTGGCCTCTGAGTTATGTACCTGCACTAACAGAGGAATAGACCTCCCTGTCCCAGTATTTTCTCAAAAAACCATTTGGTCAGGTACTCTCCTTTCTTCTCTTAAATTCAGTATATTGTAATGTATTTGGCTTTATTCATAAAAGGTTATGCTTACTGCAAATTCTAAGTCTTGGAACACACTTTATTAGATTACAATTAATTTCCTTCAAAATGCCTGTCCTTTTACATCTCAGGAGAACATTCTGACTTTTTTGAGGGGAGGGGGAAAAACTTGTCAATTAGGGGGACAAATATGCACACACACCCCACCCTGACAACAGACATACTTTCATCCTTGTACAGCACAGTCTTCTTCCACCCCGGTGCTCCCCACAAGCTCTGCCCAAGGTTTCCCCACGAGGAACACCCCAGTGCTGGCCTGACCCCCTCTGCCTCTGCAGGTCCAGATGCAACACCACCGAGCAAGCCCTGTGCTGCAAGCAACTCGCTACCTCATTCTGCCTACCAGCCAGAGTCTTGATGTTTGCACTTCTCCAGGCTGCAAGAAATGTTGCAGGGCTTCGCATGCAATTATAGGATTGGAAACCCCTGTAACAAGGTCTGTCCCCTCTCCCTTTTAGTTGCTACAAAGGTGGCATCAGCAAGGTAGTTTATTGCCAGACTACAAGTTTCCTGACATGGGCAACTTGCCCATGGTTCAAGGTGGGGAGACATTACTCAGAGAAGATACTCCTTCACCACAGAGAGGAAAGCTGTACTGGATACTCAGATTTCTTTTTTTCTTTTAGCGACAACAGCAGGCATAAGAGGTTTTCAAACCATAGTACACAAACCGTTTTGGAGCAGGAAGGGGTTGCTGCAAGCAGAGCAGCAGTGCTCAGTCTTACCTGGATGAGGAGCCAAGGCTACGGCCATCCCTGACACACTATCCACAGGCACAGCTGGAGCCGCTTTACCCCTCCTCAGCACAGCAGCACCATCCCACACCAACATGAGCTACACTTGTGCTCTGGCAGCTGGGAGAGGTGAGGAAGGATACAGTGGGGAGCAGGGGCTCAGCTGGGGGACGGATGCTTCTCAGGGAGTACAAGTGGTCAGCTGCTCCTCACCGGAGCTGGATGGGATTGCAGTGGGTATGGGGTGAGGATCCTGGTGTGGGAAAAGAGAGGGTGTGTGCACATTGCCCAGGAGCTGCTGCTCCTTCTGCAGATGGTGGCTCTTGAGCAAAACTGGCATCTGCAAACCCTTGACATGCAGTCCTCCAACCAAGGGCACAGAATTACTCTTGACAAAGGGAACTGCCAGCCATTGCCCCTTGGGGAGAAGCAAACTAAATGCTTCCTCACATTTGTGTGAGCCAATATAGCTTTGTAAGAGATTTATTTTCTCCAGGTACACTACATGAAGACACGCTTTAGAGAAGCTGGTACAAAGACTCTCTTTTCACCACCACCACTTAAATATTCATAGAAAAGGGAAGTAATGGGGAGCTTATTGGGAAGAGATTATAAAAGGAAGATCTGATAGTAGCGGACAATGGATCTACAGAGTGACCTTTAATAAATAACCGCTATGGGTCCCAAGTGAGCTAATAAAATTGCAGACTAATTTAACCACATCCCCTTAACTTGCCCTTCAACAACTGCACGGCCAAGACAATGTATACAAACAGAGAGGTCAGCATTTGCTAATGACCACAAAAAGCTTCCTCACTGCAGTGTTGCAGACAGGCTAGTTATGAGACTCGAGCGCTGAGTCACGGACTATACCTTTCCCTACATGTGCAAGACATTAAGTGTTCATCACAGAAACTTAAATAAATTAAATCACTCCATTGCAAATGACAAAAAGGGAACTTTCAAGTTGTACAGTTATTATTCAGAGATATGGAAGCAATAAAGTTAAGGTTCCACATGAAGCCTCAGCTCTGTGCTTTGGTCGACATGTAGTGGTTGTTAATTCCATAAACCACTAATAGGGTTTTTTTTTTCCTAAAAAGAACAGAATAATACCTTTTATCGGCATACAGTCTATAGACTCTCTAGGAAGACAGCTCTACTTTCATTTAAATAATCCAGTCTCCTCTTTACTGACACGTTTTTATGCACTAAGATCTTTTTCCTGTATTTACAGATTTTGACCTTCCAATGACATTTCTCTACACGGAGCCCCACCGACGATCCTCGCCTCTAAGAATCTAACCAGGATACAAAGGGCTTTCTTAATGGCTGTATCCCTCTGCGTTTTTCTATCAATTCACAGCATTCCACATACCCTGGAAAGTACTCAGATAAATCTAAACCTAACTTAATTGAATGTGCAGGAGGTCTTTATATGCCTATAATTTTTCATCGTTACTCAGTCTCGTTATTCACAGGCTGTTGCAGGTTACTTACAAAATATATACTGTGTATTTTTCAAGCAAGTGACTTCCATTGACTCTGGCTGGCATACAAGTAGTTTACAGTATGTAGAAGCTATCTCACATATACATTTAAAGCTGCAAAAAAATATTTGATGCTATATGGAAAAGAGTATTAAAATCACATAATTAAAGGCTATATCAAATTCAAACAAACAAAAGAGAACAGCTTCAGTCTTACCAACAAAAGAGGATATATTTATCTCTACTGTTGATGTTTTCAACATCTGAGGGCTTATTTGTCCAATGTTACTGACATCGTAACAAATGTCTTTTGGTTTTCCTTCTCTTGTGAGACAGGCAAGCTTGCGAGACATTTTCTTATTGAATTTTGAGTGATCATTTTAAAAGAAATTCCAGACTATGGAAACATTTCTCTGGAAACAAGTGACCACCATATTCCACATAGTTTGCAAGATGCAGAAAGGAGTGATTCTTATACAAATAGTCAGAACTCCACTGTATTTTCTTTAGACGATGTAGATGAATTTGGAAAAAAAGCTTAATATTTTAAATGTGTATCCATTTGGGGTGCAACGCTTTCTTTTATGAGATTAAACAAAGAAATTCAAATGTACTATATTGAGGCCCAGGTCTGCATTATGCCTTGTGCAGATGAAACATTACAATTTTGTTATGTCGAAGGTTGTAGGGATTACTTTTTTTTTTTTAAACTTTCCTGTATCGTCTCAAATAACTTGAGCATTTTTTACGCTTATTCTTCATCAACTACCTGGCTAAGAAAATCCTGAAAGATGGAAATTGGGGGATAGGCATCTACAGACAGGCAGCTCGCATGGAAATATCATGACAACTGTAGTAGAGAGGTTGCCAATGGTAAAATCTGAATATACAAGAAGTTCAAGAGCTTCCTTCTGTATCTGGTATAGAAAAAATGCAAAGGTAAAGTTTTTTGTAGAATTTTAAAAAATAGATTTAGAGCTTCTTGCACCGTAAGTGGCTGTGAAATCAATCAGAAACACAGATGAATACATATGCCAGAAGTTTGTGAATTCCACCCAAAGAGAAAAATGAGACAAAGCACAACATAGCTATGCAAGAGGCCCGCGATAAAAAAATTGTCTAGGGATAGCTTTGAAATATTTATAAACAAGTGTAATATTACTGAGGAGGGAAGGAATACTATAAACAATAGGGTCATATTGTAACTAATTTTAAAAAATGCAAAATAGCTGAAATACCAAAGGAACATCTTTAAAGGGGCTTTGGGGGTGGGAGGGCATAGTTGGGTTTTTTAAACAATCATAAATACTCTCAGACTTGTAGTGGGACGAGACAAGAGTGGCACCTAGTGGCTCGCAACGTTATGGTACTTATTCCCATTGAACAGCTGGGATATGTTCCAGACCTGCTTTTCTACAGTATTCGTTGCAATCGTCTGGGCTGTAATTGAGTATCTGGCGAGTATCTTGCTAGCAAAACTTGGGGGGGAAGGAAAAAAAAAAAAAAGAAAAGAAAAGAAAAGGTTAACATGTAAAGGAATAAGTAAAGAGATATTATTCTCTGTTTATCTGCGCTTTCTTAGCGACTTAGCTTAGAAGCAAGTAGATGGGTTGTTTGGTTTTTTTTAAATCTCTCAAGAAGAAATTACACAGTCTTTAAGAAAATATTTAGTATAGCTATAGGACTAATAGTGATCTGTTCTTTATGTATGCACATGTTCGGTTACCACTGACTTCCAACTATAAAGAATATTAACAGAGCACTTTCATACATCATATACATGTTTGGTGACATTTTCCAAAATTTACTTAATACTCTTTTATGAGTTGCATATTTTTACTGTGAAAATAGTGGAAAGAAGTTCCCCAACTGGGAATTCTGGAAATTCCTTATGAGAGGAGACAGTGTATTTGCAGGAACAGATTTCCTGAGAGTCATTCATATCCCCTGGGGCAGGATCACTTTGTTTGCCAAGGAAAGGGTACAGTATTACGGTATTAGGGAGACTTGATGAGTTCTTGATCCAGGTTCCATTTTAATTACGTATTATTAATTATTATGCAGCTGGAAAAATCTAACATTGTCTATGTATAACTAATTAGGAACTCATGTTTTTTAAATTAAAGAAATGTGTAGAGGTTTCTTTTGCAATGTGGGGTTGAGCTAAGAATACGTAGCACTAGAGCATAAATTTTACTTCACAGTTCAAAAATTGTTCCTCTAGAACAGCAAATAAACAGGAAATTAAATTGTGTATTATATTCCAAAATTAGTGTAAGATACTACAGACATTCCTGATTCCTCAAATATCACCACTGAAAAGGCCATTTAAGTAACCTAATCTGCTTTGTATTTGCAGTTCTTATCTTTTTGAAACTGTTCTCTGATAGTAAAAATAATTTCTCTAATAACCCTGCACACAGTAACCACACAAGCATAAGGACATATTAATTGATATTCCTGTTTATGACTAGGATGGCGATGCAAGTGTTACAAGTGCTGCTATTACTATCAGCAGTTCAGAACAGCATGCAAGGAAGATTTGAATTGCAGTGTCATACACAAAGCCATTAAACCAGTATTTATATTTAACATATATGTAACAGAATTGAGGTGTTGAATGTTAATACAGATATAAACAATGATGTAATTTAAAACATTTAAAAATTTATATAACAATAAAATACAAAACCTGTGTGTAGTGGTAATTCATTGCTTTAGAGTTCAACTCACAAAAGTGTCTACATACTTCGGAAGTGATTCTTTTTATTTTCAGTTTTCAGATTTTAAACTGAATTTTAAAGCTAAAAATTTCAGTTTTAAAACTGAAATACAAAATTATTGCAGATTTTTAGAAAGTACTTTGATTCTGCCAAACACTGACATTCACCAAATCCAAGCAGCAGTTTTTTATTTTTCTTTTCCTAATCTTTTTGTTAAGAAAGATCACGCTGGCTTAATATGGCTGATAATGTGAAAGCCTGAATTTAAATCCCTGGAAAATAAAGGATTTTGAAAGCGAGAAGAGTGTAACCTTATCTGTTTTCCATCGTTTCAATAATATAGCTGCCGACTTACAATACAACAAATGAGATTTGTTGGCACAACTTGCCAGAATTGTAAGCTTTAAGTACAATCCTATTCTCAGTAAAGAAAGTTTAAAACACAAGCAAATGCGAAGCCTTAGTCAGTACATTATCTGACTATATTGCGTACTTCTATCTAGTATTTCTAACATATTTCACCAATTTACATCATTATAATCACAGAGTTCTAGCTATTAAGTCTTCTGTCTCTCCTTTGAGTATTTAGTAGACAACAGCCATATGCCTTTTTGAAACACCCGCAAAACTCAAAATTTAAATTAGTTTTTTAAAATTTATTTATTTCTCCCACGTAGGCCAGCTATACATGCTAGACCTTCCTTGTAACTTTTGGTTAGGACAGGTCGTGTGTCCGAGAGTTAAAGTACAGCTAGCGGCAACTGAATCGCGCTATTTATTTGCGTAAGGAAAGAGCACGCAGGAGTTTGAGTCAGGGAACGGGCCTCAGATGTGCTAACTGCTGTTACAAATGCCCACGCCGCCACATGCCTGCTTGCAAAGTAATCCCTGCTGTAGAGTTTTCCATCTAAACACAAGCGAAGAGATTTATACAGATAGGCAGGGGACATCAGTAAATAATTAGGTGATACCGATCAAGAAGATAAGCGACACTTTCAGATCACCAACCACCTTATCCGCCATCGAAGATTTGGTGGGGTGGGGGCAGGAAGGAGCAGCAGAGGATCATTTGTTGAAAAACGACGATCAAAAAGAAAAAACAACGTAATTGAAGTGAAACATTTGAAATGTAAAAACAGCCAACTCCCATCTGTAATCACCCGTGAAACCCAGAAACAATGATTGCACCGATCTCCAGCAGCGTTGCCTTTTGCCAACTCCAATAAGCTGAAGGACCTGACCATCTGCAGAGAGTGTAGGTACCTGCCCTGAATGTGTGAATGGCCGCTTTTGTTGAGGATGGGGAGACATGTTTTTAGTTAATGCAAGGCAGTTCAACTGGTAAAATGTTACTAAATCAATTGTATATCAATATACATTCTGGTATCGCAGCAGTTTCAGTTCAGCGTGTAAGGTAACAATAATGGAAAACAGAACTTGCCATTATGTATCATTAAAGTATAATCAATTACAGGAATCTGTTAGTGCTTTCCTTCAGAGAATCAATCATGAGGAAACACAATCTACTTAAATGTGCAGATAACAAACGGAAATGATTTTTAAAACAAGGTGATTGGGTTGAGAACATTTTTAAAGATAAACTTTAACAGATTTCCTGACCTCATTTTATTAATGCAAAAGTCAAAATAGACAAAAAAAGCTGGCTTTATATTCCTAGAATGGAATATGAAAGTTCCTATTAAATCTGGGCCTGAAGTGTGCATTTTCCAGCCAACATCCAAGATTGCATTTGCTGTATTCATCATTATATATCTGTGTGTATATACAATGATGTCACTGTTTATGGCACTATAAAGTCCAATTCAAAACCCACAGTTTTTATACTGTCCTTCTAGAGTTCACTTACACACAGGCTGAGGTGCAACGCTCACCAGACTCCCGAGTGAATGTCAGGGCTCATCTGGAAACAAGAGCACAGAGGGGCCTGTACACAGGGGCGCGCACGCTCGTGCACTCGAGGAGCTAGGCAACCGTGGTAAAAGCTAATGAAACCATCAGACACATCCTCGGTTGTGCACCGGAGGATTTCTCACTGCAGAAATGCTTCATCAGTCAAAAGTAGAGCTGAGCTGCAGTCTGAAGAGAAAGGGCAAGACAACAAATGAAACAGTTTTGTATCCTGTAAATTCTCTCCTTGTGTCTCCGTCCAGATCTACCCCGATATACCAGGATCACTCCTGGTTTACACAAGTACCGTGGGGATGAGTCACCCATGTCAGACAAAACTGGATCAGCTGAACCGCGTTGAACTTGACAACAATCCCGCTTCCCGGTTTTGTCTTCTCACACACAAAGGGAAAACAGGAAGATGAGGTGAAAACTTGGGTTGGGATGGGATGAAGGGAAGGAACAACTCTTGAAACATTAGGGGCAGGAGGAAAAAAAGCTCACCAATGGATGGGAAAAAAGCAACCAAGGCTGAATAGCTTTCACTTCAACCAGTCCCAGGTGCTACTGAAAAGTATTACCTTTCATTAAACTGAAAGCAAGCAACATGTAAAACCTGCATTACCGGGACTGCAAGGGGCCCTTGTTTAAAACTGCTCTGTCTCCACCTTAGCAGAATCTCCCTAATTACCATTTCATTTCACCACAAGCCCAGCAACCCCCCACTCAAGAGGAACGCTCATGCTGCCGGTATGTAGAAAGGTCAAGGACTGGGACATTATTTGGAGGAAACATATAGCAAGGCATTTACCAAGAGACCACAAGGAATTAAAAAAAATAATTAATTTTATTTATCTATGGAGATAATTGTGGATGCTAACTGGGCTGCTATTTTATGGAATTTGGTGCAGAACTTGGACGAAAAATGATGAACGTTTCGGGATTCAAGTATTTTTAGAGTACATACTACACATTCTTACTTTCTGAATTTCAATTCATCTTTAAGAGATTTCCCATTCTATAACCTGTAATAGATCCCAATGAATATAAATCCCATAAAATCTGCAGAAAATTGCAATTCTGAGAAACGGAATGCAGTAGGGAAAGGGAGCAGGTATAGGAATAGAGTAATTTTTCATAACACCACCATCTTATATTTCACGTCCTTACTATGCCTTTTCATATCATTGACATTTTACAGGTAGTTAAAGCCTGGAAATTTGGGTCTTTCTAGGAGAACAATAATCACTTGACCTTTAGAGAGCTACTTCAATAGCCATTTACCTGTGTGGGAATTTCAGTAAAAATGGGGACAATTTTCAAAAGTCAACATAGGATTTACCCCTTCACTGAGAGGCGCGTGCTTAACTTTGAACATCCCTACCGCCATCATTAATCAGTGACACTAACACAGTGATACTTCATGGGACTATTAATTTCCTAAGTGTTTGCAGGAAACAGCTGGATCCCCAGCTACTACATGAATGCACTAGAAGATACGACGCTTGTGTCGGGGAAAGATTTACAGGGATCTGAAGCGGTACATGGTCTTACGAAAAATAGTACACAGCTTACTATGAAAGATCCTCGTGTAAGATACGATCAACCAACAGCCAGGCACTGTGCCGAATACAGGCAAAAACGTCCAGGGCAGCAGACTGTCTATGTTGCCAGTGGCAAGAGAGTGAAGATGAGTTAGGGTAGCACACGCTTCCACAGAGCAGATCCCCAACCTGCCTCCACAACCCTCTGCTGCTGCAGAGGAGACGCAGGAGAGAAGGGAACTGAGATGGGCACCCTGGTGAAAATGGAAGTGTGACAGAAAGGAAAGGACACCATGCAGAACAGTTCAGAACTGCACTAGGCCGGCAAGGTCTACTGGTGGGCTGGGGAGAAAGTCTCAGAAAGCCCTTGAGCCTCCAAGACCTCCCACAGCCTTTCGGAACCTCAGGTGACCTCCTTTATCCAGACCATTTTACCTCATCACAGTTCCATACACCCATTAAGAAAAAAAATCACAAACGCAGCATAAGCTCCCACAAGCCCTACAAATTGTACCAGATCTCCTCACCTTGCTGCCAACCAGCTGGCCTTCGCCAGCCCTATATGCAAAACCTCCACTGTCCCTTCCAACATATCACACCTCCCCCAGCTCGACCCTTCTTTGCTGCAAAATTCAGTTTTGCATGTGATGCTGAAAGCTCCTGAGCTGACTTTGTCAGCAGGAGCTTCACACAGGCACAGAACATCCATTAAACCTTTCACTAATATCTTTGACAGGCACATTTTGGATCCACAGTAATACTTCTCTGAACACATGCTCCTCATTTCAAAAAGCTAACTGGACACAGAATAAGATTTCAAGTCCTTTTTTTACATCTAAATTGAACAGTCTGAAAGCTTTAGCTATATAGCTGTTAGTTTAAACCTGAAATATGAAACACATAAAATGTAACATTAAATCAAATTACTGTTATTATAGTGTTGCCTTTTTTTTTTAATGAACCACAAACAAAACACTTACTTAAACTTGGCCTCTATGATTTTTCAACAAAAATACCATCACTCTTTCCAAGCTTTTCCCCCAGGCAAGTACATTCTCTTTTCTATTTCACCTGTTTATCTATTTATCCATTGCACTTTGTTGCAATACCCCTGGGCCTGACCTTAGTCATGGTCTTTCACCAGAGGAGGTTTTCTGGTTATTTTGTTTTTGGTTTTTAAGCAGGACATCTCCCACAGCATGACCCACAAAACCAACGATAAAGATGTGCACATCAGGCAATATACATAAGGTTGAAATGCAGAGCTCTGAACAAAATTATTAAAACATAAATACTAAACTCTACATGCATATAAATATGCATAGTTATTTCATACCGTCAGTCATGGTCAACACTGTACTAGTATGTAGAGTACAGCTTAAGAGACTGTACTTCCAAGTCTGAAGTTTTTACACTTCCATCATAGAATTGTCATATTTTGAAATTTTCAATTTTTGTATTAAAAAGACCTGAAAGCCATTAACTGTGGCCCTTGCCGTTGATCTATTGTGATTTGTGCTATTACCTATTATTCATGGAAAAACAATTGCCTTTTTTTTCCCCAAATAATTTTCAAAAAATCTGAGTTTAAAAGTCACCAGTGACTACAAGCAGAAGCTTTCAACTAACCGTTAAACAAATATGCAAGGGTATTTCTACGATTAAAAAAGAAACCTCCATAGCTCACTGAATTCAGACAAATCCTGTATATTATGAATCGACCAACCACATGATTGATGAAATGATGCGTGAAAATAGAGGCAGAGGCAAAATAACCCACTTGAACCCAGAAAATTTTCAGACAATAATCATTACCAGCTTTAATTAACTTCAACACAAAAGCGGGGGCTCCTTCTGTTTCAAGTTAATGAAGCTCAACACACAGACACTACAATTAGAGACGAAGCATAAGTCTAAAGCAAGATGTATCTTAGGATTGAAATAATGAGCTTGGTATTTTAATTTTGTAGTCAGCAATTATGTGAGATTCAGAAACAAAGAAACAATACACGCAGTTGAAACGTTAAGGTACGAACGTAGCTGGTTTTCACTCAATATCTTTCTTATAAGCCAAAGGCAAGAAAGTAACTTTTTTCCTACAATAAGCAGTACGTACAATCCCCTGGAAATATTTCCACACTATGATCCTCTACGATTTACTCACTTTCATACTGCACAAGTCAGAACTGTGACCTCATCTAAAGCTATGAACTGCTTAGTGACTTCTATCTTGCCTTTCTCATATATATTCATTAAATCTTTATCTATAACACTGTTATTTCCATTTAAAATGACTGTTGTGTAGCAAAAAAGCAGCTCTCCCACAAAAATGAATAAACCTAGATTACTTCCACCCTTTTCAAAAATTTGCCTATTCCTAAATACCAGGTTGGAAGACTATATGACCTTTAACTTAATCTCATCACCAAGCACCTCCAAAAAAAAAAAAGCACAAAAAGAGAAAAGATGGTCTGCCATTTATTTCTCCCATTTATAGTTTATTAAACCTAAAGATAATAGGAAAAAGGTGGAAAAAAGCAGAGAATGTCTGGGCTGTAGTATCAGATATCACTGCTTATTACTGGCTATCTGCCTAGTAATCATAAATCCATAGGGTAATATTCTAAAATCTTTTGCTTTTCAGGTAGGTGTGAGCCAAAAAGAAAAAAAAGTTTAATTTTCTACGAAGAGCAGAAAACAGCAAGCACAGCACAATTGGGTACCAGGATGCATAAATATTCCTGATTACAAACCCTTTCACATAAAGCAAACAGGAAGAGTTTGAAGCTAACAGTGTGTACATCATGCAAAAGGTATCTCTGTCCCAAAAGATAGATATCACATAGACTATGAATGAACTGCTCCAATAAATTATATTATCCCTCAGAGGGGAAAGGAGAGCAACGTTATAAACAGTGACTTCAGAAAAGTGAGAACAATAGGGCATTGAATTTTGCAAGAGTGAATTAAGGATCTTTTTTTCCTGGAGGAGAGCTCAGTATCACTGACCAATGAGCCTTAGAAATAAAAACATTAACTCCAGCACTGCCTGCTCCACGAAGCACCTTAGCATCTCGTCCTTTCAACGTATCAGAAACTAAATGTAGATACAAAATACGTACAAGTACATACAGAATAAAATAGATGTTTCAGATAGATTCTTTAAAATAGACTTTCCAGACAGTTCAGAAAGCATGTGTTTCTGGCAAAACGCACGTCTCAAACACACAGTTTTGATGATAGACTGTGCTGTGTATCTTTGGTGTAAAGTCTTAACAAATCAGAAAACAACAATCTCTGTACATCACCTCCTCCTTGTGCTGTCTGACACGTACTGAATATCCACGGATAAAGGAAAGCTAAGCCAGAGCAGCATTTTTCAAAATGAATCTTGATAGGATCAAAATCCTCAGAACTGTCACTTGCCATCGGCATCGCTTAAACCAAGGAGAGTTGTTTTGTTAAAACATTCACTGAGATCTTGACAGGACTACAGGAGCGTACAAGTAAATCTGACGCCCAGTGTGAAGCTGCTCAGTGCTGAGGGTAGGGCTGCTGCAAGCCAGGTAAAAGGCATCGGGCTCAGAGTTCAAGCCACTGAGTAGCTGACCTTCTCTGCAGCAAAAGTCGAAAGCTAATTAGAAAGCGTTTTCAGAAGGTGACAAGCTCTCTTTTTTCTGAGGGGGGTGATGACTAATTTATAGGCCACAAGTCTCAACAAGCAAGTCAACTGCCCACCACGAAGTGATTTTTAATCCCAAGTTCCTGTTTGCTATCACCAATACGCCAAACATTAAGCGTTGGTGACTAACTTATTCTTGCATGGTCATTTCTCCTTTTCTCTGGCTCTTTAGCTGCTTTCTCGGTTAGTTAGAATTGGAAATTGATAGTCCCATAAACGTCTACGAGAGACGCATTTTTAAACACATCATCTCTGTCTGCTCTGACAATGATGAGACAAGTTTCTCTGAGGTTTATGGCAATCGCAAGGAGCATATGTTTTTCGATAACATTGTGATATTTTTCCTCATCTCCTATGCAGCATTCCTCCCTCACTCCCTGCACGTACTTGTTTTGCCAAACTTCTCTGAAACCCATTTTTAAATGGTGTTTGAATGTTACCTACTCTTATTCTCTGAAGGTTTCTTTTGTTTTATAATGAACTTATGTCAGGCAGCTTCTTACTGTTTATATAATTGCCTAACCTGACACAGAAGAGGATGGAGGAAAGAGGAATTTGCCTTTTTCTTTTTTTTAAAAGTAGCTGAAAATGGTTTCTCCATTTTAGCCTCACTATAAGCAAAGGTAATGGTTTTAGAGACTTGCAAAAAGATTACTGTCAGTACTCTTGAAACACAAAGATATTAACCCTTAACAGCTTTGCCTTCACACATTATTGTTGTTTCTCCTTCTCCAGCCTCCTTTCCTGCACTTTACAGTCTTCTGACACCTAACCTTTTACTGCACTGTTTCTGCTTTCTTCTGCATCCTCCACAGTCTTCCTTTCACAAACCTCAGTTTCCCCTTGCTTTGTTTAACTTGTTCTGCCTACTCTTACATCCCTGCCCAGACCAGTGGACCTGGCGTCCAGGAGGCGCTCATCTTCCCAAAGGACAGTCTGCTTTGAAACGCAGGGAAAGTCGACGACTTCTCAGTTCTAAATTGTGGCATGCATGGATCACATGCTATTTTGACTGCGTGGAAAGGCAATCACATTGGCAGAAGCTATTCTGGTTTGGGCGGTTTTGGAAGGAATGCTAGGCATTTTGAAAGAGGAAATTTTTTTGAAGCCTCAAGTGAAGTTCTTGCAAGCTTACACTAACTCCCAGCTTGATATGACAAATTTCAATCTAATTTTAAGGCTGCAGCATTAAGTATCGTTATCGATTTTCTGCTAAAAGTTCATTTCATGATGTCTTTTTTTTTTTCTTTTTTTTCCTGCTTGAAAGTGACCATACCCATTTTCATTTGACTGGCTCCTTCTGGTACATCATTATCCCTTTATCTGAACAATACTAGCTTATTCCTCTATCTGTTCTACTGGAATAAGTTAAAGAATTGCCTTGCAAAAACAATATAAGAAAGAATTCCATGTTGCAAACGCTGAGTTTTATCACTATTTTAATGAGAACTTCTGTTCTACTTATAACCTTAACCTGTGAATTTATGTGACTATGCAGGAATCTCAGCTTTTATTTCTTTTAAACATGTCTCTAATTCTTATAAGATGCTTACAAAGAGCATAAAAAAAGCAACCTGGAAATACTTAATAATTTGAGCACAGGAAAGGAAAAACTGTATATATGTCTTATACGTATGTAAATACTTTCTGTTCCATCTTGTTATTGCTGTTAGACCTGACCTGTGACTCTTCTTAGTTTAGGAAAATACATTTCTTTTTTGCAGAATTGTGCCAGGGAGGAAGAGCTTTACACTGCAATTCAAATCCATCCTCTGAATCAAGCAGAACAGAAACTCAGATTAGGGCCTCTGAGATCCAAAGCGACTGCCCCATCCATCAGGCTTTTCTGAGCCGAGTGTCTCACAAACTCTTCTGCTGCAGTTGTTTCACATCATATAAATAATTTAATATTCACTAGAGAAGCAACTTGAACAGGCTTCTCACATCCTAACTGAGAGCCCCACCTATTTGACTATGAGTTGTTCCAAAGCGGAGGTTTCTCCTCCTCAGGAAAAGCTTTGGGCTACCTCAATGTTTAATCAGAGAACTTGAAATTTTGAAAACACTCATGGGATGAGAAAGCTATTTCCTTCTCATTTCTGGTAGCAAGCAAACATAATAAAGGGACAAACAAATATAAAAAGAAAAATCTCAGGAAGACAAAATTATCTGCTCAGTCATACAGTTCTTTGACAATTCTAGGTTTCAGATTTCTGTAAGTATTTACAGCAGATATCAACAGGCAAAAAGCACTGTGTCCATATTCGATGGGTAGAGGTGAATTTATAGTGTGTTCTTCAGTACACACTTCACATACTTCAGACAGCGATTGCTATCACGAGAGAGGTAGGCAGGAATAAATCCAGAACTGCCTGAAAACTATTTCTGGTAGCTCTTTAATGAGTTTAACCTGTTAAGGGTACCAAAAGGATGAGTCCTATAACTGCAGTCAGAAGAATGAATCTCTGGAACTCCGTGCCAAACTTTCTCAGAAGCAGAGCACGTTATTTGCAATAGCAAATCCAGACCATAGCTGCTGGTTCCTTTGCTGTCGAGCCCTGTGTAGGCAGAACAGCTATTGAACTAAACAGGGAGAGAATGACTGTTCTTTTTTGATGGCTTCCTTATATAGGGCAGAATGGCACCAAAATGCTAAACAATTATTTACAGCAGAGAAATTACAAATTTGTTGAAAAATCATCTCCTGCACCTCTGCTTCTGAGACAGTGAGTTAAACTCTGCATTTCTGTGCTTAGCTATCAAGCTCACTCCTTGCCAACAGAATTTATGAACACACATAAAAACAAAATTGTTCTAGTGATTTACATTTGATTTATTTGTAGTAAGAGAACTTAAATATTCTTAGAAAGACACATGTGTGGAAGGGGGAAAAGTAATGAAAATTATCCACTGATCATAATTGTCTTTAAAAGCCCAAAATTTCCCTCAATCCTCAAAAAAATTCTACAAAACTCCAAAGTGAAAAAACTAATTAAAATATGGCTAGACTTTTTTTTTTTTTTTTTATTTTTTTTGGCTTCACAAAAACAATCATCTCCTGCACCTCTGCTTCTGAGACAGTGAGTTAAACTCTGCATTTCTGTGCTTAGCTATCAAGCTCACTCCTTGCCAACAGAATTTATGAACACACATAAAAACAAAATTGTTCTAGTGATTTACATTTGATTTATTTGTAGTAAGAGAACTTAAATATTCTTAGAAAGACACATGTGTGGAAGGGGGAAAAGTAATGAAAATTATCCACTGATCATAATTGTCTTTAAAAGCCAAAAATTTCCCTCAATCCTCAAAAAAATTCTACAAAACTCCAAAGTGAAAAAACTAATTAAAATATGGCTAGACTTTTTTTTTTTTTAATTATTTCTGGCTTCACAAAACCCTGTTCTCTTTTTCTGTTCACTTACCACGGAGGCAGAAAACAGGTAAAAGCTTGGCGATTAAAATAACCCAAAAGGTGCACGGCCCCTCTTCCTCTGTACGCTCTCTTTCTGATACTTAATCTCTGCCATGCATGCAGAGTGAAAGCGATGTGAAAGTCTTCCTCTGAAGGTTACCTTACATGTGCATCAATTCTAGAGAATACTTAACCAGTAACATCTGAATTCGCTGATGTCTCGATAGTTCCATAGTCATTTCAGTTTTCCTCTTCCCAACCTCAGCAAATAAATAGGAAAGCTAAAGTGCTCTTCACTGAAAGGGCTTATCCTTAGAGCTAAAAATCTGGAAGTCAATTCGTTGCAGTTCTGGTATTGGAGCAGTTGAGAAGTCCTTAATTTGAGCTCACAGAAATCAAAAAGAATACTACTAAACTAAGCTGAAGCTTTTTTTTTTCTTTCAGAAAAAAGTGTAGAAGTATTTTCTGAAAGAAAAAGAAATTAACAAAGGAAAAAGTAAAACCGAATAAAGACCAACAGATGCTTTTATCATTTAAATGTGTCCGTTGTGCCTTGTAGTTCACTAACTCACTAGATGCTCATGCTTCTATTCCCTTTTTCCTTCCTCTTAGCCCTCAAACTGCAGTGCAAATCTTAAGAGTTTGGGGCTTTGTTGTTGCTGTTGGTTTTTAACAACATTCAGAATTCTATGCTTACTGTCTTTCCCTGATCTCCCTTATCTTTTGATCAGTACTGAAAACTTGGAACTGTTCAGAAAACTCAGTAACAACAAGACTTCTGCAGGTCCTGGCAGCATTTCTACATCATAGACGTATCCAAATTATGCCTTCAGTTGGATGCCCATAACCATACAGAAGAACCTGTTGCAGTATCGCAAGTGTTAGAGGAACACAAAGACGAACCCCTTGAGAGCAGGTCCTGTGTGAGGCACCTCAGGAAAGAACTCCAGAGGCAGATTTTACAACTGAACGAACTATAATGTTTCCAGGGTTTCTAGCTACTTCTGCAAGAGTTGCACAGGGCCATGAAAAGTTAACAGTTTAGATTGGTGCTAGTTAAGGATCTCTCCCTCGTGCCTTCTTACAAACTACTACAGGTACACTGTCCATATCCCATTCAAATATAGCTGAGAGCACTCTGGTCTGCAAAATATTTCAAAAGAAAGTCTAAAAAGGAGTTTAGGCTGTCAGCTCTCATCTTAGGTTTCCAGGCTTGGAGTTTAGAAAGATTGATTTCTGATTTAGAAAGTAAGCAGCTTGGATAAATAATCCATGAAGCACATCAAATTTCAGATGCTGCACTGCTATTTTAAATGCACTTTTCAAAAAGTCATTTCAGTCACTGGTTCCAAGTGCTGGAAGTCCAACAGACTTCCCTTTCCATTGTGGATGTTCAGGACCCTTCAAGACCTGACTTCAGTCTTGTGGACATTATTCTAACAGGCAGAAAAATATTAATACCAACAGACTGTAAATCTAGTTACTATGTGCCTCATTCAAAATTAGTGAGATAATAAATATGCAAACAGACGTTTCTGAAATACTAACATGAAAGCAATGCACGTGTTATAATAGTTTAATAAGATTATGCAGAATAGCTATTCTCAATTATCTTTTATCCTTGTATTTTCCAGTAACTGATGTCAATGTAATTACCATCTATTTGATTAAATTTTAATTAAATACCTAAGCATTTAACAATCCATCATTATAAATTTTTGCATGGTATCATTATATTAAATAAACATTTAGGTCAGAATTTTAAGAAAAAGTAGCAGCAATTTAAGTTACGCTTTTATGTCTATATTTAAGGTCTATATCCAGCAGTTGAATTTCAAAAATACTAAAAGTCAGGTAGCTCCCCTTGAAAGACAACAATAAACTATCTAGTAATATTAACAGTTGAAAGATTAGACCCAGAAGCTACAGACTATGAACTGGACTAATTCTGTTCCCCAGCTCCCTTTTGCTATTTGTGCTTTCTCCTTAAACCTTTGAAGTCTCACCTCCTGTAGACTTTCAAAAATCATTAAATATGTATAAAAAAGTACATCGTTCACCTGTGTAAGCCACTGGAAAATCCTTAACTATCCGTCTGCTGATTTCACAAGATTTTTTCTATAGCCAACATATATACTCTAAGCGTAAGGATGAGATTTTCAAGGAAATGAAATGCAATTAGGAGTTAAGAGCCAGCAAAATCTGGCAGACAGGTACCTAACTCTGGTATAGTTTTGAAAACCTCTTCCTTAAGACTGAGCCATATGTTACAGATCTAAAAAAAATGAATAATGAAAAGCAGCCTTATACCATTATTCCTTTTTTATCCCACTAAATTAACTTTAAGAGTACTCTAAAAGAAAATAATCCTTTCCTAAAAACTATTTGATCCATCATCTTCTAGTCTTGTGACATAAAACTGAAATAAGGTCAACCATCTTAAAGTATTGGCACTTGAGCCTCTCCTATCTTATACAGAAAGTGAAACTGCAACAATCCGAGAAGAAAACAACTAGTAATTCAGGTGACATCAACTATGCACTAGCCTTGATTCTATTAAAAAGAAATAATCTTGCTTTTTTATTATCACATCACACACACACAGAGAAAACTCAGCTGGAATGCAAGGTGAGTGAACTAATGAACTTAATTAACACACAGAAAATAAAAGAACTACCCTGCAAATGTGCGTGCATAATGAAACCATTCTGCAAATGAACCAGTAGTCACAACGAAATTTTGTATGACTCCCTCCTGTCATTGGGGTCAGAGGTTTGAAGACTGGATAGGAACCAAGCATTATAAATCTTTATTGATCCTAAAATTATTTTTTTTAAAAAGTTTGTAAGAAACAAAGTGCAAGTTACTTTTACTGCTCCATTGATAAGTCCAGCATCAGTTCCACTGCTGAGCATCCACCTACCTCCGGAGGTTATTGAAAACCAGAAATAACACAACGCTATAATAGATCTTATCCTCACTCTGTTCAGATGGTAACAATACTCTCTGCATTTCTATCCTAAGAGCTCAGATACAATCACATAAATAGTATGATACTGTAGAGGCCTCAGGTGCCAACACAGACCACATGACTGCAGTTTAAGCATGCTTTACCACCTCTCTAGTAACTGCGTAAGAGCAGCTGGGTGTCACACTGGCATATTTTTACACAACAAAATCTGTCCAGTTTCTAGTGGTTTGAGGAGATGTGGTGGGAGGAGAAAGCCTCTAAACCTCTGTGGTTGTATCAGCTGCATATGCAACAAATTCTTAGGTATATGACAGCTCCCGGGAAGAGTTTTCCACTTCACAGCTTCTTCCAGGGATCTGAACACAAACTCCACCACAGTGTTTCCGTGAATCATAACAAGGCAGTTTATATCTTAGGAAACACATACCCAAGCACAAAGGAAGTAAATGATCAGGAGGCCAAATTTCAGTTAACAACAATGACAATAAATGATTTGAAATGTCTTTTTAATAGATCTCCTCCCAACAGAAGATGTTACCTTCTTTTTAATCTTTTCCCAAAAATTTTTCTCTGGCAAGTAATTAGGTCAACAAAACCAAAAGATGGTTGTAGAAGCACTTCAAAACCTGTAACATCCAATACTCTCGCTGGGTCTGTGCTTGGCAGTTGGCCCCTATATTGTTTTTTTCATGGTGTTAAAGCCACAAAATCAGAAGGAATTACTTCATTTTAAACAGAGGCAAGCACAGAGACAGTGTCCCGTATAAAGCAAGATGAGCAATCCTTTAAGACTATAGAAATATTGTGACAAGGCAACTTGCTGTAGCAATACAAATGGTAATTTATCTTACATCTCCAAATACATTATTAGGCATGATTAAAGATAGTAATTTCACTTCACAACAATTTGAAAAGAGTCTTTAATAACACAGAATAACTTGAAACCATACCCACCAGGTGAGAAAATCCTGGATTGGCTTAAAGGTTCAAGTATAAGTAACATTTAGAAGGTCATTTCCTCTAACTTGCTAAAGCTGCAGCTCCTGGTTCACATCCCTAACGGAAAAAAGAATCTCCCAAAGCCCAAATACTGCAATCTTTAAAGTCAGCTCTCACCGATCCTTAGTTTGGCCGTTACTCAAACATGCAATATATAATGCTGTTGAGTTAAGCATCATATCACCCATTTTGATTTATTTCTTTCAATTCACTGGGAATTTTATTTATGTTTATAACTACAAGGCTTTTATTGGTGGTGCCAATAGATTCAGTCCAGGGATAGATAGTTGAGTGCTTAGACCATTATACAGCATTACAGTATATCGATTAGAATACCTATAGAATAACTAAGGACAAAACTGATAGTGTTACCAAGAAAAATGCCCGGAAGGGATCAAGTCTAGCTTAACCCAACAATATAGTTTCAGCATTGCTGAAGAGAATACCAGCAGTCTAAAATATGAATTCTTCCAGTTATTATTTTCTTTAAATTGGTGTTTTGTCACAGTCAATAAAAATATTAATAGAATTTTATTTCTCCCTTATATCATTTTTATGTACTGACTCAATATTATCTATACTGTCCTCAAGACATAGAAGGTGACGTTGGACCAATAAAAAGCACGAAAGCACTTTCTTTATGTGCTTTCTGAATTTCCAGAATAGCTGAGCACAAAAAGGCAGACTGGTGCTGTATCACATACCACCAATTCAAAGCATTTAATCCTGTCTTCCACAGGTCGGCCAACGCAATACAAATGCCAGAAAAATTCCTCTTTGATAGCAGAATTATATACACTGTGTATTACATAAGCTGCCTGTCCCCCTCCACTTGAATGTACACCATCAAATCATTCTGGCCATTATTTTATATTGAGCAGATGGTATTATGAGATTTTTGATAAAGAACAACAATCACCCAGCAAGGGTTGCAAAGGGGTCGCTGAAACCAAGATTAACAATTGATTAGCTTTAATGGACCGTGACAGTAATAAACAACAGAGCTCTACACAAAGATTTGATTGTCCTGTTAATGCTGCTGACACAAATGGCTTTTAACTGGCTTCCTGAAAGTGTTAATATCTTCAAAGCCTCAGCAAATGAAGGACTTTGTCAAAGTGAGAACTATCCTGCAGTGAAGAAGCACTTACTGTAGACCTCTAAAAAAGTCTTCTGTAAAGTGTGTTTCTGATTTATTCAGACAACAGCTCCTATTTCTCCAAGGCTTAAAGTTCAAAAAACCAAAATGCAGCACAGCTCTGCAAGGCTGGAATGTAATAGAACTCTAAAGCATTTGAATACAGAAGCCAGCATTCATTGAATACAACAAAAATATGAATTATCACTTTCAAGGTGCTCATTTTACCCTTGCTCCAACATGGGCTGACAGATCTCAGTATCACAGCCTTCTAAACTCAATTTTTTATCCTTAGCTCTGAAAAGTTCACTCCATTTTTTTCCTTTCTGCACAGAAATCAGTAATTTGCATCATATTTTCATTAAAATAAAATGTTTTGTGATTACTGGAAGTAACCATGGTAAAATCTGAAAATAGAACTTACAGACCTGTGTGGTTCTTCGATACATGTATGGGAAAAAGTCTATGGAAAAAGTCTCTGTTTCCCTTAATGCTTAAGCTCAAAATTTAAATGGACATATGGCAAATATTCACCAAAGGTTTTAAAATTAAAACTAGATAGCTAGAGACAAAGTAAACAAAACACCACCTTACATGGCATTCAAGAAACCAGGATATAGGAATTCATTAAAGGTAAGGAGGTATTTACTCATTTAAGTATTAACACTTTCTATTAAACTTTCCATTTTAGCTTAGAGTACTCGGTTTCTGAATTAACCTGTTTTTTTAATTATGTGTCTTATTTAAGCAAAGGTTTTTCTTTTAAACATTTTTAACTGTGAGCTGCCACAGTGCTTCTCCCTCCCATGTTATTCCTGAAGGCAACATTTTGAGACAGTAATGGTATGGCTCTAAGGGCTTCTAGGTAAGAGCAAAAATGGTGTCTGCTCTAGACTCAGATCCAAACATAAACCATTTGCACAAATCAAGGTCATGCTAATCCCATCCCTGTGGGTCCCATCCCATCTGCAAATTCAACTCTCTATAGAACAATTCCTTGCCAATACACTGCAACGATGAAACACGCTGCTAATTACTGTGTTTAAAAATCTTGACCTAAGCAGACGTGCAGGGAATTTAAATGAAATCTCTAAAAGAGTAAAATCCACCTGCTTGGTCTCCCAACACACAAACACTAAATGCGTAACCTGCCAAATACTGAGCCAGCCTTCATTAATTCCGTTTTCTGTAATCAGCATCCCTCTATTACTCACATGCTTGGCTTTCTACAGCAGTTCTTCCAATAAGCTATTGTATAAACCGTTATAGTATACTCTGATGATAAATATTTAAGAAAATAATTATTAATTACCTGTAAGTCAGCATCAAACTCATGTTTCAGGTAAGCATCTTCCGCAGCTTCAACAAGACGCTGAAAAAAGAAAAAAAGGTGTATTTTTGAAATAATAGATAACATCTTTAAATCCAAGTTCTTCTGCCAGTAAAACAACAGGGATTGTTTGAGAATTGTGTAATTCATTGTCACCACACGATACCTGCTATGATACTTCATAGAATAGAAATAAATTATCCAGATTTAAAAAAAAAAACACCAAAACACAAGACCAAGTTTTTTAAACGCTCAGCATCCATGATTGGCGGTACAAAACTCTCAAAACAGCTCAACTGCTAATAAATAAATTAAGAAAAAAAAAAAAGTCATTTTTTCCACTAGTGCTTAGCACCCTGCAGCTCCCATTCCAATACTGATTTTTGAAAGAACACAAAATAAAGTTGCTTTCACACTGGACCTTATTTTACATGTGGGATACCTTTTAAAATCTTTCTTAAAATTAAAATAGGAGGTATTTCCTAATAACGCACGTGATTGCAAGCAACTGAAACAAAAAGGAATTTCTAAATAACAGATCAAATATAAGAGATTAGAAAAATGGAGCTTAAGTCTGTCTACTTAGCAGATTTGAAGTGTTGTGCATACTAGCTTAACATGGTGCATAATCACAAGAAGATTTTTCTGCTATTACAGAAGTAGTATTTACTGAATGATGGCAATTCAGTAGTATTTTTTTCCTCTTAATAATATTCAGAACTCCCTGTAGTAGTTATTGTTCCTTACCACTATCATCTGAAGGAAAAAAGGGGTTGCACTAGAACACAGCTACTTGAAAAATTTAATTCATATAGGGGTTTGCTGCAGACATTCTCTTGTGAAAAGACGTTATAGCCTTTCTAAGGTTTCATTCAGGGTTCTTTATAGTTCTGAATATTTTAACTATGGAAGTAACTCTTTCTAGTTCATATTTAATCTATCTGAACATTCATATACGTACAACCCAAAATTAATCAACGAACGATATGTCACAGAATATTCAATATATTACTTTTATTTTCTTTGATCTATCAGGCACTGGTACGCATGTATATTTTCAAATATTTTGTATCATGAAGCAAGTGAGCTACAGGCTTTCATTAACAATACACAGAGCGGACAGCCGTGTACACTTTTGCTTCCCTTTTCAGAAGCGTATGCACTTCTATCAAGTCTTTGGATATAAATCAAAATGGAACCAGAATTCATATCGATTGCTATACAATTTGAACTATGACGGAAACTGAACCAAGAAAAATATTCCTGGTTGCCAATTCAGAGTAAATGGTTCAACAAAAACCTGACGGTTTAAGGCAGAGCCTCATTGGTTACAGGGAGCATTTGTGTTCACCGAGGTCTGCAAAGCAGCAGCATGTCACAGCCTTTCCTTCCGCAGCTCTGTCTCATCGCTCACCACGGGTGAGCAAAAGCCTCGCTAAACCCTCAATCCTCTGCTGGGCTTCTGCATCTTCCCTGCAGATCCCAGTGGGAAGGTTTTTCATACCTTTTTCCTTAGTGCAGCATTACAGATCTCAAAGATTTAATGAAAAACTGGAAACACTACTGATGCCTAGGTTGATACAGAAGAGCAAGAGATAGCAGATGAAGTCCGCCTTCCCAGAGCCCTGTGCTGCGTGTACATCCCTGTCATTTGACTGCTTCCACCTTTAAAAACCTTGTCCCGTGTAAACCCAGCTGGTCTTAGGAAAGCCTTTTCACCTATACTGGAATTGAACTGAAATGGTTCAAACCCCAGGCAAGTCAAACCAGAACCGAACTGAAAAATGTACCGCTCACCTTCCCACAGACACATACTTCGGTAAAAGAACCCAACAACTAACGATGTATCACAACAGGCTACGTGAGGGGAAGCCGTGAAAAAATATTTCAAATAAAACAGTTCTACGGAATTGTTCCTACTGCTCCTGTACTGTATGAATAGTAGTTAAAACAGACCTTGCCATTTGAAAGGTTATCAACATTAATTTGACCCACAATTTTTTTTGCATTTAGAATTTAAAAAGAGAAGTAGCACAAACTAACTATTCTGAGGGGGAAGCCTCACAGCAACTGAAATAGATTCTTAAACATTTGAATGTTCTCAGAAGTCTAGCACGTTAGTGACCTGCTAAGGTATTTTACAAATCTAGCCTTCATTTTTTAAGTATGAAAAAGGCATTTTATGTAAAATATAAAATAAAATAGAAGTAAAAAACTACTCTAATTCAATGCATTTCTGCAGGTGTGTACTCATTTATATTGAAACCATAGTTGCATTACTACTCTGTCCACACCTAATACAAAAGATCATGACTCTGACGAGTCTGAGGGGAAAAAAGTGAAAGAAGGGTCAAAAAAATTCTTCACGCAGAAATGAATACAGGGAAAAGAGAAACATGTTTTTCTTTCTGAGCTGAAATATTTACTTACTCACCGGAAGAAAAATTATTATAGTATTCCATGAGATACCAGTGCCTAGATATTAGTACCTAGTGGGCTAGAAAAATAATTCATGGCTTCTTATATAGTTTCTATTGATCCCAATGTGTTTCAATTACATTTTTGCCTCAGTGAAATAAATTTAAACTATGATTTATCCCTCCGTGTAAGAAATAGCTAAAGAAGCATAAGATGGGTAATAGTAGAAACATCTGGTTAAGGGGGCCAGCTCAGAAATGAGAAGTACTGATGGACACTTTATTGATTTATTCATTAAGATTTCAGTTGTTACATTTGTTCTTTAAAAAAAGTTACATACATTTCAGCAACATTCTCTACAGGAAACAGAACAACAAAAAAAGTGAACAATCTACCAACACCTATTTTTCCTTGAAGACGTGTAGACACAAATACGCACGCACACTATGTGCTTCACCCTCACAAATCTAATAAGAAAATGGTACACTGAATGTAGACAACACAAGCATATGCTGCATTTTCTTGTCGTTAACTACAGTTTGCTTTAAATATCTCAACACCATTATGAAGGAGACTGTGAGAAATCTGGGAGAGCTACAGAAAAGGTAAGCAAGTAATAAACCTAAATCCACAAAATGACATATTAGTGGAGAAATTGTATACAAATGTTTGGGGGGTTTTTTGGTGGGTTTTGGTTGGAAGTTTTTTGGTCGTTTTTTGTTGTTGGTGGTTTTTTGGTTTTGGGGGAGGGGGAAGGGTTTGTTGTTTTTTTTTAAAAGAAGTCCCCAAAGGGATGAAGCACGATGGAAGAAATTCCGTAACACTCTGGAGGCAAAAATATAAAAACCACATGTAATACTGCAACATTTTTATGTAGGCCAAAAATCCCTTTTAAAATATTTTAATGACTGAACAGTTATCTAGCAATGATTCTCAACATTAGCATGAGTAGTGATTTTAACTTAATAGTTTATAAGGACACTCAATACAAATGCCAATATATTTTCATTTCAGTAAACATGCTCTAAAATCATTGCTGTAGCAAGTAAATGAAGATGTGGTTATCCTGAAGGGAATTGTGAGTTATCTATATACATTTACAAGGAATGAATTATGAACACTGAGTGAGTGCTGTTAGAGTTACACCATTTAAGGGTCTACATTTTATGAGTATTTAGCTCTGCATGTGGAAAGGTGTTTGCATGTGCATGTACAGACAAGTCAAGGGCAGCATATAATCTTTAGCTAAAGAACAATTTTCATGTTCTATGGCACAGTTCAATTGAGGTTCCCCTGGTTAAGAAACTAATCCTTATAACTTTCCCAATACGCGCAAATATGAGAAAGATTAACCGACTTATCCAGCATATCACAATGCAGCATGGATAAAAACAGGGCATGAAGTGGGAGATGGAACAAATATCACACCCAAAAAAAACCCAAAATGGTCACCAAAACACATGTCAATGTTTGGTATTTTTAGTAGTACTAGTATCAGAGATAATATAGAGAAGGCTGAGAGAAGAAAAAGAAATGTTTGTTTCCTCTCAATAACATTAAAAAAAACCCCAAAACATTGAGCTCTCTCTGAATAGGATCATTTTCTCGACAAATGGTATTTTAATTTCCGTGAACTGATATTCCCAGATAAATTCTCATTCAAGTCAGGTTGTTATGGAGATAGCAAAGGAAAGGTGAACGAAACAGAATGGATGAGGGGAAAATAGAATCCAACAGAAAGTAAGGGGAAAACGGGCAGAAAGGTGAAAATAAATGAAGAAAATAATTTCAAGGAAAAACATCACGCAAACATCCAGAGCATAGGGTACCCGTTTTAGCTTCTGAGATCATCTTTTCTCTTTCCATGTGCCTTGTAAGGGTTTCAGTTTACTTTTCAATGATTCTTCTTCATTAGAATCCCATTTTGAAGTTAGATTAAATGCATAAGCATAACAAAGTTTGAAACAGTTTCTGAACTCCTGAACTGCAGTCACTAACCTTTATCCATAAATGCTGACTGAAGTTATGTTCCTCTCTCTCTTCAGCTATCAAATTTTGAAGAAGCACATTTATATTTCATTGTTTCCTTTCTATTTTTCTAAGATAAACCAACTGCTACACATAAAACCAGAAACACTGCTAGAAATTGCTCTTCTCCAAACCAAACTGCTACAAATTTCAAAAAAAGATAGAAGACTGCCCTACCTTAATTGTAACTAGTACCAACTAGGTACTGATATTATCTCAGTCCATAACATTAATAGTTTATATTCCATAAGATCAATATGATAAAATTTAATTTCAAAATAGCAAAAAAAATGCTATATTGTGATGTACTTAAACAGAAAATGAAAGATCTACCCTCTCAATTGTAGATGCTCCTTCTTTACTCAGTCCCAGGCTCATGCCTCACTGCTACAAAAATAACCAAGCATGTCTTCAGTTCTCTCGGTTAAAAAACCGTGAGCTTGTCAGCAGCCCTTCTACTGACATATTCTTCCCAAACTCACTAGATTCTGCCTTAACATTTCTTTCAGCACATTATGTGAATCTTGCCAGTTTGAGCTGTTACCTCCTACATTATATGAATCTTGCCAGTTTGAGCTGTTACCTCCGCGTTGTCCTGCGCAATGCAGAATTATCATTATAGGCCTATGAGAATTTCATCCAAAGTACGCCACCAATTCTGACCCTGCTCTGAGCAGTGGGATATCATAGTCATTAAAAAAAAGTGCAGATAAACCTGTAGGAGGCTCTTATATCCTAGCATCTGAATGCATTCAACCAACAGCAAAAAATAGCCCTGAACCCTAACACACTTTCTCATCGTTTTCCCGTGGCATCAGATCTGTTTGAGGTTCACCTCCTATACAAACTTTGTATATGTCTCCAAGGTTGATTTGAGATGTGTTTTGGAAATAATAATTAAAAGCCATTCTTATTAAAAAATGGCAAAAAGTCTAAACCCAAGAAAATGCTATGAATATACTGCACTGAAAGTTTGTCTTGAAAAACAACAATATGTAGGAAAAAAAACCCAGGAATTTATGTAACTTTAAAAGCCTGTCTCCCAGAGTCCTACGTATGGAATTGTAACAGGGATTTCTATCTTAATCAAATGTAAACAAACTTTGTCAATAAAGACAGCAGGTAGCAAAACAAAGGAAAACTAATCCGTGTTTTTAAGAGCTTATTTCTTTCATATTTTGTAGCAAGTTTTCTGGTACATCACCAAGCAAAAACCAGCAGTATTCTGTATATGGAAAATACTTACAACTACCAATAGTTACCCTTCTTCAGGTGCAATACTCGGTGCAATTTTAATAACCTTACTATTGATTTGAACATCTAATTTCCAATCAAAATTTATAATTGAGCTGAGAACATGCCAAAGATATTTCCTAAAGTGCAGCCAGATAACTATTTAAAACATAGTTCAGCAGTTGAGTATATTCCTGGGAGAGAAAACAGAACTTGTGTTTCAATCATCAGAGCAATTTTCTTCACTGGCTTCTTCGTGAGAAGCCTATGCTGTGCATGTGGGAGCACTCAGTAATAGATTACCAAACTTTAAAAACATTACCCAGGTACCTTCCTATGACTTCCCCATTTTGGGGTTCATTTCAGAAGTGAAAAAGGGATTTCCTTTCCCAGAAACCTGTAAAGCTGCAGGTGCTTTGAAAACTTCTGAAAAGGTTGGGCTGTTTTGAGAAAGAACAAGATTTATTAGCATTAAGTGAGCTTAGGTAATATCCTGGCATGGGTGGTAATTCTGCTGCAAGTCCTCCTTACTTCTGAGTTCTGGGGTTTGCTTCTTTCACAGTTCATTTAGTGGAGAAGTGAAAGAAGCCAACAGAGAATATTTGATGTTGTTCATCAGTATCCCTATTACTTTCTATGCTTGAAAACAGTATCATATAACATGGCAATGAATGCACCGATGTGCAAACAGGCCTCTCAGCCTCACTATTTTATTGCAAATAGCTCTGCAGATGTTTGCCGTAACCAATGGAAAAGCAGTGTAGATATCAGAGAGTGATGCTGACCTTGGAGGAATACTTGCTACCATCAGAAACACATGAGTTTTTAGACAGGCCAATGACAACAGACTTGCAATTTGGCTGTTTTTATCCTTGAGAGTGGGGGGGGGGGGGGGGGGGGAACACGACGACGACACACACAGTTTTTTCAGAAAGCCCAGCAGCATATTTTATTTCCCATTCTGTTCTCCTCAGCTACGAGGTATTTTCTAGGAAATTCTATCACTAAAATTGCTGTTGCTGTGGCTAAGATGCACTGAAAATTATTTAGCTCCTCTTCTCTTGATATTAGAGTGCCTAGTGCTTCTAGCCTGAGACAGCTTGCAACTAATGCCATACAAAAAAATGACTGCTCTATGACTACTATCAAATTCCACTACAACAACTCACTAGACAATGCTCAGTCACAGTAAGTGCTGCATCAAAGCACAAATTATAAATAAAAGGTAAAAATAAATTAAGAGCCTAGCAATTATTGTAAGTAACTTCAATTATCCACTTATATTCATTCAAGACTGGCAGATTTTCAGGTTGATCGTTGTTAGAGTGCTAGCTGGTTTTTTGAAGCAACGTAAAGAGTTCAGCTTGGCAAAGAGCTGGACAAACAGAAATGAAACTGTAAATGGATTAAAGTACGTGAAACTCGCACATTGCATAACAGCGGCTAAGACAATCCTGGAGTAATTAGACGCATTTCTAACTTAACTAGGTCAACACTATGTTTAGTTATGGCATCTGGAGATTGCCATGGCATGGAAGACAGACTGCAGATGAAGAAGGTAACACATTTGTCTTGTACTGAGTTGTGCTGTGCTCGAGGCTGTGCAAAGCCAATATATCAGGTACAAAATATGCAGATTATCAAATCTGCTCCTACCATGTTATTATGTCTACCACAGAGCAGAAAGGAATGATGTGCTAAATGAGGTTTTATTCCATACTTTTAATTCCATATGTCCCAGCCATCGAGGAATCAGTTCAACTGCAGACACAACTTAAAGCTGTTTCAGGGCTATTTAAAATGTGATTTGCCTGCCTGGGGTACAGCAGCAAGCAGCTCCTTCAGCTACCTCTCCTACCTCAGGGCCAACGGGAAGGTTCTTCAGCATTTCACACCAATCATGTATTCATCCAAGGTTGGGTAATTCTCTGGAAATACCTTTACGCGTCTTTTTAATTCCTCTTGCAACAGGGCAACACAATTTGTAAAGTTTTGCTTTCAATGAATACTTTGCAACTGGTATGTTGCCCTCTTCCACATAAATTTAAAAAGCTATTTACAATGTTACTTTGTAAAACACTTTCCAAAATCAAGGGAAGCTGGCCTGTATATGCGTCTAAATATCCACCTGTGTACACATACATTTATATATATTTATTCAATACTAACCTGTAAGTATCATTATGATCCTTATTCCTGTCCCCTGTACTGAAATCACCAGATTAAAACATCTGATTTATTAATCTTTTTCACACATTTAAGCTACCACAGGTCACACTCTTTACCCGACTGTCACAATCACTATCCTGTTTGGATAACGCCAGACTGTCTTTCTGCATTTGAATAGTGAGGACTTACACAATGTCTGAGCAAAAATAGTTTGCCCTCAGCTCCAACAGCTCTCAACACCATTGCTGTATGCTTGCAGATATTGCTGAAGAAATATTTGGGATAACTGTTTTCATGCAAGTCCATTTAACGCAAAATTCTCCATTGGCAGGATTTATCTCACCTAACCTCAGCGATTTCAAAGTTAATCATCTCTCTACACAAGTTAACTAAATATCCTTCATACGTAGAGACAGAAAACTCCAAAGGTGCTGCTTGTCCCATTCTAAAATAGCTCCTAAGATACCGGGAAGAACTTTGGAGCTTTTCCTTCATTACATGTTTAAGTTTATACAAATGAAGTTAAGGGAGATGAATCCCATGCCGTATGTGCAACATAAATGAGCTAAAGAGAAATGGAGATATTCCCATGCTCACTCAATAGAGGAAAGGAGTCTTGAGGCAACACTTTGTCCTGACAGCAGTCCTGGGACTAGTCGAGGTGTTTCTGTTCTGTTTACATTTAGAAGCACCAAGTGAAACCAATTGTCTTTGCTTTGTTCCCTCCCTCAGCTTTTTCCTCACCTCTGCACTAAGGCTCAATCCCCCAAGTTAATTCAAATTCAGCTTGCAATTTGTGGTCCAGTTCAACAAAATCAGCTATGATATACTGTCCTTCTTCCAGTTTCCAACCAGATTACTATCACACAACAACAGCAAAAAAACCTCAAGATTTATTACTCAAAACAAAGGTCAGTTCCAGAGTTTGCAGGGACTTATTTCCGCTGCCTAGCCCAGCACTCAATCATAAGACACTGAGCCTTGTCTTCGCTTTCAAACCAAGCCATGAAAACAGTAGGTATTACTCTCTCTCAAGTGAAGTCAATTAGACCATTTTTTTTTTTACTTCCCACAGGGTCAGGATTTCAGTTACCAATAGATTAAATTAAAGGGAAACTTAAAAAAAAAAAAAAAAAAAAAAAAAAAAAAAAAAAAAAAAAAAAAAAAAAAAAAAAAAAAAAAAAAAAAAAAAAAAAAAAAAAAAAAAAAAAAAAAAAAAAAAAAAAAAAAAAAAAAAAAAAAAAAAAAAAAAAAAAAAAAAAAAAAAAAAAAAAAAAAAAAAAAAAAAAAAAAAAAAAAAAAAAAAAAAAAAAAAAAAAAAAAAAAAAGGAAAAATCAAACTCCGAGTTTTCTACTAAAACCTTCCCTACTCCCTATTACAAGTGGTATTCTCCAAGCTAGATATTGAGGCAAGTAGAGTATTATTGCAAAGATGTGAAGAAAGAAGTACTTCATGAAGTAAGGGGGTGGTGTCTCTTCAATACATGGAGCCAGTTTAAAATGGGGGCACAGTGAAGATACTGTAGCAAATATTCCATCTCTCACAAGAACTGTCCTGAGAATTTAAACAAATCAGTATTAGCATTGTTATATTTCTATAATTTTCTAAAAAAGAAAGCCACATTACACTAAAAAGTTCAAACAGTATTACGGATACAAAGCCAAACTAAGCTAGGAAATGCCAGAATGAGGTTGCCTCTAACTTCAATCCCTAGTATTATCGCATCATTTTGTCCATACAATTTTGCTTGGTTAGAACACTGAAAAATACCATCTAAGACCGTTGCAGTCCTCACTAACAGAGTGATGGCAGTTGGTATCCATTTCTACATGTATCAGTAATGGATTTTGCAAGCATTCACCCAAATCTTAGAAATCCAGCGCTACACCTCAGGTTATACAGGTAAAGATTCTTTGGCCCACTTCAATGCTGCAGTGTACCCAATTCTGCCTTCAAACATAACCACGGCTTACTCCTGTTCCTTTCCTATCTGAGCACAGCCCTAGACCTACTCCTATTTCTTTCCTATCCCTCTCGCCACATCCTGAGCTCATTAAGCTCATATTGCCTGTCCCAAAATCCAATGCTAAGGTTTTTCATACTACCCTCCACCTCTTCTCTAGCACCTACCAATTATTCTTCCTCCTTCTTCATATCAGCCTTGGCATCCACACTGCCAAACATGTTCATGACCAGTCTTTTCCAGGCCCCTACCAACACCTCATTTCTCACTCTGCCAACCTCTATTTCCAATTTTCCCTATTCCCTGTACAATCTCATTGACCCCACTGAGGATATCTTGTACCATTTGTATTTCTAAATCCCAGCACAGTCCAATCCTGTTCCCCTTGTCTCCTTAAAACCATCTCAGTATTCTCCATTCTCTGTTCTTCTTGTGCCAGTACCTTCCTTAGCCTCTCCTAAACCCATCAACAGACTCCCTTAGCCGCTGACCCTTCCATTTTCCAGTGCCCTAACATGAACACAGAGAGAGAGATGAGACAAGAAATCTCTCTCCTGGGCCTAGAAGGCACATGGACGCACTGACAGTGCCTCAGGAGAGAAAGACTGTTTCCCCTGCCTGCTGCTGGCTCAAGCCATAAGAGACTAATGGTGCAATTGCAGGAAAGTCTTGTTCAACCATGTACCGAAAAATCACAGTGCAAAGAATTTTCAAAGATTTCACTTACAGACAGTTTTGCTCTGATAGGTTTCTAATGGCCATATGCCTCTATGTGCAGAGTTTCCAAATGATACCAACTTGATCCAGCTGGAACAGATTTTCAAAAAAACCTTGTTTCAAGGCCACATCCCTGCCAATTTCAAGAGTTGGTTCCCAAGCATAGGAGTGCTATAAAGTCTTAAAAATAATACTGATGTTCTTTTCTTTAAGAGGGTAAACCAATGAGCGTTCCCCTAGTTTCTTTCTTGGAAACAGCTGAAGTTCAAAGACAAAATTCAAAGCTTTTTTGGTCTCCTGGACCATACTTTATCATCCTGAAGACTTGATTGCTGTTGAAGATACTGGAATTAATTACAAAAGCAACTTTCAGACTAAGTGATAATTTAGTCTTTTCATAATTTTGTATGTTCTGGCAGGTCTGGTAAGAAAAAAGGCTACATTGAAACTCTCTGGTCACACATTTATCTAGGTGATTAATCCTGGGATCTTACGTCCACACTTAGTAACTAGACATTGGTTCCACGTGCCTAGAAGGATTTTCTGGTACACTATGAATTAATGCTGAAGTTACAGAATAATATACAGACATCACTTTTCCAAAATCATGCTTATATATAGGTTTGTAAGTCTGTATATAGGTACAGACTCCATCCCATCTATTCAATTTTTTTTTTTAAATAAATCTTTCTGTAATAATTTTCATTATTTTTTGCTCTATCTCAAGAACAATATTAAACTGTCCTTGTAATTAAAGGAACATTTGCAAATTCCCAAACCCAAAGGAAACGCTACATTGCATAGTCAAAACATCTGCTTTACTTTGTAAAGGTAATGAGTTCAAATCCATTGAGTGTTTTGTTTTTTATTAAGAAAAGTCTTGTAACTTGTATTCTCCTAGTAACAAAAAGATTGCTATACTTTCACCTCTTAATCAGTTTTTATCAACTGAAATGTTCAGCATTTAATTATCGTATGTAGGTTTATTTGGAAAACAAAGAAAAATATGCAACACAGCACCTCATTTCCATTAAGTTTGACACACCTCTAGATTTTGCTATGACCTAGGGAACTCATTTTATAGAATACTCCCATTTTTCCTAATAATTTCTCCTCTTGACTCTCAAAGTACTTCTAAAACACACTCGGGGAGCAGTATCAGTCTTCACATAGCTAACCAACAGCTGCAGGTTCAAAAAGTGACAACCGAAGACTGCAACCAAGCCGACAAAAACTCATACCTTATGTTTGCAGAGGCAGTGAGTAAATTATAATAATAGTTTTCCACTTATTTTGGATTATAGGAGAATAGTCAACCCCCCCATGCTGCTGGCAAGGCTTCCTCTATTGGCTGAACGACTCCCTCACCCACTGCCACAGACTCTTCAGCTGTATGGTTCATCTACAACCAGCAAGTGCGCTCCAACCTTCAAAGTCCTAACAAGGACAAAACCACCAAGGTCATTAATGTTGCTACAGGCAGTTTTAACTCCCAGTCAACTCTGATCCCGAGAAACACATGCAAAACACGTTTTTTCCTAACAAACCATGAAGCCCTAGAGACCTGTAACTGCTGATGCTTCTTACCTTCTCTGTTCTTCCAATCTAAAACCCACACACTAGCGTAGCAGAATCACAAAAATGAGACAGGCAAAGGGGAAAGGAAAGATCTAAGCTAGCTCTCTGGTTCCATAAGGAGGCAGATTTCCCTTTTGTTAAATCCTTATTCCATGAAGCTGCCTATGCTTTGCAGGCTGAAGCCTCTGTGAACACCTTGACTTTGTACGCACCAATAAATCTATACCTGGCGCTGGCAATCATAGAATCATAGAATCATTAAGGTTGGAAAAGCCCTCTAAGATCACCGAGCCCAACCGTCAACCCAACACCACCATGCCCACTAAACCATCTCCCTAAGTGCTGCATCTACACGTCTTTTAAATACTTCCAGGGATGGTGACTCAACCACTTCCCTGGGCAGCCTGTTCCAATGTTTCACCACTCTTTCAGTAAAGAAATTTTTCCTCATGTCCACTCTAAACCTCCCCTGGAGCAACTTGAGGCCATTTCCTCTTGTCCTATCACTAGTTACTTGGGAGAAGAGACCGACACCCACCTCGCTACAACCTCCTTTCAGGTAGTTGTAGGGAGCGATGAGGTCTCCCCTCAGACTCCTTTTCTCCAGGCTAAACAACCCCAGTTCCCTCAGCCGCTCCTCATAAGACTTGTTCTTCAGACCCTTCACCAGCTTCGTTGCCCTTCTCTGGACACACTCCAGCACCTCAACGTCCTTGTAGTGAGGGGCCTAAAACTGAACACAGTATTCGAGGTGCAATAGCATGGACAAAGCCAGGTATGAGAATGGGTGACAGTTCCTCCAGCTCAGGGTTTGTGGGGTGATAGCAGGAGACTGCCTTAAGCAAACACGTAGGGCCAGCCTTAGACGTTACCTTCATGTAACCCCACTGACACCAGTGAAAGGGGTTTATGACAGACCTGTTATATTTGTGCAATGTTAGATTCTGAATTTTCTCATTCATTGGTTATTAAATCTGTTGGGCAATCTCTCTTAAAGACTTATGTATTAGGCTTGGCTTTTAAATAGTCTTTCATGCTCTTCTAGCAGTTACAACCCATTCCAGAGTAATAAACTGAATAAAGTGACTTGCAGTATCTGTCATGAAAAATATGCAACACTATTGAAATGAAGATTAAATGAAATATATTTTCTACAACAAAAACATTGTAATTATTGTTTTTTCTACACCAGTATACAAAGATGAGTCAAACATGCTCAGTAAGTAGGCTTTCTTCACAGACCCTTGAAAAAATAACCACCAAAAAAATTAAGAACGCTTCTGTGTAACACTAAAATGGTTCAGAATGAGTCCTCACCAACTGGATTTTTTCCTATTTCTGATACATAGTTTATATGGACTGTGTCATGTAAGACCTCAATTATATAAGTAGCAATAAATAGTAATAAAAATTACAAAAAAAGACAGAGCAATGACTTCGTGCATCAGAAAATTTTTCAGTGGCCTACTGTAACTACTGGTAGAAGATCTGAAATAAGAATTGACTGAAAAGCCATAGGAGAAAGATTCAGTGTGATTATAGAGAGAGTATACAGAGGTAGTACATATATAATAAACATAAATATTTATAAAAGAAATTACAGCTCAGTTTACACCCTTCTTTCCACGGTTCTGTACAATCTTCAATTGCTTACGAGCAAATTTGCCTACCACACTTTTGAATTCAAAGTATTACGCTGGTAAGTTCTCCTAAAATTTCTGAGTTAAGAGTGAGGAGAACTAAATAACATAAGGTCATAACAAATGTTGTCACGTTACTAACTTTCACAAGCTTTCTAGACTACTCGGATATTTCCTGGACTAACTAGAAGAAACCCTCGCTTTAGCACAGGTCTGACAGAGCCCTACCAAGCAGCCCATCCTCTCCGCACAACCTGCTTGCCCAGAGAGCAGACAGGCATCTTTTCAGCGTTTTACTCTCTGAGAGGAGGTTCCAGTACAATGTTACCTGAGTGCAGAGGGTTTTTCCAAGTTTTGCTCTTCCTTGGCCAGTTCTTAAAGACACAGGTTTTTTTGCATTCGAAGCCCACCCATGGTCACTGAGTCACAGCAGGGCTGCTGCAAGCGGTCTGGAAGGAGCAGGGTTTGATGCAGACACTGTGCCACTGGGTGAGGGACAACAGAGCTGACCGGGGCCTCGATCAGGCAGCCAGTGATACAGGTATGAGCCCTCAGCTGTGACCGCTACACAGATGTGGTGTGTACAGTTATTTATGATATCACTGCCCTGAACTCTCCCCAAAAACGTGCTGCAAGTTTTACCCATAACCATGAAGACAATAATAGTTTCATATCAAATTTTGGTTACTTTCTAGTCAATGGTTTAATATATAGTATTTTAGCCTTTTAAGGGTCCGTATAGATATGAATAAAGGCAGTTAAATATAATTGCAAGGTTTCTAAAATTAATAAAATCTTTTTGCCTGATACCCTCTCCAATCATTAAAAAAAACCTCAGAAGAACTACTATTTAAAATACAAAATATATAGCCAAATTTTTTGCAGGTCTTTAGCAAAGGCTATCATTTATCATCAGATACTTTTTTTTTTTACACTAATTTGTAAGGAAACAAACTGTGCTTTTCTGGGATCTACCTGAACACTTGGAAAGGAAAATCAACTACTGTACCATAAATTTTTATGTAAGTGGATTATTTCTATATATTTCATCGTGTTGCTTGATGAACACAGCAACCTACTGATCCAATTTGCCAGATCCTAATAACATCTCCAAAACCTGAAATACTTAAAGCACATACTGAATCTGAAACATAAGTAGTTCTTGCTCGTTAGCAGTCCACTTGTGAAGTGCTCTTTCCCCATCACTGCTGTCATCCAAGCCTTGTTATTTAACATTCCTTTTTCAAAATAAAATATTACTATAGCTATGTCACCCTTAAACTTTCAAATATAGGGTTTTTTCCCTCTATGTCTATTTAACAATTAATTTTTAGTATCTAGTGTAGCTAGGAATAAATTATGGTTACCATACATAACATTTTCTAGACAGCACAGAATTTTGGGGACAAAGACTGCCACCTTTTGGCAATAGTCTATAACAGAAAAATGCCCGTTTTCTTATGAAAATTAATACTGTTCTAGTAAACATTTTTACCTTATTATTTTAGCAACTTATATCCAGCAAACAAACTGAAGAACAAAACATAGGGTTCAACTGAAGCCAATCTGAAAAAACCCTACCTTTGGCATTACTATATACAAGGTTTCTCAGCATAAATCAGAGGAATTAGAGCTAGGGTTTTTTTCCTGGAGGACGCTATGAGTAGATAGCCCTGGCACACAATGTTGACTAACACAGGAAAACTCATTTGTTTAAACATAAAAAGATGAAGGCAGGCACATATGAATTCTTTCATGCACAATTTTCTTTTCCATGCAGCACTGATTTAACCTTTGAGTAGGTCTGCTCTATGCATTAGGTCAGAAGACCTTAAGAAAAATGATTAAATAATTAACAATTACATCATAATACAAATAATAAATTGCCACCCCTAACTCTGGTATTTCCCACATTTTTTTGTGCTTGACCTTAGAAACAATGATTTTCATTTGGTTTTTTGAGTGATTTTTTTTTTTTTTAATAGATGAAATAAAAAAGGGGTAAAACCCAACTTCCATCATACAGCACAACAGTTACACTGGCATGGTTTCAACAGAAAGACCTTTACATCTGGTAATGTATCTGATGGAAAAAACCATCACGGATGGTTGAGTCACCAATCCTTGGAGACATTTAAAAGACATGTAGATGTGGCGCTTAGGGACATGGTTTAGTGGTGGACTTGGTAGTGTTAACAGTTGTATTCAATGATCTTAAGGGTCTTCTCCAACCAAAATGATTCTATGATTCTACATCGGTATTTTGCCATTGGAGCAAAGTAACTGTAACAGGAAAAGACTGGGCCAGCATCAGAAAAGGAAAGGACAAAAGGGATTCCCTAGTTTATGGATTTCCTAGTCATTTGCTGATGGGAGAAGAATGATCAGGAGTTACGCTGCATTCTCACTAGAATTGTTCCATCGTACTTAAGGATGTGTACATGAATGTACAGATGTACCCTGAAATGACATTAGTACCACAGCTATGCATACCCTTATTGCCAAAGAATCATAGAATCATAGAATCATTGAGGTTGGAAAAGACCTCAAAAAAAAACATCTACATGTCTTTTAAATACCTCCAGGGATGGGGACTCCACCACTTCCCTGGGCAGCCTGTTCCAATGTTTCACCACTCTTTCAGTAAAGAAATTTTTCCTTACATCCAATCTAAACCTCCCCTGGCGCAACTTGAGGCCATTTCCTCTCGTCCTATCACTAGTTACTTGGGAGAAGAGACTGACACCCACCTTGCTACAACCTCCTTTCAGGTAGTTGTAGAGAGCGATGAGGTCTCCCCTCAGCCTCCTTTTCTCCAGGCTGAACAACCCCAGTTCCCTCAGCCGCTCCTCATAAGAGGAGAAAGAAAATCCCAAAAAGTTATTATCAAAGTTATTATCAAAGAAAATCCCAAAAAGTTATTATCTGGGACCAAAAGAGCTTCAGGTGACCAGCCTAACTCACAACTACCATCTTGATAGAGCAAGGTGAAAAACTTACCGTAATAAAGAAATTAACAGAATGGACGACACTTTGGACTCCTTCTGAGAAAGGCAAAAAAAATACAGGTAGCATTCTCCTTTACAAGCAACCTAAAACATGGACAGAAATTCTTGTGGAATAATTAGGAAACAGTTTGAGGCTTTAGAAGAGTACATAGAGGTCTCAGAAAATACTGAGAGCAAATGAACAAACCATCCCACGTGTATAAAATATGCCGAGAGGTCCAAAAGAGATAAGAAATACAGGGGACAAAGGAAGGGCCAAAACAGGACAAGAGAGGGCCTGAAGAAACGTTTAAAAGTTTGTAAGTCAGCAGCGGGGGGGGGGGGGGGGAATAACATTGTTGTTTTATTTTTATTTTTACAAGATAATGTAAAAGCCAGAACTTGCACAGAACAGCAGAGAAGATGAACTAAGACAGTACTAAGAAAGCGAGACTAATTTGTAAGGATATCAGTATATGAAGAAGTCATATTAATAAGTTAAAGAATGAACACAGAAAAGCAGACATATTTTTGTTAAAACAAACGCAATTATAGAAAGATCAAAAGAGTATTTTTCTGATCTCCTCAATGCTGAAATTCACAAAAGCAAACAACAATCGGCCTTTTTCCAGACAGCTGAGCCATTTGTAGAAGAATGAAATTGTGGAGAGCTTCAAGAGGCAATCAGAATACTGAGGAGTAACAAAAGCACCAGGTGGGAGTAATCTTGCCACTGAATTGTCAAGAACAAGAGGGGAAAAGGAAGTCAAACACTTTATAAGGCTATTTGGTTGGTTTGTGTTTGGGGGATATTTTCAAGTGTAAAAAAATAGGTATGCTGTATTCCAGTTTTAAAACTTAAAAAAATAATCCACTCATTTTACAAAAAACTAATCTGATATTGGAGAATAGCATTAGGAAGCTTTAGCTTAAAATGCTATTTTGAAAATCAGTTACATTACACCAGCATGTTAAATATGTATATATCTTCTACAAATGCTGGAGGGTTTTTTGGTTGGCTTTTTTTTGTTGTTGTTGCTGTTGTTTTTAATTGTATTAACCACACATAACCAATTAAAACCAGGAACTTAAATAGAACTCTACTTCTGATTTTAAGTACCTAAATATCTTCACAATTAATAGGTCACCCCCTTTAACGGCTAGCTGTATTGAAAACAAGTGACTAACCCCATACCATATGGAATTTCATTGATTTAACAGAATTTCAGCAGTGTAATTCTGCCTTTACTAGTGGGAGTTATGAAAGCAGATGAAGGGTAGCAGAGCACAGCAGAGCCTACTACCTGTCTGGCACCATAACCATCCTGCACAGATGGAAGAGGGTTACGGTACAGGCTTCCACATCACACAATTCACAGCTCTTTGGAGCAGTATGACAGTACATACTGCTTAAAAAGTATTTTGCTACTGTCAGCAGGACTTCCATATGGGCACTGCCGTGTTCCCAATGCATATATTACACCACTTGCTGAAGAATGCGCCATTTACAGCCTTTTCAAAATCATGTCCTGGCAGTCAGGCTTTAATAGTCTTTAATAGTCTTCCCTTGATAGTTTTCAGCTGACTGAGAAAGTAAAGAAAAACATTTTTCAGGACTCTTAGATATAAAGGCTAGGCATAGGGGCGTAGAACAGTATCATTATCTTGGCAGCCTCTGAATTTCTGTTGGTGTTGAGTTTTGGGGGTTTGTGGGGGTTTTTTGTTGGGTTTTTTTTGTTGTTGTTTTGGGTTTTTTTGGGTTTTGGGGTTTTTTTGCACATGCTGCTTAGTCTGCTTCTCACGAGTTATTTAAACCTCTTTTTCCAACGGGTGTTTGGACTGTTTGGAAAGTGATATTCAAATAAAAATACCTATGTAAGATGTTTCCTATGAATCTTTAAGAAGTATGGATGATGGCTAAGTCATAAACCAATAAAACTTGCAAGGTCAATTTTATTACACAAATGCGTAACAGACCATGTAAATGGTAATTAAATCCTCAATTTTTTGAAGTTGTGATATTGCTTTCTTCTTCAGACATTCAGTAGGGATTTCCAAAAGCAGACACTAAAACCCACAGATCTCCACTGATATATCTAGAAAAATATTTCAGTTCCTCATTAACACAGTCAAACAGCAAAATGACAAAGGATAAGCCTGTATACACTAGTATAATAGTACAGTACTAGTGAGTACAGTAAATGCAACACTCCCATGTATAAACATGGGTATTGATATATTAATTCAGGTCACATTTTGATACAAAGGTTGCACTGACCACCATCACGCTTAACTATCTGATGAGATAAGGTACATGGAACAATAGCATAATGTCTTAATTATACTTTATATACATGTGTTGTATATATTAGCTTTTAACATAAGCAAAAAAAACAGTCACAGGAAATTGCAACTCCAACCCATTTGCCCCCTACCCTGTTTATGCAGGCACGATACAGAGATCTGCTTGATGACCTCCGAAGTAAGAAAGTAATTGTCCCATAGTATTTTACCAGGCAGGTACTTTGTCTTTAATTCTACTTTCTTGTTCTGATAAAGCGAATCAATGCAACAAAACCATCTTAAAAGAATGATTTTGAGGAAGATAGCTAGGATAGAACCTAATAGAAAGTCCCAATATGATAATTTTGAACATTTTCAGTCCCATTCTTATACGCAATTTCACAGATACTTCCATTTATGCAGACTATACTGGTTTGGGCTAGTTTCCCAAATCATTTACATTATGATACAGGTTTGTACTGTTTTTAAAGTAATTCTATCTCCACTTTAAAAGACTGCAAAAAAACTGAAGAAAAATTTACCACACTAAGTGAGCCAACATAGTGACAATATTGTTTTGTTTATGACTCCCATCTCTATTTTGCTTTGTGCTTACGTTTTTTCTGATGCCACGGAAGTATCAAAGGATATGCTAATGATAAGCCATAGTGGCAGTGACAGATAGCGCTTTAAAGGTGAAATGCATAATTCTCTAATAACCTTGGTAGCATAGTCACCTTCCCTGAAACACACAGTGCAAAGCCACTCTTTTTGCATCACGTTACTCAGCCTGAGAAATTAAGAAATAAACCTCAGGTTTGGTCTTTTTTCTCTTCTGGTTTTAATACATCTAGAGCTAAAATTTATTTGGAAGTGTTGCTTCTTCAAAATGGATAGTATTTTGTTTCAGGGTCAACTGTTAAAAGGATAGAAAAAGCTACCTTTAGCACTGTAAGACAGCTAATTGTTTTCTGCAGGTATACTGGTAAAGCTGCACAAAAATATCTGTTCAGCCACCTTAAATTGCAGTATTAAGTTCTTGAGTTTTGCGTGGCAATTGTTATATTCAAATATTGTTTATGCATAAAGATCAAACCTTGAAAAATTACGTGATTTGCTCTGCTGAGATGTCTAACTATTTACATCCACAAAGTAGCTTGGAGTCATTCACTTCTCAGCTCATTTAACAGATTTTACACAGATTTCTTCCACCTCAATTAATATTGCCAGAACATTACAAATTGTGAAATTCTCTCACATTAAAGAGAAAACAAATATTAGAAACATTTCCAACCAACCTGCATCTAACGACTATCACCTTTACATTATAACATGGAACACTACACTCTTCACATCACTTCACATTTTGCAACCAGAAAGCATACTCTGTTCAGTCTGGTTTGTCTTTGCACATAAAAGCATACTCTATTCAGTCTATTTTGTCTTTGCACATTATTGTAGGCAAATGTTTTAAAAAGCTTTTCTCTAAAAATTCAAATACAGAGGAGCCCTGTGTTTAAGCCATATATTAATATTATTGCAGCACAGATTTTTGAACAACTGCACGAATGAGTTTACATACACTGACCAATTTGTGTTTAACAGCACAGATTTTTGAACAACTGCACAAATGAGAAGTTTACATACACTGACCAATTTGTGTTTAAAAAAACCCACCAAACCTACAAGAGATGTTAATAGGTAGCAAAATAGCTTAATTTCAAATATGAATAGGCTTGAATTGCACATTTCAAACCTGAATCGGGATATTATACTACCTCTGACACCATACAGGAGTGTCAGCCCGTTAAGTTCCAGCAGGATGCTAGCCTCCCACTTGTCACAAATACGCCCTCTTCCTCTTCCCAAAAGATGATACATATGCAACGGTTTCTTTTTAACTTTAGTAACGTTACTTGAGTTGGTGTTGCTTTTTAGCTGTCACTTTTCAGTCATTCATATGCTTTTCTCAACCTACACGTTAACATTGCGTACAGTGGAGAGAGCAAGGACAAAGGAATGTGCTTTGTACTTGGAGTGGACAAAAGGAAAATTTGAGGCTATTTGCCATGCATTCCTGTTAGAGTTCATTCTACTCTTGTGAAAGGTAAACCTACCTCCCACCGGCTTTTATTGTGGAAAGTTCCACTGCACCACCGAAAAGAAGCCATTAACGATGCTTTTCATACTGGAATTGCATATTCGTTCACATTCATTTGCAAATCTCCAATGGCAACTTGAAAGCTATTTTTCCAGAGTCCCCAAGTGTGGAATTCACTTGGGGATCTCTCCAGAATGGTATCCGGCAGAACCCAGATTTCTCCATCCCATGAGTTTAGAAGGCAAGTAGTAAGTGGTCAGTATCAGCTACAATAGACGTTGATTCAAAAAGTTCAAATTCATCCTTTGTCCAAATCAGGATTTAGAAGTTTGGGAACATCAGACAAAGCACCACCGAGAACCCCACTAGCTCTGGGTTGAAAAAGAACGAGTTTTCCTGTCTGAAAATTCAATGTTTCAGTCAAGTTCCCAGAATAAACTCCTCCACATCGTTCGCATTACCTACCAATCAAAAGTCCACTCAGAAAAGCCAAACATAAAATCACTTTCTCAAAAATGATTGTAAATCTTTTATTTTTTAAAAGCCTCAAACTGATGTAGGGTTACAGCAAAGGAATTTGCCTGACGTGTTAGCAGATAGCTCTGTATCACCAAGGTCGTGCAGCTCCTGGACACGAGGGAGCCAGCACGCAGTCGTCTAAGTATACAGACTGCTGCTAAGTCTTTTTGGAGAATTCTGTGTCATCGGGATTGTTTTACTTCATTCATTTTGGTTTCCTAAGGAGGTAATAAGTAAATAAATACATAAAGATTTCTGAGTATTTTCTATGATCTACCAGGATAAAATAATCATCTCCACAGATGCTTTAACAGCACTGAGAGGAGCCAGTTCTGTCAGAGACATGGAAATCATTCCAATTTCAATTTCACATCAAGTGCTAACAGAAGACTTCAGAGCAGGCGTCTGTGACCCAGCCAGCACTGCTCTGGTTTCAGAGCGATTTGCCTTCCATGGAGGCTCCCTTTCAGAGTCACTCGTAAACCTCTTATTTAGAATACAGGTTTGGGGTCTTCAAAGCCAATTAATTCTGTCCTTTAGTCCGAGAGAAAAATCACGAAGCTTACTGTCTCTACAGCCTGACTATGCATATAGGCAAACAGAACAGAATCAAACATGCTGCTCCTTCAGGTAGCAGAGAAGGTGCACTGTGGAGGGGGAAGGTTTAGGAATAGTATGCCTTGCTCATTAAAATGTAGGAAGATTAATATCCCAAGTACATCTTCTGTAGCCGTATTCACGGAATTACCAGCAACCAGCTAAAGAGCAGGTGCAGAGATCTGCAGATCCTTCCTGGGTATAAGAGGGCTAACATCAGCCAGAGGAGAGCCACAGAGATGGAAGAGACCACTGCTCACAAGCCTCTCTTCACAGAAGGCAGCTACCTAAGGAAAGCAGCATGGCTGTGGGAGGGAATGCTAATTCTGGGCTGCTTTATTATCTGCTTGAAGTAATGAAATGAGCCAGGGTGGCATTTCATCCTTGAGGTTTAAGGTTTATTTTCAAATCCAAAAAAAATGAAGCTCAGGGATACTGTGAACTCAGGCTGACAGATTTCACACAGCTTACCCCAAAATTAATAAATGCCTTGGTGGTATTCCTTTCTTTCTTTTTTAATTAAGTGATTTCCAGATAGAGTAGATTGGAGTATTAAAATTAAAGGATACGCCAAATGTTATTACTAGTTTTGCTGTTCTGCAACTCCAGTAAGAATTTCACCACTTCTAGAAGCTCTCTATATTTCTGCTTAGTTTTTGTCTTGTTCTGAGGCAAATTTGATGCCAATTCCAGAAGACGGGGAACATGCTATACAGAATTAATTGCAGCTGCAATTCCTATTTCAAAGTATCTCTTTGAAGGTAGTACATGTAGCAGATTTGATATTCTCAGAACATATGCATCACTGCATATCTACTTTTCCTGACAGTTTAAGTGAGACATTCAAATATTCTCTCTTGATTGCAGTATTCCACATTTCTGTCAATGTTTCCCTGCTATATCACACAGTACCTATCACGACACATTCTGAATTATAAGGAACATCCACAGAGCAGAAATACTAGGTATGCCCTATGGCAAAAGTCCGATTAATTGCTAAAATGAGAAAGAGATCCAAAACACTACCTGGGGATCACTTTGCAACAGTATCTCTTGCAATCGCCAAAGGTAGGTTTCTGGGGAAAAAAAGGTCCTTTATGAACCCTTGAAACTATCAGTACAAGAGCTGCACATACATCAAAGCTACAAAAAAGGAAATAGCCCTCAGGCTTAAAAATAGAGCTCAATTTAAAATAAAAACAAAAAGCACAAAGCTGACTTTTGTCAAGAATTAAACTCTATTAAAAACTTGTCAGTTTTTTTTGTGTGTGCAAGAAGAGAATGGCATTTCTAGCAAGAATGAGACACCTCTGAATACATGACAGCCAACCAGTGGGGGCTCTCATCTAAAGATCTGGGAAACTGCATTCATATACTTATATTTGGGCATTATGGATTCTAGATTGGAACTGACCTTAAAAACCACCCTCCCTGCAACAGAAATTGATGAGCTCTGAATTTTTCTGACTTCATTTTAGTTTAATTAGCTTTCTGCATAGAAATCTATCTCCTTGCTAGCAAGCTGCTGAGTCTGGGCTTTTCAGGCTGTAACTACTCCAGAGCTAGACTATACGCTTCCCCTCCTACACCTGAGAGCAGGTATGTGCAGTCAGATCACGGAATCCATCTAGACCAGCATTCAGTCTCAGAAGTGGCCAAAAGAAGAAATCCAAGGAAGCACAAAATAACAATGTAACTGTATATGATAATGCTCCAGAGTACCCTGCCAAGCTTCCAGTCTGCAGCTCTGGGACTTCACGAGAATTGAGCACCCCCCTTAGGCATTGCCCTGGAAAACAGAGCAGCCGCTTGCTCTCCAGTTCTCCCTACCATTTATGATATTACTGACTCCTTTTATATACCCTGTCCCTCAGTTCTCTTTTTTCCAGAGTCAGGAATCCACATGTATGTAATCCACTTGCCATAAAGTCATTCAAACCCACGACTGTCTTTGCTTCCCTTCCCTGAACTTTTTTAAGTTCATTATTGCCTTCCTAAGACAGAAAGACCCAAACCACGCACTGCTGAAGGTGCAGCTGCACTGTAAATCATGGTTTTCCTTGGCAGACAGCTTACACAGAAATTAGGGGGTTCACAGTGGCCTTTATCACACCCGAAAGCATGAGGTAAAAAGCCTCAGCATAAACTAGAACATGGCTACCATCACAAGTTAGGTTTGAAGGTCTAAAACATGATCATATAGACGGATCTGATGAAGCCTGAAGGTTGAAGACTTGAGCTAGCTGGCAGCCCATGCTACATCTCTTGCTAGGACCATAAGACCTAAGTGAAAGCTTACGATCTTTTCTGTTGCATCACTCTTGCATCGTGATGCCATTCAGTACATCACAATACCATTTGCACTCACCTATTAGAAACATACATATTTTTCAAAAAAAATAATACTCTGTGTTTTAGGATTTCAAATGTCCTCCCTGAGTTTCTACTTAAATAAGAAATTTAAAAACTAAAGTCTGTATGCAAATAATTTTATTTCAAGCACACACACCCCGCAAATAAATGTCAACTTTGACCACCTCTGAGGCAAAATAAGCTCCTTGTTACTTTGAAGGTGGGATTTTCCCAGTATTTTTCATGTTTTAAAAACATATCTAACTTTCTATTATCTAACAGCTCAGAATCCCACCTTTTTAAAAATAAAATAGTTGTTTTCTCTTCTGTGCTACCTATTGTAACATCAAAAGGAATTAGAAAGAACAGAAATATTGAATGTGCCGTTTAGCATTAATGGGCAAGGAGGAGAAGCAGCAGCGGGAAAGAGCACTGAAAAGGCTTCCCATGCCCCATAAAAGGGATGGGGAGCTCTCCAGCTCTGCATTAAGATACTGAAAGTTAAGACATAGAATTGAGTTCCTTTTCAGTTGTCACACATTTACTGTGTGATATGAGACATTTTAACTTATTCTAGCTCACAGCTTATGAAAGTATCATTTCTCTATTCTCTTCTCCTAAAAAATTGAATAGATTGAAAACTCTGAGGTTCACAACAAGCCTTGAGATCATCAGTGATGAAGAGATAGAGAAGCATGATTTTAGCAAAATGACTGAGGATATTACAAAAGCGCAGAACATCACCTTTATTAACAGTGAGACTATATTACGCTTACAAAATTTAAATCTAATGTAACTTTTATTTGACATTTATAGAGCTTTTCCTCAAGACCACAAACATTGCCCAACTGCCTGTGGTATGAGGTCTTAGTGGAGCACAGAGTTTTTGTTTTGTTTTGTTTTTTTAAAGAACCACAAAACTGCATCTTATTATGAAATTGCCAATGCCTGGGAAAGACCAAGTTGATTTACGCTGGAATTTGATAGGACAATGGAGCACCTATTCAGAGACTGCCAAGTTATGATTCACTAAGCAGAGTCAAGGTTAGACTCAGATGCCAATAAAGATTCATTAAGTATGAAATACAATATCAGCAGTGTCTTTGTAATGACCTGAACGCTAATTTTGGCTCAGAGTACTTGAATTCCCCAATGAAAGAAAGGCAAAGGGGAACAATTTAACAGCTTTTAACCACAAATGTGATACCATGTAAAACATTTGAAAAGATATTGTGAGCTATATAAAAGTGAGAGTAGGCAAGTCATATACAATGTTGCAAATTAATAACGTTTACTTAGATTTTTCCTTATTATAGTGCAAAGAATGATTCATTTTCCTAGTTATTTTAATGTTATTATGATTACTGCACCAAAACAATACACTAAAATTATTTGTATCATCTAATTCATACACCATGCCATACCAGAAAACTAAAAGCTAGCTAACACAATAGCACATAGAGAAAGGAATAAAATCCATGTATAATTTGTCTATTCTCAACTCTTCATAAATAAATAGCATGAGAAATAATTAACTAGTAGAAAAGGAAGGTTGGATTTTCAAAAGAAGCAGAATTGTGTGGGAAGAAATACTGAGGTTGATAGGCCCTTTAAAAAAGAAAACAGAAATAAAATAAACAACAAAAAGAAAGCTTACAAAGTTGGTAGATTAATAGCTTTGTGGTTTTTATTAAATTTTATAGGCTGTTTTCATGCCAGTAGGTTATACTTGCTTGTCTCCCAAGAAGCATTATAAGCAACCAATAGTGAAATCAGACTGAATGAAATTTCATCCAGGATAAAATTTTATGTTCTTTTAGTTTAGACGGAAATTAAATTTTCAACCCACTTTAGACTGCAGTGCAATTAATTTCTGGAGTAACAATCACCATATCACTTTCTCATTTCACTTTTTAAAGCATTAGTGCTTTGTAACAGAAATAAGGGAAACCGAGTAACAGACATTTATAATAGATAATGAAGCCTTTTCTCCTCCAAAACACTTCCTTAAATTCAGTCCCATTAGCAGTAATTCCAAGTTACCATTGCAAGCTGGTCAAAATCCTCTGTGAAATGAGTTGCTGGTCCTAATATTTTCTGACTGGACAAATGTCCCTATTGCAGTCAGTATGACTTGGTAAATATGTTGGCTTTGACAGACTGAATGCAGAGGATTAACTAGGCTTTGATACTAAATTATTCTTGTCACCATACATAAAGATCATAACTAAATCCACTCACATTTACACTCTGGAAAGATATTTTCCTTGATACTAGCATTAAGGATAACATGCAAAATATTTTACATGATTTAAAGAAAAAAACACTTAAAACTTTTTTTGGGGGGGGCAGATATTAATATTAATGGGGCCATCTGAATGATAAGTTTTATATATGGCATCCTAGGTTTTTCTGCACTGAAGCTTTAAACCAGCTTTTGCAGGATCACAATCAGTGAATGTCTGTGAGTTTATCTTACCTTTTAACTGCCTTGGAAGACTTTTACTCCAACAAATTAAAATTAACCTGAAGCTTAGAGTTTATGATTTTTATTATCCCATGTACTTACCTCTTCACACTGGACACTTATATGCCATTCAAGAAGAAATTAAGTATATCATCACATCAGTATCCGCAAGGATTTCAGCCTTGTAAGATTTGCATGAACAACATGGATTCGTCTTGTATGGGAGCAAAACAAACGTAAGGGTATGCTGCACAGAGCTTCTATCACAGGACAGGCACTAAATTCTCCTTGAAGAAATGCACAATGTTTACGGCTACTTATAATTTCCATGTCTTTGTCTGAATTCTGGAACAACACTGCAGAGTTTATATTTACACCTGAAATGTTGTGCATCCTCCTGAGTCTGTGCTCTACAACATAATCAGAATAATGTAAGATCAATTGTCTTTATGACATGAAGCACTACATTATACCACGATTCTCAACTTTTCTGCTGTGGAATGAAGCTATTTAAGACTGCATTTAATATGAAAGGCATCTAATTTTGACTTAGCTCTACCATTAGATGTAATATTTAAGTTATGTCATACAGAAAACCTAGATTTTGTGTTGACTACAACCGACATCCCTTTATCATAGGGAATCCTCAGCAGGAGCAGCTGGGCTTTTATGATTTTGCAACTACATAAGATAATGTTTCTCCTATACCTGCCATGCACTCTAACAAGATACTAGCAGTAAAAACATATATACCTACAGATTTGCGCAATATGTTACATTAAAATGTTTTAAGAACATGTGATATAGAAGCCATCATTTTGCATAACTTCTTAAACATTTTAGAAGTATGCTTTATTTCTTTGTTGATCTTGTAGTAAAACCATATTCTTTTCTGTGCCATCATCTGATTGTATCATCAGGGATCATGCTGACACAACTACATTTTTTTTCACCTGTTCCACTCTAGTACTCCCATACATATGCAGAAACAAGTCTTGCAAAAGTCAGTCTGGGCTATACCTGCATGATAAAAACTGACTTTCAAATCTAGTCATGAGCAAATTAATCTTTAAAAATATTCTAATAAACTCCTCTATTCCCCCTTTAGTTCCTAGACCATAATAATTCTTAATCTTTTTTCATAAAAAGTGACTTGCTTCACTAAGACTTTTCAGACATGTGTCAGGACAACCATTAAGTAATTGATGTTTAAAAATTTCTATCAGCATACTCAGAGTGCAAAAAGAATTTGAGATAAGCTAGTTCTAGACACAGGAGTGGCTGGAACCATCCCCAAATTCATGAGGGCTTTCTTAGGGGATAGACTAATTATAAAAACTAATTCTACCAAACTAAACCAAACCACTATGCCTCAGTCGTGAGTGTTTTGTGTAAGAAATACTGAAAATCCAAGTAGCTTCAGCTACAATCAAATAGCTTAACCGGTTTCATTTCAATCATCATTTCTAGCCTTCTGAAAGGGTAGAAGCCTTTTCAAATGCTTACCTTCAAAATAAATACCTCATTTAAACACAAAACGTGTCTTGTGACTTTTTAATCTCTTTCATTGTTATTGTAAAGTTCCAGTTGTCTATTTCTTCACAGGAAAAGTACCTGTCCTGCAAAATCATGCACTGAAAGCAATGTGCACCATAAGGGCTTACAGCCGTCGCTTCTTTAGCAAACAGTACACTCAGACAAGAAGTATCAGAAGAGAAATGAACATTATTCCTGGAATTTCACCTCAGGGTAATCACAAAATAATCACTTTGTGTTTTCCTTATCTGTTCACAATGAACATAGAATTCTAGTCAGATGCGTTCTATTCATAAATATAATGTACATCTGAAAGATGAAGTAAGAAAGGCAATGCTGATTTCATTAGGTTTACAATTGCAAAGATAAATAACTGATTTAACTATGGGAGAAAGGAAAAGGTACACCATCATAGCGTTAAAATATCTAAGGAGCAAGGCAGCGGGTAAACAGATTAGAATGTAAGATGAAGCATCACACGATGAGTAACACAGCAGTGCAGACAAAGTAGACTTAAGCATGATTGAGAAAAAAATAGAGGATTGAAGATAAACAGGGAAGAAAATCAACAGGTAGTCCAAAATTAAAACATCCAATACAATATCAGAAAAGCAAGAGAAGTTCTTTAAAAAGTAGGAAGCATGTTGGCAAGGAAGCAGCCAGACCACAAAGGATCTGGGAATAAAGTGGCAGACAGTATTGATATAGCATGGAACAAGTGAATTAATTGCCCTCGAGTTCAGTACAAAAGCCACAAAACAGTGATCAGGATTTTTTTTTTTTTTCCCTAATGAGAACATATGCTTAAGAAAAGAGAGGGAAGAACCCAGGTAATTAAATTATTTCTGTGAAGCTCCAAAACCAAGAGTTACAATAGCTGCTGGCTTAAGGAAGTCTGTCTAGGCACTGGTAATTCCTTTGGTGCAGACTGTCACTTGGAATAGCCTAAATTAACTAACTAATCTCCATTCCTACAGCTTCCCAACTACACACACCATCTCCTTAGTCATGAAAAATGGCAAGCAATTCTGTGAAGTGTTTATGTGATATATTGCATTATAGTAATCAGGAGAGAAATGGAGTAATAAAATGTATTTCTACCAATTAATCATATCCTCAATGGAGAAGAGGGTACTGGAGAGAAGTTCAAAACTGTCACCTGCAGCCAGGAACAGAATGTAAGATACTGCCCATATTCTCAGAGAGGTGTAGATCTGGCTGAAACAGGTGAACAATATCTTTGTATAATTATAGTAAAAATATACCTTTTTCACCTGCTCACGTCCATCAACATTCATGGTACTATATGTAACACAGCTGAGTTTCAACATCTAAAGAGAAGACAAGGAAAAAAAAAAAACCCAAGAACTTAAAACTATTTTAAACCAAAGGCAGCTCTCTGTTTTTATGTTTATGGTTTTAAACTTTGGGGTTGTGTTGATCTAGTTCTGAGGAACTTTTGCTTCACTCTTATCACGCAATACTCCGAGTTTCTCCTGAACATTGCTCAAAATGTTTGCACAAAGAAGCCAGGCCAGTGTCATCTGTGTGGTTCACTTCTCTCTCTGGGCAGAAAAGTAAAAAGCTGAAGGTTCAGCCTGCAGTTGTGTCTGACACCATATGATGCTGATTTGAGCTCAGAAAACAAGATAATGAACAAGACAAAAATCAGAAACATGCAGCATTTTGTAAAATAAAATATAATTTTTTAGTTAAAGATTACACCAGCTCCCAAAGAACTGTATCGTAAGCTCAGCAAATTAGTTAGTCTTTCAAAAGCATAGCATTCATCTAGTAACTTTTTAAGTTCAGCTCTTCAAGATGTTTGCAGAATCACACTAATGAGTCTAAATTATCACACCACATAACGTCAGCACGTAAGAGACATAAGAAAGACAGCTCCAAACCTCTCTCCAGCAGTGGTCAGCAGTGCATGCTGAAGAAAAGAACTTAAGAAACAGGACAAAA
>NW_008795909.1:13897457-13916855 GCF_000699145.1 Aptenodytes forsteri
CCCCCCCCTTTTTTTTTTTTTTTTTTAGTAAACCATTCCAGCTTATGGCAATCAGTGTTTTTTGGGCTTCTTTGAGTTAAAGTTGTCCATCAGTATACTAATTAGCCACCTACGGCCTCATCCTTTATGAATTTATCCAATCCCTTATTGAACTTCAGTCAAAAATAAAGATCAAGAGGTTAGTGATTTAATTTCTAGATCATGAGCATGGAATTATCTAAAAGCAAAAGGAAAATAACTGTTCCCATTTCTATACTGATTCATAGTGACATTTAAATGAAAATTGCTTAATTCACAAATCAAGGCAGTATTTCCATTTTTATATGTCAAAAATATTTGCATTAAAATAAGATAATTTAGTCGTCTTAGATCCATCTCAAAAATAACACTGTAGTAATATTTTTGAAGTGTAAAAAAGTAAAACTCCATAAATATCCATAAATGTAACACAATTAAGATAAATGCAAAATTAATGACTCTAGACTAATTTACTGACACATTTACAAAGTGCTAAATTACCATCTCACCACAAGATATGGGAAATGAGTGATAAAAATATGATTTTCCTGACAAAACTCAGGTTTTTTTCAATATAATGAAAAATTACAATATAAGCCAATCTTTTTTAATTACAGATTTTATTCTAGTCTGCTCAGTGTGTTAAGGAGGACAAAATCCCCTCATTGTGTTAGCCCCAAAGCGTACCAAAACCAAACACCCCACCGTAGAAACAAAGTGAGGTATAAACTAGCAAATAAAAAATGTTTACCAGTGTTCTCCCTTAAAGTGTCCTCTGCCTGTGCTAAAGATTCACCAGTTAAAGTGGTTTTAAATGCTGTCTTATCCTAACACATAAGAATTAAAGAATTAACCTCAGATATCCCGCAATTTTTTTCTGACATGTATAAAAAGTTGTCCTGTAATCCTTTTGTATCATAGCCCCTGCCACGATAAATCTGGGAAGGGTGATGTGAAGATACATGAAATCTCTTAAGTGCAGTCTAAGTGCATTTTTCTGCAGCATAGCTTGCTTCTCCAATTCCAGCTTGTTTTTAAAATAAAGACTCACGGGTACAGTGCAGTTATTTCCTTTTTTCTTGCATATGTTTGTGTAGCACTTTTTCATCGCACTGAAATGACCCATCAGAAATACAGGGCACCAGATTTTTCTCTAATGTAGTATTTCTGTAGTGCGTTGTGCCACAATGATTGCTGTACTTCAACCTTTATAATAAAAAACAGATTCATCAATAAAACTTCAATTTATAGCATTAGTTTGGAACTGTTTATTTTCTTCCATGAAACACCTTTTTTGATACGATTTACTCAGTTTATCCTCCTGGAGTTCTTGCACAGCATTGCCAGAAGCAATCATCCAAGATATGCTGTGCTTGCTTAAAGGACAGAGAAATGTGCTTGATCCAAGAATACATAGCTATATCTATTTATATGGACAGTAAAATAAGTTATAAGGTGTTTCTCTATAATTTATTGTTTGTTCCCTTCAGTGTAACTACTTTTAAAACATAAAGTTAATGTCGCATAATTACACGATATTGAAATCAAGATGCTACCTGAAATAAGTGACTACACTGTTGTTCTTACTATTGCTACAGCACCAAAGACAAAGCACCAAACGACACAATGCTTAAAAAAAACTTAGAAGTTTGAACATGAGCTACATGATATTCTTCCTTCCAAACCTAAGATACACAAAAACAAAAATCACACGTCTGCTTCCCCGCCCCCTGGGATTTTTAACTTCACATCATCTCAAAATAGAAAAGCAATCTCAAGCATACGTGTCACGCTCCGTACCTGCTCTCACACAAGTGCACAGCAGTACTGCTTTACAGAGCTGTGGTCCTCAGCTGTTCTTTCCACAAATCCTAATTCTGTAACATAAATGTTTTAAGATCCTTTTGTCTGCGTACATGGAAAGAATTGCCTGGACATTTTCATGAAACCCCACATTCAGAGTCTGTCTTCGGAAGTGATTTGAAATCCGTTAACATGTTATTTTTAAGCACATTTTAATCAATCCATAAAATCGATCAACAGCAAGGCTATGTTTTTAGTAGGGTTCTTTCCACCCCTCAAGCTGCTTGATCTCCAGCGTCAAAGGCTGAAGTACCATCAGAATTTGAGCACTATGAGATTCAGGCTTCAGTGGGTTTATGTTGTTCCTGAGATGTTGCCCTTCTGCCTAGCAAAACCTCAAATCTAACAATCGATACGTGCTGTGTGAGAGCCAGTTTGCCTTAGTCCCTCAGAAAGTGAAAATTCCAAATCCTGTTTCTTTTTTTCTGAAGTTCTAGAGATTCAGGTTACTAATTTGAAACATTTCCGATCAGAAATCTACAGTTTGAGCTAAAGAGCCCAGCTTTCTGCAGCTAACATACATGAGAAATTGATTATCTACAAATGAGTTGGAGGAGGAGATGCTCACCTGCAACAGTATGGAATGCAACAGCAAAAAAGATTTAGCACGGTAACACATACATCAGACCTGAAGCATCTCATTTACACACAAGCGATCAGACAATTTCCCTAAACAGCTGTGCAGTCACCAGAGCTTAAAAAACATCCAAACAAATAGGAAGATGGTTCAACATGGTTTTAAAGCCATCACTGCCACCCCACAAGAAAAAAGAAAAAAAAAAGGCAAAAACAAAAAGCAGCATACGATCCAACTCATTCCTGTCTCCTTCCTATGCTTTGCTGTTACAAGTATTTTTCATCTCATGCAATGAACAAAATCTTAATTAATCTAAGGGAAAGAAAACCCCTCTCAGGTTTTTGTTTTGGGGTTTCTGGCCTGGATAATTCTTCAGTCTTATAATTCCCAGACTTCTACCTGCACAGCCACACAAACATTTGCCGCAGCGCAGTGGAGGGAAAGGAAAGGCGATGGAGAAAGGAGAGCGGAGCAAGCACCTGTGGAAGCTGATAGGGTGACTTCTTTTTGAAGAGCCAGTGCCAACTTGCAAGCACATGGAAGTACAGGCTAACTAACAAAACTTGAGCCTTTTTCTCAGTATTCATGAAAATTAAGATTAAACATTTGAAGTTCTAGTTACAGCTTCAAGTCTGATGTTTTATTACAGTTGCATTTCACACAGCTGTTAAAAAACAGTTCAAAACAAGAGTGTTAACTAAATGCTTCAGTTAACTCACTCTCAAAAAAACCCTGCTTTTCCAGGAAAAAAAAAAGAAGCATCTCACTTCACTTTCAACCTGCTTTTGTCTCCCAAAAGTGTTTCACATAGCACTAGGCCAGTCACGATAAGCCTGCACTCCTGATTTACTCAAGCAGAAATTGTGACCACCTGAAATTCAATGCTGTTGTGAAGAGTTTCTTTACCCCCACCCTCACGGGAAGCTGCCTAGAAAGATTAGAGAGCCTGTGCACTTAAAAAACACACTGCTAGAGTCCATTTGGTTTTCCAGTCTTAAAGAAACTGTTCAAATGGGGGAAGGAGCATGATGGGCTTCTTGTATAACTCTGTAAAGTAAGTATAAATCTATTCAAATAAGAAAATAAAAGTAACTAAGAAAATAAAAGTAACTATAGTGTTAAGGGAAAATGAGATGAGGCAGAATAACTTTTGAACCAGTAAGTGTTAAAAATCCAAACGGAAAAAGAGAAAGTAACTGTGCTGACCAGCGCTGTGTACATTGGAACACATGATCAGCTGTTAGAGATGATACAGCAAATGAACTAAGCTGAAAGTATTTTACATTAAGCAGGCATCTTCCTACATAATTACACTGAAGTCAAATAAACTCAAGAAAGGTGGAAGTGAGGAGGATAAATGGGGTATTTGCCCTCAGTTACCTGTGTAGGAGGCTCTTCTCTCACAATGGTGCTCCCGTGGCAGTTTAGGCTAAGCTAACATGCCTGACCTAACACAGTACCTGCTGGAAGCTCTATCACAAATAAAGAGCAGACTGAAGAGTTAAAGCTCTTAAAAAAAATACTAATGAATTCTCTTTACAGCTCTTTTCATTAAAATGCTTCTGAGTGCTTTAAGAGCTACTATGGAGGAAGACTTGCAGCAGTTTTAGGTGGACGCAAAACTTAAACCACAAACGACCACCAAACTGTTTTTCCACCAGTTTATTTCTAGCTCAGCACAGTCACCTTTTGTGCAAAGAGTTTGATAATCCAGCACTTGGGACCTGATGCACCTCCTGACCCAACTACGGGGCGAGGCAGGAAAATTGGTTAGCTAGGCATGTTTGGGAAGCAAGCGACAAGTGGCTGTAGAAAGCAGTAGTTACCCAAGGCACACCACAACGAGCCAAGGAGCACGCTTCAAAAACTTTGCAGAGTCAGGGCTATATCATTTTGTTCATTTCTCAAAATGAAGACTCATACAGAGATGATAGTGTGTCTCCTACTCAAAATATTGATAAATGACCATTCATTAAATCCCTCCAGGAAAGCTATTACCAGGCTCCTCCTTACTACAGCTCCTAGCATTCCCTCATGCTCCACAGACCGAAGAGAGCAGCGTGACATCACTCGTGCAACGAGGAAAGGAGGCAGCAACTTGAACACCCACTCTGTACAAATGCAGGTTACGCCAAATTGAGCATTCTCTTTAAGAAGATACCTTTTTTCATCATCTAAGCATTAAATCGAATGTGTGTAAGGTTTCGGAAAACAGGCTAATGTTACATGAACAGCAAGCAAGCTATAGTGCATCTTCTCAAGAGAATATTTAAAGCAGTCAATTAATAATAAGTACCAGTAAACACTCTAAAAGTGAGCTGACTCTGAACTTTTTTCATTAATTGTTTAATGACCTAAAAGTACCAGTATTTATAAATTTGAGAATCATTTTTATAATTCCAAAAATAGATTTAATGATATGTATTTACAATATGAAATAAGAATTAGAATTGAAAAATCAAACAACTGGCAGTTGTACAAGTGGAATTAAATTTTAATTGTAACAGATTACTATTTGAAGTGACTAATTTAAAATCATACATTGAACAGCAAGTTGGACAACACAACTATTTTTGTTAAAACAATTGAAGCTAATGTAAAATATTAAAATATGCTAATACCTTAAAACAGTGATAAGAAAGAAGGATACATGAGGCTAATTTATCCTACTTCATTCTTCCAAAACTACTTTACTGTTTTCTTCCTGCTGCGTGGAAAGCTATTTTATGTTGTTGATGGCAAAGACTGAATGTTATGTACTTTTGCAATGAAGTCTAATACAATAATTATTCTGTGAAGTGGCTGGTTTGATTTTTCTCTCTGCCTGTATTTCCAGATAAGTGTTCTATATTTGAATGCGCTATCTTTAAATACTTTTCACTTCTTTTCTCGGCACTGAAGATGAAACCGTCATAATCATCTCCAGCAGCAAATGCTTTTAGGTTTTCTCTACAAGTCTTTATTTTTTTCCTTTTTGTCTTAACAGTATTTTTTCTTTTTTCTAAATTCGAACTTCCAAAAGAAATTCACTTAATTTCCTAAGACTGTGTGGGCTTTTTTTTTTTTTTAAAAAGATACAAACATGACAGATTTTAAAGACAGACAAAATTCAAAGCATAGTTCAAGTTTCTTCATTTTTTGTAGATCATTTGTTTCAAGCTATACCAAGACAATGAAAGCTCCAAATTTGCAGAGCCTTAAAAGCATGCATTTTAGGAAACAGTAGTTCCTAGATACTGCATGTGACTAGGTAATGTACATAACTCCCTGGAAATCTTGACAAATACATATCCCTGAATCTCCTAAACACGATCAACATGAACTACTGCTCCTTCCTCAAAAAATGTACCTAGCAAGTTCATTTTCTGTATTCAAGTTTTCTTTAATACATATTAGTACTCGGAGACAGAAAACAGAAAATTCATTCTGAGCAGAGAAAAAAGGTTAATTTACAAAATTCTTTTGATCTAATTAAAGTCTCTGCAATGAAGGCATTCCTGAACTGTTAAAAAATAAATGATTAAGCAGCAGATGAAAGGTCTCCCTGAAGTTTTTGCTGGTTTTCTTTTCATTCTGTGGAAGACAAACACTGAGAAATAACGCATGAGACAAAGCAACTGAGTTTTTTAGGTTTTGCCTCCCCCCCAACCTATTTAAAGAATAGCTTTCTGTAGACTCAGCTAACCTGGATTTTAAGACATATAAGAGTTAGATAAAGATTTAATCAACACACTTGGGCTCCCCGCTATGATTCAGAGAGGTCTACTGGCAAAAACCTTAACTTCCATTAAACCTATCTATTCCATTACACAAGTAGTACAGGTATAAGATAAACTGATTGTAGCTTTTCCCTTCATTTCTTTTGTTCACCAGCAACGTGCCTGAGGACAGTCTGCGCACTCATATTGCAGCTATGTCATGGGAATGAAGGCTAAGGATAAGAGAAGCCTACCTACACTCCAATAAAAAGGAACTTTTTTTTTCCCCCCCTTTCAGAATTCACAGCAGTATGTGTTTGCAAATACACACGTTTCTTGGGAAACTCAAAGAAATAAAAACCAAAGAAGCAATCCGTGATCTAGCTGATCTGCACTAGAATAGGTTTGGCAAGTGCTTCATTTGTTGAAGATCCTAACTTCTATACATTTGGCAAAAGCAACCCTTAAGTCCAACAGCAATAAACAAGAAAAATATTTACTGTGCTTTTAAATATTCTTCAAACTATGACTATCAAGGTTATGTATTATGCTACTGAATACTCCACTGACTGTCGGTGGGTTACTAACCATCTTTTTGTTTTCCAGTGTAGTCTAACTTGCTAAAAAGTAAATAAAGCTCTTAATGCTTTCAGAACAGAAATTCATCACTTAAATATGAAGGAGATCAGTAGAACTGTGAGCAAAATTCAAATGATACCAAAAGTAACTAGCAACAATTACAGCTAAAATACTAAATGTGAATACAAAAATATTGCTGAAAACCTTTAATTTGTTGGCAGTAATTAACACAATTGTAGCCATCTCTCCTTTATTCATTATGTCTTTTTTCTGCCATTTAAAACTATTTATAGTGACACTGGGTTGGTTCACCACAATTTCCTTCCACCCACAACCATTTATAATTTTTTCCTCCAGTAAAAATTTATAAACTTAATGGTATTTTTTTTTCATTTCCATCTGCTGACAAAAAACAACCTGTCTTACTATATATGGAAAAAAAAAAAAAATCAGGAGTCAGAATAGCATCCATTGAGCAGCACAATTTTAAAGAGTGCATGTTGATATTCCTTTTCCTTCCTTCTAATTCTGCAGATGCAAATTAGCTCAATGAGGGAACAGCGTGGATAGTGAAAACGTGTTTATTATACATTTAGAAATAGTGAGCCTAGCAAAGTAATAAGTTTTGACGTTTAAGACCTTTCTATCTTGTATTATATGAATATGAAGTGTGAATGATTATTTGCTTCTCTTCTCAAGAATGCCATTCCCAATCTAGCCTTGATCAAAGTGATAGAAAATCAGAATAAAAATACAGTGTAATAAAACACACAGTGGGCATTGAAGACAGTGTACATTTAAAACAGTCTCAAAAGAAATCAGTTCAAAATTCACCTGGAATGTTCCTCACTTGCCTCATTTTTTTCTCTAGGCACTGTGGGAAGCCTTTATTATTTTTCAACTTCCAAGTTAACAAAGTACTATCTAAATACTAAACCCCACCACGCAAAAATGTTCTGTCCTCAGTAAATGCTCTTAATTGGCATAATGACACAGCAGTGACAACCTCAACTTCCCTGATTTAATGGGTTTTACAAAAATTCTCCAGTATGCAATCTCCAGTAAACTGGAGATTACATCCCAGCAATTCTTAATTCGCAGATTATATATGAAGAAATAAAAGGTAGAAAATTATGCAGATGGCCGTTATTTTAAAATCCCATTTAAAACCATAATAGAAGGAATATCAAACAGTTTTTTATACATAATGATGTCTGCACCAGAGACGCCTGGCTGTAAGAAAACATAATACACAATGGACCTAGGACACTGGCAATGTCTTGTAGTATGTTACATTTTGATATATTTGATCTTTGATATAAAAGTAAGATAATGATACTGCTGGGAAGTGTTCTGAGCTGTAAGGTGCACAAAAGATGCAAAGCTTTGCAGGTCCTGTGAATGTCTAGACAACAATACTGTTACCCTTGATCAGCTAATAATCTACATGGATAACCCTGCAGATTAGTACTTAGAGTTAAATGCTCCTTCAATATATGTGTTAAATGTACTTTCAATAACATATTCATTCAAGACCGAGTTCTTTTAAATTTAATGGAATAAAAAATGTTATTTTACCTAATTCAACAGATATACTCCCCCTATATTCAGAACTATATCTACTTTGGTCACAGATGCGCACACACAAAACCAAAAACCAGCTCAATAGTATTAAGAACATAGATCCAAGACTACTGAACAGAAAGGTACATTTCTTTAGTTTTTGTTTTGTTTTTAATCCTTCATCAGGTTCCCATGTGCCATATAACATCTTATCACAGTATTTTTTTGTCTCTACCCCTCATCCATTAAATAAAGCTCCCACAATTTATTCAGGTCTCTTCTGTATCACCCCTAGTGATACAGAAGTCCTTTCTTATCACTGAGTTTTCTCTGCCTTTCCTCAATGAGGATACAGACTCTCCTCCCTGTAACCACTCCCCGATTCTGATGACACTTGTAGGGATTTAACCACTGGCAAAAGTGACAATGGGTTCAAATGTAAATGGGGGGAAGGCTGCAGTCAATAACCTCAACCGAAGAACATGACAAAAGTTATCCACTCTAAGAAGAAAAGAAGCCCCCAAAAGATTATATAAAAAACTTCCATATCAATGACAACATGTGAAATAATGACCCCTTTCTAAAATTTGAGTTTTATTTAGTTTATTTGCTGTGATTACACTTTTGTATGAGCTCAGTGACAACAACTGGAAGCAGCAGTCTTAAAGCAAATGACTGAAGTAACTCCTGGAATGGAAAGGTATTTAACAGTGGGTAAGAAATCGGTCTACTTAAGCATCTACTTTCAAAATCCAGTTCTAAATGCCACACTCAACCAACCAGAAAACAAAAACTACCTTCTGTACCAACACGTCTGATCAAATGGGGAAGAACTTACCATTAAGTTACACACCAAAAATTAGTCAAATGCCAAATACATCCAAGAAAACAGTAAAGTACTTGGTTGTAAATAAAAGCTACATTCATTGACTACAATATTCAGTATGAATTCTTTACTAAGCTTTCATAAATAAGCCTATTCAGAGCACTGCAAAATATTCCTATGGAGAAAGAAACTTCCTCTGTTTAGGACCTTTCACTCGCAGCTCTGGATTACTTACCATGATCTCTGTGTTCATCCAGCCAAGTTCATTTTGCATTCACCAACATATCACTTTATTTTAAATAAAAATTAATTTATTGATCAGGACACCAATTTACCAGTATTTGCTTGGAAATATGTGGATGCAGTACATGTAATTAAATACTTTGCTTACATATATATGCCACAAATCAATAGTAAATTGCATCTATTGATATTACATATATAAACCTCAATATGCATGTGTGTAAAGATATGTACCCATATGCATATACATCCACGTATATGAATAAGCACAAACATTTCAAATACATACACTTTTTTAACTGTGCATAAACAATATCATCCTAATAGCATCTGAAAGCAGTTTGAAGACTGGTGTAAAAATCATTGGTGGAAAAAAATCCATTTCTCCATTGCAAATGTTTGTTAAATGTAAATGCTGATATTCTACTCCTTGAAAGAACATTTGTCTGCATGTGGAATTTCATGATAAAAAGCTTTAAAGTCCCAGGTTTCTCTAGATAAACCCTACTGGCTTACTGATGCATGAATGCACTGAAATTGAATTACTGTACAACAGCAATTACTTTTCACCGTACAGTTATAATGAGAATCAGCTTCACAATGAACACTAGGTAGCTACAGTAGGAAAAGTTAATAAAAAGAAATCTCTTTTATTTGCTTTTTCCACTGCACCAATGGTAGTTGCCTTAAAGAAAAATAATCCTTAACACTTGATTTGCCATCTTACAAGTAAATCAACAATCATTTTTACAGGATTCTCTTTACTTGCAAAGAAACACTAATGAAAATAGAAATTTGACTGCATAGCTAAAGTTTTAATAATAGCTTTTCTAATATTCCCTAATAACTTATTTATCTTTCATTTTGCTTTCTTTTTCACTTCCCTCTATCTTCCTTTGATTTTTTTCCTATTACACCATTACCTAGGAAAAGTAAAAGTACCAAATGAATAGTTTTAATTCCACCTCTTTTTCACTATCGAGTTTATTGCAGTAGTTATTTGTTACAGAGCATTATGTCATCGTGCTCTATTCTCTTCAGTTTCAAACCAGTGGAGTCACTAGAGTAGCATAAAACCTTCAAAAAAATAAAAAAAAAAAATCACAGCTAACTTAAAATCAAGACTGATCAAGCACATTTCCTATGAGTGAAATCACTAGAAGTCCAGGAAAAGCAACTGAAGCAATACCACAAGTGACAGCAGACTACACAAGGCTCTCAAAGGGATTATTTGGGTTTGGCTGTAAAATTAAATCCACTACTGAACAACGCAGGAAACATTTCCAACTTATCCCACCTTATGGGCAGTAAGATTTTTCCCCAACTCGAATGTCATAGTCTTAAAGGTAAATGGATACATCTACGTTTGTCACAGCTAGAAACAAAGCATCAGCAACATTGAATCAAAACCACTCTTCAGTGGTTTTAACTTAAATCATGTCACAAATATTTCAAAATAAAATCTGAAGTTGCCTCTTTGAAATTCAATCAAGTAGGGCAGTATTAGGAAGGAAATGGTTAACAGGAATATCCTGAACTGACATAAATCTAAGGTAAATATAGTGAACACCAGCGGGGGGGAGGTTGCTTGCAAGGGTTTCCATCAGTAAGTAAATGACAAAAGGTTATATAATTGGTTTAGCACTTTCAGTTTTCCATTTATTTTATGTATCTGACAGCACAAAAATAGGACATTCTGTGATAGGATAATTGCATACTGAAGGGTAATTCAAACAGGGGATGAATATGATAAAAATCACGCTGAACCAACTAATCAGTATGAAAAGCGATGAGACAGAAAGATAAAAATTCAACCAGAATATAAAGAGGGAGGAGGGAGAAGAGTTCAAACGTGATTAGTAGCTTCAAACAAGTTAATGTGTTTGAAAGCATAAAGCAAACCAAAAAAACTGAAGGCCTTTCCAAGCCATCCTCTTTCTATATTTCCAAGTCTTCTTGGCCTTTTCTACAAATTAAACATTTTATATACTGTGGCTTTCTGAATAGTTGTCACAGATTGCTACATCTGCTAGAATCTGAAAAAGTATGTTGATTAAAATGTTTTATCTAAAAAGTATTTTAAATTAAACCATGGATTTTGATGTCTACTTGAAGCTAATTCAGCGAGCAGTGTAAGGTAACAATTTGGGGTAACACTGGAACATCTTTTTCTGAGCACTTGGATTTGAACCCTTGCAATGGTCACCCCATTATTTCTAGGGCTGAGAGATATTTTGTAAGGTACTCTTCTCATTTAGTACTTACCCTAATATTACTGCCAGCGTATCTAAAATATTACTGTGAATTCTAGGTTTCAGTGCTCTTCGTACAAGTTTCCATCAAAAGCTTATGTCAAAATTCTATTATTTTAGAGGCAAGGTGATGCAGTATTACTTTGTCTCAACATGGAGCAGAGGTCTTAGGTCCATATGAGCTTTGTAACTCCTATCTCACCTCTCCAGATATGAGGAGAAAAGTAGCTATGATGTACCAAACATGGAACTCATGCAAAATCTGCACTGTACCAAAGGATTTTGTACTTATCAGGACATAAAATACTAAGTACTGCTTACTATCACAACATAAAAGGTCACTCACTACATCTCTAGTAACCAAGATGGACCACATTATGTAATTATGCAAAAAAGAACAACTTTATTGGAAGGTACACTAAACAGATCGTTTTCTAAAAGAAGTGACCCTGTCCAAACCAAGCTTCTAGCCTCCTTTCCAAAGATGGAAACCTTCCAAAGAAGACTCTGGATTTCAGTCAGTTTTTCCAGCACTAAAACTTTTTCACGCAATACTATATGCATAGTTTAACTTCACAGAATTTGGGCTTATTTTCACTCAGAGCAGGGTGGCCTATATTGGTCCTATATTTTCTTCCTCCTTAGACAAAAACACCATCTGTATAAAAAGGCCAAACCAGTTCTAAATACTCACAAATGTTAGAAAACATATGCTACAAAGCTCTAACTGAGAGTCAAACTGCTCTTCCCCAGGAGCACTCCACACCGACGGAAGAGAGCTCCCCTTTCCCTGTGTGCAGCTTGCTGGTCACTTCTCGCTCTAAATGAGTGCTGCTCCAAGAATGGTTTTTTCACATTGTTACAATCTCAGGGCAGCAGTTTTCTCTTCTAAGGAACAAGGAAAACGCACACACACACCCCCAGAGTCAATATTCTGCAGGCTTCTGGAAGCTGTTGCACACATCTTGAAGTACAGTTTTCCTCTGAAAAACAGACTGTAAAAATAGCATTGCGGGGTTCCATGTTTATTGTCTTTCTCTGCTTCCTTGCCAAGTGTGCTCAGTTTACAAGCTGAAATATGTTTTACTTTGCTGCCAGCCCAGAAAATTCAATCTCTAAAACATAGCCAAATTCCTTCCTCCCTTTTGCACCATAACAAAAAATAAAAGGCTGAAGGCGAAATTTTATCTACAGTTACACAAATGGAATCCCTGTCCTTGGGTGACACCTTAAGCTCCACAGTTGAGACACAAAGACCTTCAACTCAATTGAGCAGACAAATCTGGCTGAAATACAGTAGCTGGGGGTAAACGGCATCACCATAATGTCCCATTAATCTGCTGATATAGGTGATGTAACAGGAACTACTGTTACAGGCAGTCACCTCAACTTCTAGCAAAGAATAATGCAAAATGAAAGCTACAACAGGAAGACCTGTTGTTCTTTAGGACATGCATGTTACAATGAACTCCTATTTGATATAGTAAAACAGAAGTTGGAACTTCTTTTTTCATGGTAAATCTAATCTAATAGGATGCGAAAGCTACTACAAAAGATCAGAATGGAGATCAAAAAAGAAACCAACCCCAAAACCTACAGATGTACAGAAAGCTCAGTGTAGCTACTTAATGATCAGTAATAAGTTGCCTTTAGAGTGATGTAGTACTTACCACAACTAGAGGAATTTTGGATTTAGTTCCATTTGAGGCATCTCCATCTTCTTCTAGATTTGAACTAAAGGGCAGTTATTGAACTCAGAAGATTCCCTGCAATCCTATTTTGTAACAGTGAGCAGTTAAATTAAGTTGCTTTAGTCCGATATCTTGAAATCCAACATTTTAATGCACAGTCATATGTAGTTATGTTTTACTGAACACAAGTGATACCTTACAAACTCATATGGGAAACTGGTAGTCCAAATCTAGTTACACGCTCTTGCATTTATCTATTGATGGTACAAATAACTTATATCTATTCTCTTGAACACTGATCCTAAAATACTTCTGAATGCTTTAGCACTTCCACTTCAGCACCTTCGATTGCTAGTACAGCCTTCAGAGCAGAGCCTAAATTATATACTTAGTTTTACATCCTAGAATGAAATAGCAGACTGATCTGCTGCTTACCCGTACAGCTTCAGACTTTTTATGAAACATTTCTTCCATATTCTTTGCTAACTTTTTCACAAGCTGAAGGCCATCAATTTCTTCTATTGCAACGTCCTTCTCATATTCTTTTGTATTCTGGAAGGGGAAAAAAAAAAAAAAGAAAAAAGAATTAGGGAAAACTATTCACAGTGAACCAGCTGAAATTTTGACAACTAATTATTAGTTTCATATTACACTTTTGCTGACATTCTTCATTTATTTGATGTTTATTTATGTGACAGAAGGCTGCTTTGTGCCAAGATGCTGTCACAGGGATAGAACAACTGGGTTAGAACCAGAACTCTGTTAAGAAAATATAATAGAAATATTTATCTTGTGCACTGTAGGAAAATGGTAATTCCTCTTCACAACGTTTAAATTACCCCTCCCCACAACTGAACAACAGCCAAAAAAAGTAGTAAAAAATCCTCATACCCCATCCAAAAATCGTTTAAAACCAGTGATATGCTTGGCAATCCACAAGGCCTTAGCAACCTAGAATCCTCCTCCTCCTCAGCTGAACTTGTAGATGTCTTTCACGAGCTTTACACAATACTTACATTATGATTACTTATACTACAAGCTTATGTAAACATTCTTAACTTTCCATGCAAAGAAAACCCTAAATAAACCACATAAACATGAGTCTTTATCCGAATGCAAGCCTAAAAGTATCCTTTATACAATATGGATGAGCATTAGCTTATGGTCTCTTTTCACAGTGTGTGTAACTCTCAGACTGACTAAGCACTAAAAATATATTCAAAACAATTTTTATCCTCTATTTTCTGCATATCAGTATTTTTTCTTTATCAGTATTTACAATGAAGCTTGTGAGAATATAATATACAGAAAAAGCATAATATTCTTTGGAGTCAATCTTCAAAACATTTAGTACTGAGAACACTCCTCTTTCCCATGTCATTCCACTATAACCTGTACTCTAAGAAGTGATGGCTTTCAGTCTAGTTATTGTTTGCTTATCTCTATTTAAAACATGTGTGAGTTGTGATGAACTAATCATTGCCCATTACCAAACCCTTAACCTATTCACATAATAGTACCTCCATGATACTGTGAGGAAGATGAAAAGCATACCTGGCTTCTGCCAGCTTTAGCCCTGTGTGCAAAAAATATCTTCCAAACCTCTAAAGCAGACTCTTAGTGCAACCCACAGCACAATACTTGAGTCAATAAAATGAGCTGGTATTAAAGAGATTTATCAATAAAACTTGCCTATAGAATTACAATTCTCTCCAAACCTTATATAACTCCAGAGAGAGAAGAAAGAATAACAGCATCAAAAACAATGGCTCAAAGCACCTGGATGAACACTAAAATGATCAAAACAGTGAGTAAGTCAGGACCAGTCATGTCCTGGCTGGTGATGGAAGGAAGGACTCTATTGTAAGTGAATGCCTGCACATGTTGTACCTATTTCTTCTGACAAAACTAATTTTCAAGGCTAAGTAACACTTTGGACTTGCTTTAATCTTTATTCTTCTCTGTAAAAACCTTGTGTGAATGTTTTGATAGGCAAATAATATTTGATAAAACATCATTTGCAGACACTTTCGTAAGAAGGTTAAAATATACAAAGTTGCCAGTAAATATGTAGGACACTAAATTTTTTTATATTCTGTAATTTTCTAATTTCAGTAATAATTTCTTTTTTTTTTTCCCCCACACTATTTCCAGTTATGAGGCTCTATTCTAGCTGAGATTTTAATATTAGTCCAAGTAATCTAAGAAACCTCAAGCAGACCACCTGCATTTTGCTCCCTGGAGGCAGGAGGGGAGATTTGGTTTTTTCCCTTCTTGGTGTGCATTTAAATGCCATAAGCAGAGTTCTGATTTCAACTCTGCAAGTCCATTTATGCCATTACTAAACTCATTACTCTCCACTCTGAAAAAAATTAATTTAGGATAGCACAGTGTTTTGTCTAAAACAGAAAAATATTGGGGTTTTATTTACTGGAGAAAATACAAGAACACAGTAGACAACAGAGATAAATGTTACTGTAACAAATACTAACCGTGATAAAATGTAGTAAATTAAAAGTAAATTGAAAACATTCCCAGTTAATTAACAATGTCAAAGTCTGTTCACATCCCACAGGATTTGAAGTTTTGGAGAATTTAAAACAAATGAAAAATTGCAGTGTCATGAACAACTATCACATTTATTATGTCAAGAGATCAACTACAACTTTGAATCGCTTATTTCAAGCTGCACAGATCATGTTTAATGTATCAAGTTGTGATAAAAATGGTTTCCTTCAGACTTGACCTTTGAGTTCTTAGAAAGTATTCTAAAATGCATCACTTCAAGAGACTGTTTTCAGGTCATCAGATTTATTGATTTAAGCTTTGCCATCAAGTGAAGAAAACCAGGAGATTTTTCACTGCATTTGTCTGAAAACTGAATGGTACGGTTGAAGTCGACAAATTTTCTAGGCACAGAGAATCATACCATGTAGTCTATTAGGCTATTGTGATAACATATTAAAAAGCCGCCCTTCTCAATTTTGAGTAACTGGTGCTTTTGAAAATTAATAATAACTTGCACTCAAAATAGATGGGAATGATTAATTAACTGATAATTTATGATTTTATAATTATGCTTGCTCATAATACATAAATTCATCATTTTTTCCATATAAATGCCAAAGTTCCAACATAAAAAAAAATTGGAGAAAATAGTAGATATTATTTGAGTTCGATTTGAAAAGACCACACATCTTGCATGGTGCATGTCTAGGCAATTGTTGGAAACCTTCAAGAACATTTGCAACAAACTAGGAGCATTTACTTGATCTGCAAGACCTTGGCAACCAAGAGGTTTACATAATATGTATTTTACATTCAGTATTTCATTGCCATAAAAATACTTCTATTATTTTTTCAGCCGTCAGTGGAAGGTTCCAAAACAGGAGAAATGATGTGGTTGGAAAAAACACCAGCTGTTTTTAGTATCCTTGTGCTCTAGTGATTGCGTCTGGAGGGAAGAGGTGCCAGCTTAATCTGTGTGTCTATGCACTTCCTCTTAGTACTCAATGTGCGTGAGGCTGGGAATGTAGATTCAATCTAGAGAGCGGTTAATTTTATAATAACTAGCAGTGCAAGAAACCTGAATCACAGCAGATAGTGAGAAAACAAAAACACAATAAAACTGTAACAAAGGACGTCATTAATAATGGATTCTCTTCTTTTCACCGCAGAGGCTGTCTGACCTCCAGGCTCTCATCATTTCCCTACCACTAGATTTTACATGTTAAATTTGTTTCTAATTTAAATAAATTAACTAAAACAGCAAAGACATAGTTCCTTTGAAATAAATTTGAAAGTTTTTAAATGACATTATTTGTTTTCTTTTAACGTAACCTTGAGAAAACAGCAGCGTGCCACTAGGGTTGCAATTAAGCAAAATGCTATCACAGACAGTGGTGAAAAAACATAGCTTCTGGGCCAGGCTGTCCTTTATATACCAGACTTGCAAACTACCTTGTAGTACTGCTACTCTGAATGGCTCTTCCAAGCAATGCTTTAAATAGCCATTTCCCTCCACTGTAAAAAATATGAAGTTGATGATAAAGTTTTGTTTTGTTTTTTAAAAAGATGAAACCCTTGATTTTTTTCAATATACTATTATTCCAGTAAGAGATACTGAAAAATTCTCATCAACATGTGTAACAGACCCAGTAATTCCTTTTAAGAACAGTACAAGTGTGAGAAAACAGCCTTAACTTTGCTATAAGTAATTGACTTGCATAACAAAAGGGGTATGAAAAGTTAAGAGTCAGTTAGACATTTCTTTAGATAAGTGGATTTCTAATTGTCTAGAAGATCAAGCAGATACAACTTGTGATTCGCTGCATCACAAAAAAAAAAATACTTGGAATGCTGATTCTTTCTGCTTACAAAAATTAGCATTTGGTAAAAAATTCTCCAGAGAGACAAGAACATTTATCATTTGGAAAGCACACAAAAAATACATTATTTCTTCAGTATCTGTTTTGCCAGATCATTTCACATAAGCGCCAGGGAAAGAGAGACAGTACTTCACTGTCAGAACTTTTAACGCCGTTCATGGATTTAGGTGTGGGGCTTTTTTCTTGCATGGTAAACGATCATCTAGAAATAACATACCAGAAAGCAATCTATACAAAACTCGGGTCTGAAGCATTTAATGCAATCCAAGTATTTGGCACTGAAACATCAACACGCACAAAAAAACCCCAAACCAAAAACAACAAATAAAACCCAAAACCAACAACAGCAGCAAAACAAAACCAAAAAACCAAACAAATAAAACCACCACGCCAGAAAACCACATAGCTTGAATGACCAAGGCAGGAAAAGAAATACCCTCTTGAAACAAGACAACTTCAGAAAGACACCATACGTCAGCTACAGTTCGTATTTTTACTCCTTGTTTCTTCTCCAAAGAGAAACATGATCTTTGTGTTCCTATTTGTATCTACTCCTATCAACTCTTATCAAAATCAAGATAATTGCCTTTATGCCATATAAAAAAAGATTTCAAGTTACTTACAAGTGTGTAAACAGTCCTTAGTACCAGTCTTTTGACAAGTCTGTGGGTGCTTTGTACATGCGCAGAACAATACAACCATTTGTGATGAAAATTCTTCCCCCTCCCCGGGAGTTTCAGAGCCAGTAAATATCACTACCATCCTGATTACAGAAATTTATTTACTCAACAGGAATATTGTAATAATCCTTTAAAAGTAATCTGTCGGTTTGTGTTGCATTTTAGAAAGTGATATATGCCTCTGAGGTGTATTCATAGCTATAGCTTGCATCGCTATACATACTTTACAAATGTTGCTATTTGAGAGTGTTTTTGTCACATACATGTTAAATACATATGCGTGTATATATCTTTTGTTTTATAATGAAAAAGCAGAACCCAGCATGCAAATGAAAGATCAAATATCCATTCAATCTACCCATTGTTTCCATGAAAAAAGTATGTTTGCTCAATGCCATTTGGAAAAAAAAAAAAAAAAAAACAAACAACCAAAGAAACCCAACCAAAACACCCCATACCAAAAACACTTTCAGATGTTAAGTCTCAACGTTGCAAATGTAAAGTGAGATTACAGAAACATATACTTTTGATTAAATCACCAACTTTTGATTTCAATTAATATCTATTTGCCCAGTAGAAAGGCTGTGCTATGCATTGCTTGAACTGTTCAAACTTGCTTCAGACGCTCTGCCGTGTAAGCCCTAACAGTGACTCCCTTTGGCACAGAAGTGCTGATTTGAAGTGCCACATGAGTTAATTGGCTTATTAGAACTATTTTAATTCTATATTTGAGATGTCCTGACAATCAAATGTAATCAATGAATGAGTCTGCAAGGCTGCAAAAAGCTTACAGCTAATACAATTTGCAGCTCTAAATGTGGTTTCTTTAGTTATAGAGTCAAAAGCTACGTCAGTCTTAAGCAGAGTTCTGTCTCAGTTCTTAAGCCCTAAACTCATGGATTTCTTCGCTAATGTTGACTTTCCTACCCAAAGTAACCTTGGATTTTTAGGTCAAGTTCTTCTGGAGTGTAGGGATCAGAAGGTTGATAATATAGTACATTTTTACGCATCGAGAAAAAT
>NW_008795909.1:13917102-13989231 GCF_000699145.1 Aptenodytes forsteri
GGGGGGGTTGTTTGTTGCAGGGTTTTTTTAATTATAAAACCCCAAACCTACAATTTATGTGGAGCAAACTGACAGTGTAGTCACATTAGGTGCTGACTTACACCATTAACAGTTCTGTTGAAATTAGAGGAACTATGCACAGTGCAAGGCTTTCCACTTTTACCAAAATATGGCTCTGAGCTTTTGAATCAAAATTAAGAATATAAATTGCTCTTGACGTGGGGGTGGGGAATCTATCAGAGTATTTTATAAGACAATATTTTAAAACGATATCCATGTTCAAATTGATGGGACACAAACTGTGACAGTTCAAACCTTATGTTGCTCCAGCTCTTGCGGTGCTCTACCACACCAGCACACATCCCCTCTGCACGTGCGAGATGGCAGAGCAATTCCCAGCAGAAGGTTTAAAAATATACAGCACAGCCTCTGAATGCTTCATCAGAAGTGAGGGGTCGCTAATTATATATGCACTGTTGGAATAAACCTGAATTTGAAGCCAAATAAAAAGCAGTCTCCAGAATTACATGTGCATGTGAATGGGAATCTGAGCTTTTCCATTGAGCAGAAGGGTACCCAGATGGCACAACCACAGCAGAGATATCAAATACAGATGGTGCACTCCTCTGATAGACTCATCTGTGAATGTCTCCTTAGTAAAAGATTTTGTATTTTCCCATTATCACGTTGACCCTATGGTGGTGTGGTTTTTTTAAGCTAGAGTGCCAGCATTACGTTTTTATTATTTGGACCTCCTTACTCTAAAATGCATTCAAGTGGAGCAACTTTAAAGGCCTTAACAAAATAAGCAATATTAAGAGTTGATTTTATTTTGTTGATGATGGCTGGTGAGCATTTATAAACAAAATTATTTTAGTTCAGAGCTGGTATAGAATTTTTCATCCACAGAGTTCTAAAGACTTTATAAAAGGAGTATCTATAATAATCTCCATTCTGTACATGAGGATATTGAGATACAGAAAAATTCAGTGACATGCCCAATGTCACACAACAGTTCACAACTACAAAGAGAACAAGCTCTCTTGGTTACTCTTCCAGTACCCTGCCCAACAGACCACAGATAACTTTGTTAGGTTCAGCTTGATCTGTATGGAAGGATGAGTCACAATAGCATATTTCTCCTCACCTTGACATTAGAGAACTCCTTGATAATTGGGAGTTTGTGTTACACCACATTACACACTCCTATTAACCTTTACTGAACCTCTTTGTGTTGATGAAATCCATCAGCAATGACCAGTGTGATGGCACGCTTATTTTCCTTTCTACAGAGAAATTTTTATTCGCTTCATCAAATGACTCCAAGGAGCTCTACATTAGCCTGTCACGTTTGACTCTTGCCACACACTGGTGTCTGAGGAACTCCTGTTGCCTCACACTCCCGTTTAGTTACTTCATAAAATACACTTTGAAACGCAAAATATTGAAATATTTGTTGCATACTATAGCACTACAATTAGCTACTCAAAGCTGTACCTGGTATATTATAGCCAAAGATCAGCTATCCTGGGAAATTTATCATCAGCAGACATGACAAGGATAGTTACTGCTTTCCTTGCAAAATAATTTACACGCAATGTAAGTATCTTACAGTCATTGCAAGGGCACTATATCCCCAGCATATTTAATCTTTACAAAGATATTTACTTCTGACCTGTTTTTACCTCATTGCTACATACAAGTGCTACAAAACCAAATCAATTAAAGCATTAAGCTGAATGGTAATCAAAAACAAACAAACCAACCAACCAACGCAATGCCTGATTTAGCAATATTCCTCTGCCCTGTCTGTGAAACGTGTCCACACAAGGTATCTCCTCAAACCTTAGCACACCTAGGTATGTATAAGTATACCACATAAACAGCAATAACGGGAGGAGTCTTAAATATATACCTGGTTGAAACAGCTGAGAGAGTGTGGAAAGATACAAGCTACTCTACAATATAGAGTATTTCTCATCACAAATAAAATTTAAAAGCAGCAGTGACATTGGTGATGCACAAATTAGAATGTTCTCTAATAAATAAAAAGATAAGGAAACATACTCCAGGAGTTTCAAATGCTTGCTCTCTAAGACTAATTCAGTATTGCAATTTTTACTTGAAGTACTTAATAAGCCTCTGCCTAAACAGCCATCACCAAAAATGGGTGATCCAAATAACAATCTAGTTAGGAGATCTAATTCTAAGCAGTCAAACAGAGGTCAGGAATACACTCCCATCTTTCCCTTTAACGGAGTTACTTTGGGTCAGGGCTAACCAGAGTGCAAAAAACGCCTCAGAAGGTTTGCCTCGCTGCTGCCTCCAGAGTCCAGCGGCAGAGGCCGAGGGGACTTCCGACTCTTTTGCAAGAGTGCCAGCTCACCATCTTTCCTGACTATAAACTCAATCATAATGAAAATGGTTGAAAAAGCAAATTACTGTCTTGTAAATTATTTTAGACATCTGAAACTTCTTCACAGGCCAGCATGGGTGTTTTAAGAGCCAGTTAACCAAGACTATGAAAAGCTGCTTTAGAAATACATTTTACAGAAGCTATCTATGTAATTATACATACCTTTGCTTCTATTTTAGAAAAATAGAACATTTAAACCAAAAAAGAACATTCTAGAACTGCCCTGGAGACTCCTTTTTCCATAAAGACATACTTGATACTCTTGAAAACTCACTACAGTATTGCACACGAACCGCTTTAGACAATGAACAAAAAACCCATAGGTATAGAATTGCAGAATCACAATATGACCCAGAGGCCATGTTCATTCATGCAAGGCAAAGCCATCACTGTATTTTCAGGTGAAAGCAAGTATATTAGAAGCATGTACATCTAATCTGCTCCTCAGAAAAGTCTGAAGAAATGTGAGAACGCAGTCCTTTCATCCTGGATATTTATTCTGAGTCACTGAAGACTCAGAAGTAGGGAACCTGACAACTTACTATTTTCACCAATTTCTCAGCTGGGATGAGATACTACAACATTTTCTTTTGTATGCCAAACTGCATTGGTCTTCTCTGAAAGCCTTTATAGTTACTGGAAACAAGGACAACCAAAAAAGACACCTTGCTTTGTGCTGTAAGGTCACAGGATACATCCACAAACTAATTCTTTCAATCAGACTCTCTTTATAATGTTTTTTCTCATTACACTTCCTTTTATCACTGTGTGTGTGTGTGTCTCCCTCCTTATTGTTCCATTTCTGTGGACATATGCCTGCTTTACACCCAAACTGTTGTTCAGGGTTTCAGTATTTCTATATGCTTTTATTATACAAAGCTTATTTTCCATCCCAGAAAAACTAGACAATTGTCTCCCCACCTTCCATGGTTGCCCCTAAACGAGCAACAAAGAAAGCTAGAGACAAAGTGGAGTATAGACACAAAAACTGAAGTACATTCTGAAGACAAACCGTTGCTTAGCAATACCCATGTCTTGTGACAAGATTTAAAAGCACTGCTCATTTAGAATAGCTAATGGTTATTGTTCCTCAGAAAAAGAAACATGTAATCTCATCTCCTCGGGACACAAACTCTGTTTGCAATTTGCAATGTTCTCTGTAACTAACATTCATCTGCTTGGATAATACTTCTAAACCTTTACCCTTTGCATTGTGTGGGACCTTCAATATTAACTCTTAAATGGGCTTTATTTCATTGTTTGTCACTATGAAGGACATGGCATTGATCCCTGCTGCTATATCTCATCATTGCACTTTTCTGTATCCACCTGATAAAAGTATTTATATTGATTTAGGGTTTTAGACAGATATCAGAACACTATGTATCGAAGTGGACTTCTAACAACAAGGAAAAGCATAACAGCTGAATATCTGAACTCAGGCACCTAAATTGAAGCTTCCAATTCTTCATTTCATCACTGAACATGAAAAAGGATTTTATTTTCAAAAAATCTAAACTGCCCTCAGTCACATCAAAGCCAGCAATGTCAGGATGTTCTCAGCACCTCTGAAAATCAGACCACCTGCCCATGGTCTGTGTGCAGATGTCTTGAGAAAAATTCAGCAGGCTAACCATAAAAAAAAAAAAAATTTGGAAACCAAACTATAGTATTTGGCACTGCCTGGAAGCATGAACACACATTTGTGTTTTTGCCACACAAGCTAATGCTTTTCACTTTCCATGTGTGATTCTCAGTCACTTATAAAACTCCACAAGAAACAGCATAGAATGACTAGTCTTCCTGTACATTTAGGTGGAGTAGTATATTCATCATGATTTCTTTCTTTCAAAGGCTCATAAAACAAACTGGTGAACACACAAGGAAAAACAAACGGTTAAAGTTTGATTGCCAAACCACGTTCAGTCCAATATTTAATAACTGCCTTTGAAAGACTGTAATATGATACAGACTAATGTCCTGTACAACAGAACTTGCCCAAATCTTTTTCTCTTTGGACCATTTAGCTAGAATGCATATATTCTTAGACTGGCATCTGAAATACTGGCATGCTGCTAGCTCCCAATATGTTTTTTCCCCTCAACAGAGCTTTTTCTCTCTTGCACTTTTAAAAATGAAGCTTGAAACCTAGTTAAGAAAAAGCCCTCTGCACAAAACAACGAACACATCAAAACCACAGCCAGAGCTCTGTTTGTAGCTCTTGCTATGTTTGGTTTTTTTTAATGAAAATTGGATGAATAATCTACAGAATAATAGCCTTTGTATCATATCATACCCATGCTATACTACAAGCAGGTATTCCAAAACATCACTGCAAAGAGTAAATAAACACACTGAGCAATTTAAAATTTTGCAGAGACGAGAGTGAAGAATAGCAGCCTCAATCTCAGTCATCATTTTCCCCAGAAACTGAAAACACAAGACATTTTATTGAAGTGTACATAGCTCCCTAATGATATCGCCTTCATCAAAACACGTCAAAAACTAACCAGATTCAGACCCTCTACTTAAAAATTTGTATAGTCTCATGCCTGTATTAGAGTCGTCTTTTTTTCCTCTCAAAAAAAAAAAAAAAAAAAAAAAAAAAAAAAAAGTTGACTATCAAGCTAGGGTAGATTTATTTTTTGTGTACTTACATGTCAGTATTTGATCAGATTGGAAACAATTTAACAAATTATCAAGTTTAGTGCTGTTTTTGCAAAATTAAAAAACTTTTGCCCAAATTTAACCAAATTAAATCTGAACCAAACCTATCTCAAGTTAAAGTGTAGGGCACATTCTTTTTCTATTATTTACAGAGGTTTCTACATACAGTTAGTTGTATCATACGTACACAAACACAAAGACAGCTTATTCAGCTTTTGTCTGATTCTCAAAGGACTAGAAAGTTTTTGTAATTTAGGAATTCATTACATTACCCAGAGAGTTTGTTTCGCCAAAAAAATAAAGCATATTACATATAGCACCACGACAGGTCATCACCATAGCATATAGAAATAAACCATCTAACTCGAGACTCTATAATAGAATGCATAAACTAATACATTTATCAGAAAAAGTATGGGGCTTTTGCACTAGAAAGGACGCAGCAACAGCTTTGTTTTGCTTGGTCAATAAGCCACTATTAATGATAACGTATCTATGAATTAAAGATGCATCAATCTGCATAGCAGAGAATAGAAGCCATGAATAATAGCCAAATCAATACTATGAAGTCGTAAAGAATACAGTGTGCTCTCCTTCAGGCTAATGGTAATTAATTTACTTTTGCTCCCTTCACACATGAGAGGAAGCTAGTAGAAGACTTGAATCACATAAAAGTTGTTAATTAGAAAAAGAACACACACACTGTTATCTCCTTACTGTATCTTTTCTGTTCTTATGCTTATAGCACTTAAAAAATATTACTTCATTTGCACACATCTAGAGAAAACAGCTTGTGTTTTAGGAGCATATGCATATACTGGCTGATATTTTCAAGTACTACAATTTGAAAGTTTGCTTCTTAAATAAAAGATCTTGTTCTGGTTGGGATGTTCATTAGTATAAACAGCCGATGTCCAAAACCACATTTCTGCAACACAAATACTCTACTAGGGAATATATGTATAGAAACGTTTTAAGCCTTATGTGGTTCATTGTACTATAACGGAAAGCCTTAGCACTGAAAAATTAATGTTTGCTTATCTTGAGGCTTAGTTTGATTCACCTTCACTAGTTAATTAAATAATGCCTTTTTTGCAATTAAAGACAGACCAGGTTTAAGTGATCAGCTTCTAACGGAGGCAACCCCTCCTTATGAAATAAAAAAAAGATTTGGTGGCCCTGTTACTTTGAGGGACTGGCCCTAGACCAGCAAGCCTCTAGAAGAGGAATCAAGATAAAGCTACTGGTTCTCTGGTTTTAAAAAGAGTGCCATCACTTTCTGAAGAACAGAATTTTAACATTCATTGTGGTTTAATTCTTTTAAGTACTATTTTTGCACAAAGTAAACTTTAAATTGCTACAATTAACAGCACATTTCCACAAAGACATCGACTTTAAAGTTTCCATTTTTAAAATACATTCTTTGCGATAATCTTCAAACTGCCATCAGCAGACTGCTGCTATTTCATTGCTTAATAAAAATACACAATTTTGCTAAACCTCAGAACATCAGACAAAGCCGCCTGAATCACAGGTTACTGCTAGTCAATCTTGATAAATTCCTCTCTGCTCACCACAAAGCAACGACCTTCTTGGTGAACTGCATTCAAGCCTCTAAGACAGCAGAGTAATTAACATATACTTAAGTTAAAATCACAAGTGATCCTACTGAAGCAGGCAGAACAAGTCAGCACCTAAAGCTATCTATGTGTGAATTAGGGTCCCGGTGGTCATTTCTGACTCTCAACACATCCTTTATGTAGTTTTGCTAAACTCATGTCATCAAGCTCAAAAAAGTTAACTTCTGAGACTGAGCTTGACCTTTGGTTGTTTACCAGCAACTGTGAAAAGATTCATAATGTGACCACATCACCATCTTGCGAGCTTTCTAAAAGAGTTTTGCTGTGAAAGAACATAACGCACATAAGCAAGGGCAGAACACCCTCTTAATTTCCAACACCAGATTTTGTCATGTTAACCTACTGAAAAATTATAATAATTTAGATTCTTGTCAAACTCTACCCTGCAATGTAAACACCCTGAATTTACTTGCAGGTTTCCTCCTTTCACAAAAATACAATTTGTCCCTTATTATTACGATGTACAAAGAACAGTGTACATCAATAAAATATAATTGTGGCAACTGGACGTTCTGTTTGCATTCGGAGGTACGGCAGAGCCTGTGCTGCATGCACAGGACTGCCAGAGGCATACATCTGTTTGTGCAGTTCTAGTTCAGTAGTTTAAGGAATGAAGTATCACCTCATTACAGAACTGCCATGTATGAGTGAATTTGTGGAGCTTGCCCTCCTCACAGTCAGACAGTTCTAATCTCCTTGCAAACCACAGTGGCAGCACAGAGATGAAGTGTTAAGCTTATCAGGCCTCATCTGTACCATCACCTACTTAGTTAAGCCTAGGCCATCCATTTCTCTGTCATTTCTTTGTTCCTGAGGTGCCTGAATGCATAATAGCCACTAGCGAAACATACAAGATATCTTTAAGACTTCACAAGAACACCACCTACTACTTTTTTTTTTTTTAAAATGCAAACCAAAAACAATTCACAAGCACCATTTTAATCACAGGTTGTACCACCTGCATTTTTTCTTACACTAGAATTCTACCTTGTACTATCACGACATAACCTGTTACAGTAAAGCTATTCATTTATTTTATATTAGCTTTCAATGTTTGTGTAGAAATTCCTAACTTTGAAAAAGCCTGTATTCCTATTACGGTATAACTGTAGGGAAGGCTTCTGGTAATTGAAAATCTTATGGCGTAATAAAAAAAAAACCCACCACCTTTGTACTCCACCATTCTTTTGGGGCAATCAACAGTTTTGTTTCAGTCACAAAATAAGGATTTTTCTTCAGTGGCTTTAAAAAAAGGCGTCAAAAAAGGTTGCCTTTAATTCATTCAAAATAAAGTTCCCTTTTAAACATTTGGTTTTAGTAACACAACTCTGCTTTCAAGATCACGATACCTTATGGATTTTTATTTCAGGAATAAGGTCCAAAACTTCACATATGAGCAACTGCACCCACGAGATATCCTAAACACTTGGCAGGAAAAACTTGAAGTGGCCTCTAGTGAAGTACTCTGAGCTAGGTAGAAGACTTGCCCTCAGATCCGAGTCATTCTGCTGGTTCGGGAGCATCTCAGCCAACATAGTAACCTCTTGGTGAGAGGTTTGATCACAAGGGACTCCTCTTCCTAAGCACTTTCTGGAGCCAGAGGACAGCAATGGACTAACCTCCAAGGTTCCTAGTCACCAACTGAAGGAGACTCTTCCTCTCTCCCCCAACTATGGTGGAAGGACAAGTAAACCAGTTCGATTAGGCTAGTTAGCAAGACCTGCCCACCACATCTCCTTCTGGTTTAACATGTCTTCCGGATTACTGTTACAGGTGTACAAGTACTGCTGAGAGATGAACATGAGGAGACACTGATGCCATTCCAGACCCCATGTCACTGATAGCTAATCAACAACAACCAGGGGAAAGAGCTGTGTTGTGTTCAGTCTGTGTGGTGCTGGGAATACACAAGCAGCATGTTGCTTACCCCTATGTAAGCCCTGTACAAACAATGCAGCAGCATTCTGATCAGATTATGTATCATCTACACCAAAACTCATCTAAAGGAATTTTGAAAATGGAAAAAGTCCTTTTTGCAGGAACAGCCCAAGCCTGCATGCAACACTTCACTAATTCATATCTACAGAGCCCGTAAGGATTCCTGAGCATTATTTATGCTTTAAAAGGTACTGATGGTGCCATCTTACATCTCTAGATGTCTCTAGAACACCCTAATCAGGCTTACGTTGAAAGATGCCTTAGTTGAAATGGGAATGTTTTCCAGCCTTTAAAACAAAAAACCACACTGTTCATAATCAGCAATTTGCTTTTGGCTCATTCTTCAAAATTTTCCTATTCCAACTGGAGATTAAAAGTCAAACCACAAGAATGCTACCAATCACTGCATCATTAGCTCCCTGCAAGTCAGAAAAATAAAATTATACATTTATAAGCAAAAGAGAAAGAGAGGGGGAACATTCATTGCAGTAAATTAGATAATTTTGCAATAACGGCTTACATTAAAGAATGTTAATTTGATTCCTGTCAGTTTTACAGCTTTCTGTCAATACTGCATTTGAAAAAAAGTCAAGGAATAAGCATGCAAATATTCCAATCACACTCCAGCCCATTTATATCCTTGCTTCAAACAAAGAGGTTTTGGTGATAGCTTTAGAAGAGATGTGTGGTTGATGGAAGCTCATTCCCAAAACAATGAATAGAAAATTGCATAAGCCCACGTGCTTAAGTAACTATCTAAAAATCAGAGCTTAGGTGCCACAAGGTGTGAAATAGCATACACTACACAAAAAGCCACTAGGAGCACCGACAAGATGACATTACTAAATAAAACAGTGGAGCAGAAATTGAAGAAGATGCAGGATATCTAAACGTGCTCTTTCTAATCTCTGGTACTCAGTACTAGAAGTGAAAGCATGCTTCTAGCAAACTAACCTTTTATCATATATCCATGCTTTCCAGTAAAAAGTAACAATCAGTTACCAGACTTAGAACTCTCTGATGACCCTGATAGCTGCGAAAATATCCTCCACTATATGTTAGGATCTCCCGCCAAAACAGACTGAGGATACCCAAGTTACCAGTATGTATTTCTGAAGAGTGACTCACTTCACCATAAACTGTTTATTTCACAATTAGTGGTTAAAGAAATCACCCATCCTCTATCACTTTTGGTGAACCATTAACATCCCACTAAGAATACCAGAACTAGATTATTTTCTTCTCCCCATCTGGTTCTGCTGACTCAGTGTGTAAGATTACTCTCTGGAAAAGAAAGCCACAGGGACAGAATGAAGCATGTTTCCGTGAGGCCCTCATAAAAGTCTCTGGTTACTGTGGGATGACAAGAGGAGAAGTGCCAAAGCACACAACAGCACAGCTGACAGGAAGATAATGTCCTGATGCAACTGTTCCGGGATATTTTACTGTTATTGCTTCTGTAATCCTCATCTCTTTGTTCCGTTAATTAGCATGCAGCAGCTATAATCCTGCCCAGAAAAAGTCTTTGTTCCTAGATAATAATTTCACTAACAAGCAGAAACATTTTACAAATTTTATAACAACAAATGAGTCAAGGTCATAATCAGCTGGTCATCTTTGGCTTTCCTTGGAATTCTTCAGTAACCCAATTTCTAAATAATATCAGTTTACTATTAACAACATATGAAAGGATCAATACATTCAGAAAAGATATCAGATTCCATGACTCTTAGAGCTTAACTTTTGTATATTGTCCATAAAAATGTAGTAGTTCCTCTGTCTTCTGGTTTAAGAAGTTGGAGGTGGGTTTAAGGGTCATATATGGACAAAAAGAAAGGATAAATAGGTCCTCTTTTTTGCACAGTACATAGAGAGTCAAAACAAAGCACTTGCTAAATGACAACTGGGAAGACAACACAAATCTCCTAAGCGCTACGCCTGCCTTCCCAGCACTGCAGCAGTCTTCTGATGGAATTATTTTAACTTTTCTGTGTCTTCATTTCCTCATTCGTAAAACAAATTAAACTTGTCTTATAGGAATAGTTTGATGATGAAATTGCTATCATTCTTGTATAGAAAGAAATGTATAAACATTTAAAATACCTTATTCATTAATTCACTAAAATAAAGCACTACGCCTGCCTTCCCAGCACTGCAGCAGTCTTCTGATGGAATTATTTTAACTTTTCTGTGTCTTCATTTCCTCATTCGTAAAACAAATTAAACTTGTCTTATAGGAATAGTTTGATGATGAAATTGCTATCATTCTTGTATAGAAAGAAATGTATAAACATTTAAAATACCTTATTCATTAATTCACTAAAATATTTCCAAAGATCTCCTGAAGATGTTTGAATTTAAGATCTTCTGAAATAGTTTAAGAGGACCAGGTATTAGCGTATATCACAGAGCAAACTGAGTAAGAATGAATAAACATCCAGAACAACTGTTAAATTTATTTCTACCCCAGTAGGATAACTTAACAAACCAGATCTTTGAAGCTGTATCTGAAAATGAAGTTCCCTTGAAAATATTTTGGTAAATAAAAGACTAACTTCTTTCCTAAAACAGTACACTTAGATATACAATATTTAAGACTTAGTTAATATTTCTATTTCTTTCCCAATAATTTATAGTAAGCATGTTTAGACTCCTAATTATTTATTGTTCTTCCAGTTACTGGTCCTGGCTTGTCACCCTTTACCAAGGCTGAATTGCCAAAGAAATCCCATATTATTCCAGGTTTAGTTTCACAAGTTGCATTTGAAGGAATCATCATTTTGCTCTATAATAAAACATCTTCTAGACAGGCAGCATATACTCATGCTTCATTTTTGTTGTCTTGAATATGAGACTTTTAATTCTTTAAAATAAGAGCTACAATATAGATCAAGTCTGATGTCAACTGTCCCTCTACAGAGGCTTTAAATTTTAGAACGCTGAACTATCACATTATTAATAATTTCTTAAGAATTCAGCTTTCATTTTACATATAAATATATGTTGAGAGACTAAATATATCAAAACCATGCTTTGTAGTTCAAATATTGCTGAGATAAACATGATCTGTCTAGTTTCAGGCAATGGCTACAGTAAATAATAAAATGATCTGTAATATTAGGGGACAGAGGAAAGGAAATCTCACAGTCAGCATAAAAAGCCTTACTATTTAAGCTTAAAGATGTTTTGAAAGATCAGTTATTTTACCAATAAATACAACTTAATAGTAGTCAAACAGACTTTGCAGAAGCAGCTTTTAACTCCCTTGTTATTTGAGAGCAACTATGGAAAAATTTAAGTCAAAGGGATTTTGGTTTTTCAGTAAAATTAGCATAAGTGAAATTTGGGATTATAATGAAGGCTGTATTCTTAGAGGAAGAATGGTCTGGTGGTTGAGATATTAACCTTGGACTCGAAAGAATTGGGCTCAGGTCCCAGCTCTGCCACAGAGTTTTGCATAACCTTGAATTAGTCACTTAATTCCTCAGTGCTTCTCTTCTCAAGGTATTAAACAAGGATAATAAAATTTCCATAGTCAGCTTCACCTTGCTCTTAGGCTTAGTCTTGCAAATTAGGCAGAAAACAAAATCTGTGAAAAGCCCCCAGTAGTCTAGCCCCAAGAACAATTGTGTTTCAGGACTGAGAATTAGTTTCTGTTCTGAAGACTTGGCATCATGCTCAGTTTGCATGGTGCAACCCCAAACACCATCAAAAATCCTAGGAACTACAGTAATAAAACAGTCAATAATAACAGCATTCCAGCAATAATATTTGTATCACGTATACTGTATCTGCATAAAAGGCAAAGGCTTATTACATCAATTGCTAAAAAAACCCTAGCCAGCTAACTTCAAACCTAATATAAAAAAGTCAAAAGACAAATAAATACTTATTTTTTAATATATTACTATGTTTTCAGTACACGCACTCTGTGTGTTTGAAAAGTGAAAAGAATACAGAATTTTGAGTAAAACGTGCATCTGATAGAATAAAATGTACTTTGCATAATTCACATGCAAAGAAGATATACACAGACTAAGAAGCAACACTCCTTATGTAGCAAAAGCACAAAATACCTGTCATTCTGAAGTACTGTGATACATTCAAACAAACATAAAAAATCCTTCGTGTGTTTATCTACCGTGAAATGTTTATGCACATAATCTGTTACTCAGTTTGTAAAAATAGTTATCCACTTCTTGAGCATATGGTAAATATCTATCATGAAGCATCACGAGGACTTTATATCACTTAAAAATAAAACCAAATAGTTTTCAATATAAATGCCCTATTTTTGCTTCCCCCATCAAAGAACTCTTAAGAATTGCATCGCATAAAAATATTTTCCAACCACTACTTAACTGAAAACTGCACAACTCCACAAGAAATCGAGGCTTAAATAATTGCAGTTAGAATCACAAAACACTTATTCTCTATTTAGATTCCATAAAATCATACACATATCAAGCTAAAAGTTTTTATCAGACACAACGTCAAAGAATTTAAGCTGACTGATGAGCAATCAAACTTTGGACATTTAAAAAACACTAAAAACATTCCAACTGTAGCTTAGAGATTAGTTTGCAGTAGTTTGAAAATGAAAGCTATTACTGTTCCTATCCATAAGCTTGCAAGAAATGAAAAGAGAGAGAACGCGCGTGAGAGTGCTCACACTGTCATAAGATAGGAAGATGTAGAGAGACACTATTTAAAATGGGAAAGGAGGTGAGGTTCACGTGTTGAGCAACAAAAGAAAAATCACATGAATTTGGAATTATCGAGCTTGCACTGGAATTAATTCCTCTTCTGGGCTCCAGTGATGGAGCATCACAAACCATCCAAGCTTCGCATTTGAAGTTTATGTCATCAGCAGAACTCCGCAGTGGAATTATGGGTCTGTAATTCACAGTTGTCACTATTTATTCTATACATTATGGTTGCCTGAATTTCATTTGCACAAAGTATGCTCTCACACACTCATTACCCCTGGACCATTATGTACTTGCATAAATCATCATTTCTTTTCTTCTAAAGCAGAGTGTGCAATCCATCCCGATGGAGAAACAACAAAATCTAACTGCATAAGCAATTTTCTTGTATGTCAGATTTCTCCAGTCCAAAAATAATACAAAGAGAGTTCTACACAAACTATTTGCTTCTCCTACAAGTTCCCACTCAGAAATACAAACTGTCTAGCTATACTCGGTGCCTTGGAAATGATAATAAATAAACTAAACAGGAACAAAAGATTCACATATTCTACACAAACAAACCACAACGTTAACAGCTCAAACTTTTTTATTAACCTCTGTGAAAATGAGGTACAAAGGTAAAGCTAATGTTATTGAAACAGCCTGAAAGAAACCATGACTTTACTAACCTGTTTCATAATGCTAATGTGGGGGGAGAGGAGAAGGAACAAGGAAAAAAAAAAATATTTAATTAGCCTAAAAAAAAAATCTCAGGTAGGAGTGAATGAATCTTTTTTTAGGGTTTTTTTCATAAAGCTGGAGAGAATTGCTTAATGCGTTAGATGCAAGTGTTCTAAATCATTTTAAACTCAAAGAAATTTGCATACAGCATATGATACATTCCTGCAAGCCCTCCTTCACCTACTTGATCAAACTGACATCAGCGCTGCTCCTACTTGTGCAAATAGTACTCACAGGAGTAGGAACTGCCAGATTGAGATCTTAAATTTAAAAGCATATATAGACAGCATGAAATAGAGTCCAAAACACTGTAAAAGTAGTATGAAATATAAGCATCTATAATTCAAGCAGAGGCAAGAATCAGACTTACATACGATACAAATGCAATATAATACAACGAGCAAAATACTACTACAACTAAATAAATGCTGTGAGCGGTCTAACATGAAGCCCCAAAACCTTCAGAGGTACTGCAGCAAAGCGATACTTTATAGCACTTCACTAGATGGATAACAGGAATATTTGATAATGCTTTTATTTGATAAACACATTTATATTTTATCTATCCCATTTGAACTTTTTACATAGTGCAGCTTATGGAAAAGGTGAGAGGTTTCAAAATACAGTTATCCTTAATAACCTATTAACCAGAGGATAATTCAATATTTCTGCTAAGACTGAAGGTGTACCAAACAGTGCCTTGACATGATTGCTATCAGTTTCTATTATTCTAAAAATACAGCACTAAGAATCCCTCACTGCATTATGTATTTTGCATTGTGTTCTATTTAATCAAAATATAAAAATCAGTTTTATCACTATTTTAAGAGCTCATCCAACAATTACAAATTGCTAGTGAAGAACATATTCTTTTTCAGGAACCGATACTGTACTTCCCATTCCTACAGTGGCTCCAATACTCTCACTGGCAATTTTGTTTGTGGACTGCAGGTCTGAAAGTGTACCAAACCAGTTCGCTCCTTGAAAAACCACTGAAAATACAGATTCATAAAATTCTAGCTTGAAAATTCAGTCATCTGTATACAGACACTCATCTATATTTACTATATGGAGTATTGATCCAGGTCCAAAGAAGTGACTACATTTTACCATGACAATTTGGCGACCATGCCTGCTCAATAAATCTGCCACTGAAATTTTTTTGTTGGAAACAAGTTCATGCATAGGCATGATGGCTGCTTTTCAAAACATAACAACCAGGTTCATTTCCACATGTAGTTTGTTTATATATTTCCTCAAATTTCCAGTGTAAATTGTCCATATCATGCACTAAGTCTTCATATTTTCCACTCCAAAAAAGGAGAAATGGTGAAGTCTCAGGTTTGGACCTTTTTTAAAACTACAGATACAAAATACATTACTATACTAGAACCTGCTGCACTATTATTTTCAGCTCTGATACCAAGTACATGAAAGAATTAAAAATTTTCAACTTACGTAGAGCAGAACCCTGGGCTATACACATTACCTCAGCTATACACATACAAATCAATTGAATCCAGGAATATTCAATGGTAAACTGGATTAGGAGGAAAAGAAAAGACATATAAAATCTCAAGATACTGCTGTGGCACAGAGCTTTTTCATTCTATCCAGACTCCCACAGCTGCTGACTGGGCTCCACTTCACCGTAACTGCATCTGTGGCTGCCTCAGTAGCTGTCCCACCTGCACGGGTCCATCTCACATCCAAAGGAAGCACCGACAGCGCTCCAAAAGCAGGTCTGCTGGTGAGAACTCGTGGTAGCAGGACAGCTATGTCCCTACTGCCTTGATGAATCAGACCAAGGTGAGGAGCCCTCATCCCTGGATCAATTTGTGGGGAGCGGTGCACAGTCAGACTGTTCACGCCTGGCCAATCTGCCCCAGCAGGTGCTAAGTCCCTCCTGCATTTGTGCTACATCTGCTCTCGGCTCCTTTGCTCCTGAGACATTATTACCATCTATTAGCGCTGACTCAGGAAAACAAAACAGGAATTTTCTAGCATAAAGTTGCGGGTGTGTCCTGAATGCCTTTGAGCACATGGGAACGTCTGAGCACACACAACCTGCTGTGACACCTTTGAGGACCTCCTAAGCAGAGGGACTCAGTCTCAGCACAGTACATGCAGTATACAGCACTCCCCAATGGGATCCTACAGCAAACTAGTGCCCACAATTCACCTGGCAGAGAAGTTGGTCACTCTCAAAGACAGCCCAAAAATAAAGTCCTGGAACAAAACAGGGAGCAAAACAAATTGCTAGTGTAGACAGAGCTAAAGTCAGCAGAACACACCAGCGTCCATTAGATTTTATAGTGCTAACATGTTCAATTACTTCAGCAAGCACTCCAGCTTATCTGTTTTTCAAAATTAAGTCGCTTCAGCTTTATTCCCAAAATGCTCCGAGAATAGAGGTATAGCGAAAGAAAAAAAGTAATTCCTACTTATACACTAAGCTTTAGGCAGAGAGGCAATTCTCAGCTGACAGTGGGTATTTTGTGGCCATGTCAGATGAATAACCAGTATGTGCGAGAGACAGATTTATGATGGTTGACTCAAGTGAATGACAGCAGAATTTTGATCTATTTTTCTAACCAGTTTTAATCGTGCAATGCATTATATGTGCCTACATTCATATTATCCAGGATTAAAGCACAAATAAGGAAAGAAAATACAATTTCTGAAAACTAGCATACACACACAGGCACACTGGTTTTTTAGAAAAAGTGTTTTCCAGTTCCAAAACACGCAAATATAATCCTCAAATCTGCTAATCCGATCAAAGCAGTTATATACTGAGCACTTGCAACTTCAAATATGGCTGTTGGGAATGGAGACAAATTTCTAGTTTTAAAGGCAGCATTAGGTTCAGTTTCAATAACACACTCAAGTTTCGTAACTGCACCAGATCCAGAGTGTCAATAGCCACAAAACTCCCTCTGTCCAAGTATTTCCCACTCAGTAGCACTCAGCTGTGAGTTTTTCTTTATAGCTGCTTCCTTCCTTTATTTTTTTTAAAGCATCTTGCTCCAAGTAGGCAGTCTGTTACACAAGAAGGGTGAATTTCCACTGTGTATCAAAGTGCAAAATGGACTTCAGGTGTACTATTACCATATGAGAGAAAAAGAAGCCAAGGTACACCTGGCAAAGCTCTCAGGCAGAGAGATTCTTGTTTTTTCTTCTTTGATTCATCAATTTGCTCTGGACAGTACAGAAATGAAACACCACCTCAATTTCAGTTTCACATAATATTTTCATTATGATCACATTTTAAACAGATAAAAATGTAGCCTTCGCTATAGGAGAGATATGAAAAGTTAATAAATAAAAGTAAGAATCAATGACTATTTAAGCCTACAAAAAGTTGGGAGATTTATCACATGAAAATGTACATAAATGTTTTCCTGACAGTAATTGCATTAATGCTAGCTACAAATGATAACAGAATTTTTACATCACAAACAGCCATTAAATAAATGGAAGTTTTAATGCTGATTTCAAGCAAAAAAAAGTATGAAGGTAAATAGATTAGCCTGTCAAGGCTCAGAAAATAGCAAGCTCTGTTTTTATCATGTCTAAATTTGTTTTGATTTTCAATTCTTAAAAAGTCATAGCCAGTTTTTGTTAAAACAATACATATCAGCATTTAGTAGTGAACTAATACTTTTTTTTGTTTTTAAAAGAATACTGAAAAAACCCAAATGCATACTGCTACACACACAAACAGGCACAAAACCCTATATAAAAGAGAAACCAGAAGTAGTAAGCTAGCTGTGTAACACCGTTCAAATACAAGACCCACCAAAAGTAGGCATCTCAAAGAATTTCAACACGAAAACTTATTTCTGCCATTCAGAAATGGAAAGCATTACTTGAAATTCAAGCAGGGGGATATGGTCTCTGCCCAGAAAATTTTCATCTCAGGTGAAGCTGTCCAGGCTGAAGATAAATAGCTATTACCTTTATCTTTGGGGCAACAACAATATACTTCAGCATGCTTGGTCCTACATACCTATTATTCTGTCCTGCAACCCTCCCTCCTTTGATCTCTAAAGGCAAACCATGCACTTTGATTTTCTTTTTCTACTTTGTGTAGCTGATATTTCTTTCCTATGAGAAACTAGAGTTGTAAGACATTTATGAAGCAAGCAAGCTTTTCAATTTCTTCTCCTCACAATGTAATAAAACAAGCTAAAAATCAATACATGTAGAAACAATCTTAGAACTGTAAGTGACTGAGGGTATATTATATTTGATACCATAGATAAAAAAAAACTTGAATGATCGCAGATCACATACCATAATAGCAACAAAGCAGACAGGATTATGGTAATTAAGAAGTAGACAGATCAATAGAATATCTGTTATATTTTGGACAGTCAGCAAGTAGCAGTTCTTTGAATTTCTGACCTAGAGAACAGTCTGATACATTTTTTTTGTTGCCCCAGCATAATCTACCTTCAGGAAAGAGCTTTGTTGTGTATTTAGCCTAGGGATGAATTAAAGATAAACGTTAGATTTCAGTGAGTTCATTGCAAAAAACTATTTCAAGGAACCAGTCAAAGCTCAACAAAAAATAGTGAACTTCAAAAAAAGAGAGTTGGGTGTTTGGAGCAAGGGTGTGGTTTTCTTCTTTTTGTTGGTTTGGGGTTTTTTTTTGGTTGGTTGGGGTTTTTTTGTTTTGTTGTGTTTTTTATTTGGGGGGGGTGCGTTTAATTCATGGAATCACAACAGCAGTTGATTAATTTGTGTGTGCACTTCCTTAGGAGAAAGCATGATTTTTGATAGATATACACCTGAAATTGTATAACAAAACACAAAAATCAGTTGAATTTCAAAAGTTTTGTCTCGGATATAATTGAAAGAATAAGATCCCTGCTGACTGTTGCTGCACAACTATGGGAGAAAAAGAGAAAGCAAAGCAAAATATCCCTGACAGGTTTTTTTTTTATATTTGCTAGAGTTGAGCCACAACTGGCCCTGGGCTTACTTCATTTGTTTTTGATTCATGCCTACATCCTGGAAATCCAATTTAAATTTCAGATGGCAGTATAAACTTAAACTGGTTCAGGCAGAAAAGCAACCAAAAATCCAAACAAATAATAAAACAAAATCCTCTCAATAAACACAAAACAATTTTTGAGCCAAATGCTTCATAAAATATTTTGATTTTGGTTTAGTTATTTCATACAACTCAAAGTATTTTTTTCTTTCCACATAGGGAAGTTGATTTAACCAAACCACTTTTTCCAGGGTGTAACACTTCTTAATTCTGCTTGATTCTCTGGACCTGCTGATACACACTACTAACCTCAGAGCTTAGAAGGTGCCTCTAGGCTCACTCACAGCAGTATTGTGTTCTATAATAGTCCCTGAACACTTGTGAAACATCTTTAAAAAGTTTTTGGTGGATTTAAAAATAAATATGGAATAAAGTTTTAATTAAATGTACTTTCAATTATTTCCTTTACTTAAGTATTATTTCAATATTGTATGTAATATCCTTATTATAAACTCATTCTAAAGAAGCTCATCTGTTAAAAGTGATAAACAGTCAAAAGACAGTGGCAGGGGAATGATGCAAATGAACTCCGTTCACAGACCAGTTAGAAGTTCTGAAGTTTTTTTTTCAGATAATCAGACTTCTGCAAACAAAAGTTCACTCAGTTATACCTATGTAGCAAATTCAATATTTGGCATTAAATTCTTTGCATTTTATTAATTACAAAGATAAAAATTGTACAGCAAGTCAATGCATGTAAGGCAATGGAGCTATACACAGTGTAAGTCAAGTGGAAGCCCACCCCATATTTGATGGGATAGCTATGCATCCTCAGTGTATTTTTTTATTCCTTTCATATTTTCTAACATGAAGTACTATTAATGACTACAAATACCAGCTTTGTCATTAGACAAGTGTTCCATCAATATTTTGTAAACACTTACTCAGGAAACACCTTTTCAGCAAAAGCAGATTTTCAGTCACAGGCAACACCCATCTTTCCAGTCATTTTACACTGGATCGTTTTCCTTTAATGAAGCCTTGTTAACAGAGATGTCTTTAACATCAACGGTAATAGTTGAGAAACGCTAATTTAGAACATCAGAGGAAAAAGAGGCTCAAGATGTTAACTAGAAGGTAGGTTTAGACAAGGATCAGAACTACTAGATATTATTTCCTCTTACTGAATTTTCCTGACTATTATACAATATTTACAATTATTTCCTCTCTGTCATTACTTTCAGGCATATACAGTTAAGTCAAAAAAAAGATAATTCAGCAACATAGCACCACCAACACCACTAAATCACCCACTCTTTGCTTAGGGACAGACTCTTTGCTTTTATTGTCATTAGGGGTCCTTCCATTGACATTACAGTCCAAATTTGGAGGCCAGGCCTGAAAACCACCCATAAGCAAACTTCTACGAGTCTCAGAGTTCAGCAGTTATCTCACAATGCTCCCAGGAGCACACCGGCTGCAACCTCACTGGTGTCCACCACTGCCTTTCTCCCACTACTCAGCACTGCCCAGCCTAACCTGAGTTACGGGTTTCAAACAGGCATCAACTCTAACATCAGTCACTACAAAAGCAACAGAGGCATACGCACACGTGAATACTTACTATGAAAGACAAAGAGCAGGGTTGAATGGCACAAGGTGAGGCCAGACTGGATGACATGGTTCAGTGAGACATAGTATCTGCGATGTTTGTTGATAGATACTATTGAGATTATCAGTGCCTAATAATTTTGGTACTTAATACATTAGAGTAGCACTACGTGTAACTATGCAACTGCTCATCTCTAAAGCATAAGGCATGACACAAATGCAGAACATGTGGCATGGGGCATAGATGAGGAAGAAAAGACCTCATGGGATCGGTATGATAGAAGCTGTCAGAGTAGAGCTGAAGTCCTCAAAGAGCTTTGTTGGGCAAGAAGCATCTGTTAAGTGGTATTCTTGAAAAATAAACCATCTGTGCATCTGCTTAGGGTACACTAAAAACTTGCTGGTAGTGTTCCATCACTGGAAGATTCCCTGGGAAGACCATAAGAAAGCAATGCAGTTGTAACATTGAAACAAGATGAACAAGTCGCTTCAGAAGTATAACCTCCCCATCACCACCATTTTACACAAAACATATCTTTAAAGCACTGAAATTACCATCAAAAAAAACCCCACTGAGGTCAACTAAATAAGCAGTATTTAAAAAGATTGACCATCTCCTGTGCTGCTGACAGAAGAGTAGCTTTAAGACAGGACTTTTTTTTTTTTTTCAATAAGCAGAAGAGACATGAACCTTTATATTTATGAAAATAAATCAGGGACTCTGTGCTGGGCTCTTCACTTCTGCAAGAAGGTTGTTCATAGCAGAAATATTAACATCATCCTCATAAGCATTTAAGTTTGACACTGATAGACAGGATGGTAGATTGAGAAATCTCCAGTGATTTCCACATCTATTTCTATATTTTCCATATTCAAACCAGTTTACTCATACAGAATTAATTTTTTTTGTTTTTATATAAAAAAAATAAGCAGAAAAATGAAATATGCATGGGTGCCAGTTTATAATAAACAACCCTCGCCTTTCCATTGAGAGAGAAAAGCTCACACAGAAGAAAATGACAAAACAGAATAGGATGAAGTTAAAAACCTTTAATTTCTATATTTTCCATATTCAAACCAGTTTACTCATACCCAGTTATGACTTTATTTTGTTAGATTTTAAACAGATGCAGTAAACTTACATATGCATGGGTGCCAGTTTATAATAAACAACCCTCGCCTTTCCATTGAGAGAGAAAAGCTCACACAGAAGAAAATGACAAAACAGAATAGGATGAAGTTAAAAACCTTTAAGTTCAAGTATTTTAATAGCATGAATATCCTTTAACTAAACCTAAAGCTGAAACATAACGTCCTTAAAGTAGAAGCACACAAAGTATTGAGGGGAACACAATTTTGTGAACTGTACTAATAACCATCACTACATTATCACAATAAATGTTGTATTACATAGCTTCCATTACTTAATAAGCCATTTGTCCAACCAACCATCAATAGTCCATAGTGGTGTGGCACAGTACATCAATATTTATGTTTATAAATATTTTCTTTCACTGAATGTAGTCCCTATTTTTCCACCAAGGCAATTTGAAGATAACATTTTCGGTATAAACATCCATTAAAAAAAATAAACTAGCAATGATGATGCAACATTTCAGATGAAAAAAAAATCAGCTTCCAAATATTATCTCACTCTGCTATACTTTCATATAGAAGGATTTTGGATTTTCTTGCCTCAGTGTTACTCCTGTATTTTAAAACGTTTCAATAGCTTGGATCATAAAGCCTACTTTTCTTTTACCAAGATATGCAATTCCTTCCTCAAAAACCTGAAAGGATATAAATTTTGTCAGAGCCCTTGAGTCATGAATTCCTTTGCTTATGCTTAAAAGGGTGAAAGAACTGATCTTGTGGGGAAAAGACAAAGACAAAAAAAGCCACACCTAACATGGCACCGAGGCTGTACTGTTCCCAGGCTACACACAGCAACAAATTACTCTCTCAAAAGAAGAATGCAGGTCTTACATGAAGTGGAACAATTAATTTCACGCTTGTCAGCCCAGTCTCAATAGTGTGTTGATTTGAATCAGATATTTGTGGCGCATTACTGCATACAGCGGACAGTCTTGATGCCTCCTGAGCAGACATATTGCAATGACGACTATCATTGTAAAACAATCCATCAATAAGAGTAATTACAGTATTGATCAAAATGGCTCGTTGTTTCGTATCAGAATCAATTCTCAGGAGTTGCCAGAAACTGAAATATCTAATGGACTATTCCATCACTGCAGCAACTGAAACAGCTAATATTCTGGAAAGCTCTTAATAATTACTCATTGACTCTAGATTTCTGCTTCAGTGGTTAACTATACCCTGCTTACTGTTGCTTGAAAGTCAGTCTTAGTGGTTGAAATAAGATTCCAATGCAAATTTATAAAGTGCTAACATCTGCAAAAAAAATTCAAAAACACCTTCTATAATTTCACTGTGTTCTGCTAATCAGAGAATCTAATTATATTTCTTATTACATTGTTTCTGGGTGAGAAACTGCATTCTGGATGCCAACAGCTCATTTTACAGTGGCTGCTCTTACAGTACTCTACAATAGGCAGGGTGGAATGCATTACGGCTCAGATTGTAAACAACAGAAAGCATAATACCTTTAATGGGGTATTTTCGTGTAAGTGTCACTCACTGAATTACAGATGGTGTTGAGATAGCATCAGCTCTTAATGCTGCACTATAAACCCTAGAAGATATCTTCATAACATGTTCTTGTTTCATTTCAGATTTTTCTGTCCTCACACCTAAACTGTCCTACTAGTGAACTGCACGTAATTAAGACTATATTAAAATACATTTGCATGCTGATATAATCTTAAATTGCCAATAAAAACATTTAAATTAATAAACTGGCATATTACACAGGCACTGCAAGAGACAGTATTATGCCATTTCTAATAAAATACTTTTATATAACACATTAGCATTATCATCAATTGGAAATCACTAATATTTCCTCTGATGTTTGCTGAAGTAGCATTAATTATGCTCACTTTCTTTTGGTATTCATGTACCATCAATGTAATTAATTTGGAGTTTACTGAAGTGTGAAATGTTCTGCCTGATAATAGATTTCCGAGAACCTCATACACCGGTCAACCTTAAGCATTCCAGTTTTGCTATGGCTAAACATAGAGGTTGAGTTCAATACTGCAGTACCCTCGATGGCAAAGCAGTAGCATAGGAAATAACAGCAATCTGGAAGCCTTTTTTAGAAATATTTTGCTGATAAGGTTAGCATAAATGTTTGGGTATCTCAATAGGTGAAAAGGTAAGCTGAAACATGGAAAGGCACCAAATCAAACAGCATGGTTGAGTTCTGACTACTGGGTGAAAAAAACCTAGGATTGCTTCAATTTATAGTTTTAACTGCTAAGAGTATTATTTGCAAATCATTGAAGGTCTATAGGACTGGACCCAATAACATGGAACATTTTGAAGCAAGGATGCTTAGGGCAAAATAAATGAAATTTTGCAAAGTAAGAACAGCAAGGAACAATTATTGTATTAAATAACAGGCCCCATTTAGTCCGTCACGGATGGTAATGAGGAAACTCCATAAGCTTATATAGGACCTATTTAACACCCCACTGAAGTCGAGTGGAATTTTCTTTTTTACCCCCGTGTGTTTAGGATCAGGCCTTATAATACAGAGCTCTCCATAAATACCAACACAGTGAGAACATAAAATATTTTAAGTGTTTAGATATCTAAACATTTTTCTCCATATTGTTCTATTTATACCTTCAAAGTCGTGCTCCACTTAATTCCACGTTACTAACGTTGCCCTGTTTTTTTTCCTCCAGGGGATTACATTTCCACCCTAATGATATCATCAGAAAGTTAATCTATGCTCATCCAAGATGCTTTAATCATTTCCTGCAACTAACAGCTGGCAAAGTCTGTCAAATGCAATATTAAAAAGCCTAGGAATCTTAGTGCATGAGACACCTGACACTGCTACTGTCACAGTTTTGTAAAGTTTAATCAGGAAAGAACTACAATAGTTCAGATACTACCAAACCACTTCTGATAAATACTGACCTTTTAATATGCGCCAATATATTTTTTTTAACCCTACAATCACAAGGATGAATGACCAGCAGTTTGTACTGTTGCTTCCTTCAGAAAAAGAAAGCTTGGGAAAAGCTTCTCCAAATGGAATGCCTAAAATTTACAAAATTAGTTTAAAAAAATATCCCTCAGAAACCCGGAATACAAAACCAGACAAAACAGATGGCACGTCTTCTTTAGAGAACAGGTATTTTTCTTCCGTGCTCCCCATACACACATATTTATTCCGTGCTAAGGGTGCGGAGTGTGGCTTAGTGTAGCAGGACTAGCTTGTACAAGGCCAGACTCCAGATGCGGGAATAAAAGCAGCCTAAACAAAAATGTTTATTCTGTAAATGCTGGTAAAATTCTATGATGGTATGCTTTCAAAATATGACAATAAAGAGTGTTTGTGAGATAGCTATAAATTAGAGGACACTTAGAACCTACAGGGAAACTCCCGCAGAGGCAGGTCTTCTCTAAACCAAATGGCATGCACTGCACTCAGGATATACATCCTTATGTCTTTATAATTTATACTTTTAATTCATCATATTATTATCTTTTTTAAAAACCTTCCTTGAGCAAAAGCTATGCACAGCTGGTGAATGAATGTCATAAAATCCTTGCCCTCTGAAAATAGCTGACAGAGAAAAACAGCTAATGACGCCTGAGGTGTCTGTGTGCCACCGTTAACACAGAATTAGTCCATTCTATTTCAACAAATCATGCTTTTAAAAAAGTAATTTTAAAAAGCCAATGAGACATTGTTTGCTTGCTATGCTGTAGGAAAAAAAAGTACAACTTACTTCCCTGCACTGTTAATATCACTATCATTTAAAACTACCTATTAACAAACATAATAAAAATGCTGACACTAGCATTTATTCCTGATAAAGACAGATAATGCTATTAAGCAAGGAGATACACTTTTAGTAATTTGCAGTTATCATAAGATTTCACTATGATCGTAAGCCACCTTCACTAAAAAGCAGCAAAGGAATTCAGTTTGTTTCAATAGATTTCAAGCAACTCTTTCTGCCACAGCATTGCCAGTTTCTGCTCATTCCACAGGGCCAGAATTCTTTGTAGGTAAGCAATGCTTACAGACAATTTCATAACGTTACTACCTTCCTCTAGACTGCATTTCACAAGAGCCAGCTTAGACCAAAGTTTGCAAGCAGGTTATAAGCCACCTATTTACATTTTCCTACCTGAACGTTTTACCAACAGATAGCAATCCAAAGCAACAGAGGCTACAGAGCTCCTTGAAGTCTCCTGTAACACATCGAAGTATATGCTCTGAGAAGCTCCCACCTAGAGTCTATGCAAAGCTATGCAGAATTTGTGACAAATAATCAGAAAAACATTTAAGAATTCTTAGAATTTTTGGACAGATTATTATTCAAATTAATTGTCTTGGTTCTACAGATATCGTATTACAGATTCAGTTTCATATTATTGCTTCAGACAAAACAGACATGGTTTAATAATTACAATTTTATCTTCCCACAACATTTTGTTGATTTAACCTTTGTTTAATGACACAGTTCCAGTAGAGGCATGCATAGTTATGCTGACTGCTGATTTGGATTTAATGCTGACTAAACAGCAGCTTATTACATACAGAAGAAAGTCAACATCATTGCATGAAAGAAGTTAGTAGAAACTCCCTGCTTCCTTGAGGCTCGAGACATACAACAAAATTCTGTCTTGTAATAAACACATCATGTTCTTATAGCAAGACAGCATGTCTGACACGTCTCTGCTCAGCCACGACGTAAGCAACCTTCAAAACTGAGAAACTTGCTGGCACTACGACTGCAAGCACTGCGAGACCTGACTGTCCTCTTTGAAAACAACAAGAGCAAAATTAATCTGTTGTAAAATGGGCATAAAATACTGCTTATACAAGAACTAAGCTGTGGTAAAAGGTTAAACACTTGGCACAGCAGATATAACACCATCATATCCACGTAAGAGTATCTTCCCTGGTCTTGTTTCATATGTCCAGGTATACCGGACAGCGACAAAGAGGCAAGAGAGAGATTGAGTGGATGACTGATACTTCCAAGAAACCAGGAAAGAAAGAAAAAATTGAATATTAAAAGAAAAAAAAATTATTATTCAAACATATCCAAATGCTAAAATGCAAAGCCACCAGCTTTTTTCAGTATAGTCACCATTAAAAGTCAGCAAAATATACTGTATATAAACAACAGATACGCATTTTTACATAAACATTAATTATTGCAACTAGCTCTCCATCAAAAAGGGTGAGATCAAAGGCATAGCAGCATGCTCTGTATGTAAACACATACTAGATTGTGGGTACATGCACAGAAACCTACTTATAGTCGCATTTGAAATATAAACCACTGTTTCAGCTCTCTTTACTTGCAAGAGCTGAGGTTGAGCACCCGATTAGCCAAATATTGGAACTAGTGTTAAGCTCTGTAGCATCTTCTATTCCTTCCGGTCTGGTTAACACACTTTTGGCAGACTTACCATAGATTTTAAAATGCACATATATTTTTTAAAAAGTATATTTATACTAATGAGTGCAAAGCAAGTAATGTCGTTAAGAAATACTTGCTCTTGGAGGATTCCTTGCTTCATATGCATGGAGCAAGCCTTGTTGACAAAACCTGCTGAATGTAGGAGATATGCAGATTTTATTCCCTCCCCCCATACGAAAATTAAGTAGAAGCAGGTGCATAAGTACAGTTGTCAGATATTCCTCAGAGCTACAAAAGACTAAAACCTATTAGTTTTTATGCAGAAAAGTGATCAACTTGTATGATACTTCATTATGCCTGAAACTTGTTAAATACCATCTTCCAGATTCCCCTGTTTCACTTTATCCTTATAGAAACCTCTACCTTTTTAAGGATGGCATACACAACTACGAGAGAAACATCTTTTTCGGAACCAATAAAGAGTGACAAGAATGACTTTTAGTTTAATACCATAATTACTATAAACCACACATTTTTCTTTTTCTTAAACTGCCTGCTGGGATGATCTTTTTTTCCTCATCAGTCAAGCATCTAGTAAAGATGGTAGGTTCAAATCATACAATTTCACTGGAACTACTTTAGTATGTGTAACATTTGAGCAGATCTGCCCATTCTATTAATTACTCTCCAGTTATTAAGGAGCTGTTTATGTTTATGAATAAGGTTATAAGGTTATAAAATCCAATCTAAGCAGAAAGATTCTGAAAAATTAAGTTAGCTTATCTACGAACAACTCCTCATGCAAACCCATTGCTCCATTTCTAAATGGCAATACAATTTCAATTTGGAAGTTTCAGCTCTTCAGTGTACCTGCAATTTCAAAGCTACTTCCACCTTTCCTTTGCAAGTTATATATAACCTTTCACTGCTGTTTACAGAGCAATAGCAGTTTCAGAATGGTCCAGCTTTTAATGCAAGCATTAAAATTTCTTCTGATGCAAATATAAACCTGTGAATCTAAGCAAAAGTACAGAATTACTGTTTTGCACTAAAGGGCAACATACTTTTCTCCTCCAGTTGTTCTCAAATGCCGCAGCATTTTGAAATTCATTAAAAAATACACAGTGGCAAAACCATTGAAGCTAAAATTGAAAATGCCTAGAAGTCTACAGTGCAAGACTTTCATCATCTTCACTCATTTTCTTACCACAATCAGCACAAAAATTTTAGAATTCAGGGTAGCAGTAATTTCTATTCAACCAGTCGTAGCCTCATATTCCATATTAACATTAATGGCTTTTTTATGAAACTTGTGAAAATTATTTGGAACAGAACAGGTTACTCTCAAAAGCTAGCCACAACAACATGAGAAATCTCTGTCCACCAAGACCTTGTCCTTTACCATGGTGTTCCCAGTTTCCTCCTTTTGAGAAAAGAAGAGACACATAAGGAATTCAGAGTTCCCTGGAATTCAGACTTCACTGATATCCGCGGTCCTGCTTGCTTTGAGTTACAACGGTAAAATTACAGTCTTCAGTAGAAATAGCTTGTCTATTTAACTGCTCTGCTTTTTATCCCTACAGCCACATGAAGTCTTTACAATTTTTAATTTGAGAGAAGCAAAAATTTTAATTTAGAATATATATTGTGAATACTTACGTTTATGTCTTACACTTTTCCCTATATGACATTAAAATAAACAAATAATCTACTTATATTTGTAAAATAGTTTTCAATGCTCATTTGCAGGGCACCATAATTTATCTGAAGAAATTCAAAAGTTACTTTGAGGCTGACATATCTTGTGTTAAAACTGCTGTAAATGGGAAGAAATTTTAAAAAATTAATAAAGAACATTCCATTTGTCTTGCTAGTATGCACTTGCCACACAAAACATTTCCTGCTATGTGTATGTTGAATCAGAGATGTTTGAAAGGAAAGAAATTATTAGTTCTGTAAGTAAGACTGTGTATGCAATACTATTTGCAGACATGTGAGACGGAAGATTCCATGCTTCCAGAAAACTACAAGACTTGTTCGCCTAAATGCCTAATTAGACATGCAAGCATACTATTTAAGGCATTTTAGTTGGTAAACTACTAAACTTATAGTAATTAAAATAATGTGCTTAAGGTAAACACTACCAGGAATAATTAGCAAGTGTCATTTATATACCTGGTGCTATACTCTGGAAGTACAAGTCTTATCTTCTATACAAAAATTGCCAATGTGGAAGAGAAAACTAGTAATTGCTCACAGTGACACATAAGACATGGCTCTACAATACATTTAATTGTGATTACATACGAGTGTTTGCAGATTGGACAGGGGAGAGACAAAATTAGACTAATTCAGAACTAAATTTAGCCTTCATCTGACACAGACAAATATACTTTTTTCCAACATCAATAGTATAGGACATGGCCAACCTAGGCACCTATAAGCATTACGCTGCGAACTGCAGCATACCATGCATGACAGCAAAGCTTTGCCTGCAAATTATTTTTTCTCCTTCCATACCCAGAGCATTATGTTAAATAAGCTGTTCCATTACATTTACTACAATAAGTCTCTCCAATTCCATTTTTTACCATGTGTGTTACTATGAAGCACACATAAATGTTGATTAACTCAGCTAGTTCGATGAATCTCGCTTCTTCTAAAGACACAAACAGTTTTGTTTATTGTCATCCTCTTATCTTCGGACTCTTCTCAACCACGTTGCCAAGATACATTCTCATTTCAGCCACTAACAATTTCTCATTTACCCATCTGACAAGTAATAAATTCACTTGTAAGCTTTAGGACAGTAAAGCAGAGAAGCTAAACTCATGAATATCTAATCCACTTTAAGCTTTGCTTCATGTTGGTGAGACAGCTGGTGTGCTGTGACCACCGCTTATTACGCTAATCACAATTATTTCACTCTTTCCTAGAGCGCCTGTGCTGCTGCATGTCCAGCTGTTCTCTCTCTTGTTATTTTTAGACTGCAGACTTCTGGGACTAGAATTGTCTTTTCATTGCCCATATGTAACTGTACACAACTGAACTCTGAGATGCTCTAAAACAAACATGTTAAAATAATTCAATAAAACATACACAGTATGAAATGTTTATGGTTTTCATTCTAGCTGAGATTTGTTGCCAGTATTGTTATTTACATTACGGAAGTTATACAAACAATAGACTTCTCAGTTCAGTGGCTAAATAAATTACTTCAGCTTGGGTCAAAATGAGTTATCTCCTTCTCGTCCTTTCATTTTGAAAAGGAAATACAGATGTCAATTCTGAAACAGAAGTGGAGTCTGGAGACACAGTTCAAAGGTTGAATTTTGACTTTTCCAAAACATTCTGAAAATGCAAGAATTAAATGCTTTGCATTTCTAGGACACCATCCCACTACTGAATTAATAATCTCCTGGGTACAAAGAGGAAACAAAAATCCAACTCTGTGTAGGAGGAAAAGACAGCAACCCCTATGTTTAGTTTGCCTAAATAAAAAACTCTGCTGATCTTTCCTATTAGAACTGCTACTGTTTGCTGCAAAAGCTGTTGATATTCTCCAAGGACGAGAAAAGTCTACAGTGTTGTGCTAGTTTTCGCTGAGATACTATGTGTTGTTAGTAATATGGGAAGAGCTTCTCCTTTCTCTTGCTTGGATTTGTCAGAAGCATTTTACCTTGTCACCTTGCCAAAGTTAACACTGGAAGATGAAAATCACATTTCTTAGGTAGTAGCTACTAAGATCACCACCAACAGCACTACCACAAAGGGGTTGGAAACACTTGGGAGGGACACCAGGGCAGCTGCAAGAAGGGCAGACAGAGACCCGAGGCTAGAGTCGCCCAGTAGAAGTAGTACAGGACCACAGTAGCTTAATGCCCCAGGTGGCATCCCCATCCATCTGTTTTTCTAGGCTGATCATCTTCTCAAGCCATGGGCCACTACCATCGGTCCTAAAGATTAAGTACTCGCAACCGAAGCAGCCGTTTAGATCCACCCATTACAAAGGATGTTTACAACTGGAAACACAAGAATCTGTTTGAGACTTTATCTTTAAAAATGAGCAAAAAAAACCCTCAGAGAAATAACAAATGAACAAGCTACACTAAAAAAAACAATTTAGCTGACAAACTTAAGCACTTGTAAACTAAGAAAAGTGTGATTTACAGTTGCAAAAGCATTTGAGCTTGCGTATACAAACACTTTATGATGTAAGCTTAACTCTGCTTGTCTGTTTCCTCATGAGATCACGGTGACTTTTAGCACACAGGATGGTCTCACAAACTAAGGTTTCAAATGTGCAATTCTGCAATTGTAATGATGCTTTTTATGCAAAATTATTATATTTAATTGCTATTTTATTTCTATTCTATTCTAGTTCTAATGTTTTGCATCAAGGAAACATTTCTGTAGATGCAGCAACATTTTATAACTCCAGATGTAGATCTGAATCATTAACAGAACCTCAAAAAACCAAACACTAATTCCAACAGCTGAAAATTACTGTGAATAAAAGTGAAAGCTATGTCCTACGTGCTCCTATAAACCTCTTAAGAAAATACACCCCTAAAAAGACTTGCCTTTGCATCTTTGGTTTGAAAAAGAAATGCTTAGTGTTTTGATTCCCCCCACTGAGATCGTCTTCCACAATTTAACGTGACTTTCACAGAAAGAACTTTCTACAACCTGTATGAAGGTAAATGGGTTGAATCTCTGATTTCAAAAGACAACATGCACAACTAATCTGAGAATGTAAAGATGACCAAAAAGTGGCTTTGTGCTCTTCAAATCCAATGCTCAACGTCCAAACTGACGGTGACCTAGTTTCTGGATGCTGTCTCCCAGTTCTGTGAAATAGCTCTGTACCAGCAGAACGGCAGAAAATGCAACTTTAAAATTTCATACTTGTACAGTACCACAGGAAACGTCAACAAAGTTACTTTGGCAAGTATTGATGCTCTCAAGGCACTTCTGTAAAAAAACTAGAGGTTTACAGACTTCCATCCCACTGACAAACTGACAGAGACAATCAGCGATTTTATTATTTAAACTAAAGAAAAATCTCTGCGTTAATGAGATGCATTTGGGAACTTAGGGTCAAACCCTATGACGGTTAACACAGTGAAAAGATATGAAACATCACAAAGCACTTGAGGGGAGTTACTCACAACATTAATTTTTAGCCTGGCAGAATAATACTCATTATAAGATCCCACAGATGAAAACTAATGTACTGTGAATTTTATACCACTTCATTATAATTCAAATGACTTTTTCTTCCTTCTTACATTTTCATTGTTTGATATACTAAAATACCTCTGCTTCTTTTATAAAGCATAGGAATAGTGTCAATGTTCATCAAATAACGTATTAAATAAGTAATATTCAACAACTACATATGGCTGAATATTATTGAACTATGTTATGCTACAAAATTGTCATTTCATATCAAAATATGACTTACATAGCAAGGCAAAGAAAAACTAAAGAGGCAAGTGTTCTTTTAAGGGGAAGAAAAATCAAACCTTTTATATTAGTTGTGCACTGTTTTAAAAATGGATTTTTATGAAAAGCATTTCAAAGACTCCAACTTTTAACATTTATTTTTAAATCCTCAAGTCTTACCTCAGAAATAAGCACATTCAGTACATTAAGTCACACCCCAGGTTTTTGTAAGCCACTGGTAAAAATTACCCCACTACCCATTACGTTTTACACAAATTCACAGACCATCGTACTGGACCAAGCACTTCTGGATACCCGACAGTTACTCAGCACCTTCCTTATTTTCACAGTAAAAAGTCAGTTTTGCTGCTGTTCAGAAACTAGAGAGACATTTTAAGTATTGGTGTCTTTTCCCTCAGTCTTCAATGTAGGCTGCAGTCTATCACAAAAATATTAACCTAATTACTATAGCCATAAAATTAGGTTGACAAACTGTTTTCCTATGCTAATTTGCACAATCTCAACAGTTCACTCCCAGTCTCTTGACATTTTATGTGGAGAATGTAAAAGGTACTGAGTTTCTTCCAGTGCTACTGAAAACAAGTGTTTCATTATGGGCATAACAATTTCTCTATCACACCACGGAAGGGCTATTTTCTTTAATCTCTTAACTTAAAATCCTTCATACTCTATTGCTCCCCACTTTGCCATGCTTACTGGAAGCTCTGGGATTTTCTGTACAAAAGTGATGTCTTTCATACCTCTTCAACTGTATACAGTACGTTTTTCCCTTGCTTTTCAGGAAGTGTTTTTGAGCCATAAATATAAAAAAAATTTACAAAGGAAAAAATATAATTTACGCCACAACTATGTATTTGCTTTCATACAGATTTTTTTTAAGTAGGTCAAAAGCTTTTAAATGAGTACTGACATCTCAGACAATTTTCTTCCATCCTTAGAGTCCCTGTGTGTGCTTACCCATCGAACTCCCAGTCTACCCATGAAAATTTTTCTGGGCAAGACAGGATCTGGCCTGACTCTTGGTCAATAGTACAAGATCCAGCACTTCAAAATAATTTTCAATGCTTCCTCAAAGAGTCTGCAGAGGACAATAGATTTGCAGTTCAGCACTCCCCTTGCGCACTCCGAGTTTGCCTCTAAATTCCAGCCTCTCCAACCAACACTCTCCACCCAGCGATGCATGTCGGCATCATTTCCTTGTCAAGGGCCAGCGTTTACTGCTGTGACAGGCAGCGTGCTTTGGGTAGGCTGGCTCGCAGGCTGCGTGCAACGTTCATTTACAAAAAGAACAACTGAGTCTGGTGTAACCTGCTAACAGCCAGAAGAGAGACCGGGGAGGTGAAGGGAAATTGCTCCTTGGGGTAAGCAGCTCGAGGTAGTGAGTGGTTGAGTGGAGGCATTGAGATGGTCTCAGAAAAGAGCTGGTAGTCTGCAGCTTAACCAGAGACACTGCGACACTGCTGAGAGGAGGCCACACTTCTTTAGTTTACAAATCCTTCAGTGAAATTCATAAGGGGAAGATTAAGCCATCAGAACACATGTCAGAGTCCCATCATAACAATCTAGATAAAAGTATGATGTCTTGGTGATTTCGGAGCACATGTGACTGACTTGGGAATGTCAGTGTTATTGGGAGTTGGGGGGGGGTCAAAGATTCTTCAGAAGGCTGTTGATGCCCCTGTTCTGGCTCACATCTTTCTTTGGGGGAGGAGGGGTGTTTACCTCAGATCATTGCATCAAAAATAGGGGGCAGGACATGCGATGCAGAGGAAAGGCACTCTGCCAAGGAGCCACTGCGAGTGGAGCGGCAAAGGCAGCTAAAGAGTGGGTGGCTGGGGCAGGAATCATCTAGAAGAAGGAGCTAGAGAAGCCCAGGGCAGAGGAAAGCACAGAAAGGACAGAAGAGAGCAGAGGGATGAGGTAAAGCCAATGCTAGCCAAAACCCTCAGCAGCTGCCTGCCCTGTCTCTCTCACAGACTGCATATACCTTGACCACCTCCACCCAAATGTATCCGTACACCTCCTTCTGACAGCTAACTAGAAATGCACTAAGCCTTAAAAAAAAGTGCATGGTCTGTGCCTTTTACTCAACGGTTCTCTGGCTGTACGAGACTGAGAAATGACACGTGGAGAAAAAGTTTAAGATTCAATGCCTTGGTGCCAAAATGTCCAGAGGAACAAGTTATGTCAGTCTGACAGCACTCGCGCCAGGAGCGCACGCTGCTTTAATGCTTACATTGCTACAGCTTACAGTCTGAAACAAGCAGCAAATGGGCACTTCCGAAAGTATCATCTTCTACTTAATAAAACTCCTTTTCTCAGAACTTCATTTTCCTGCAAATTCTTGAAAATTGCTTTGTTCCGATGGAAATGTCTGCTAGTGACACACAACCCTTTAAAATACGCTGACCATGTCATGAACTTCATTTGCATATTAATAGATCTCTCTCTCTCAAGGGATTAATTGCCTTCCCAATAGAATCACACAATCCCATTTATGCAGGTTTATTCTGGCTCTGGGTTGGGGGTGGGGATGGGCAGTTCCTTGACTGCAATTCTATTGTTTCAGAATTTGGGATTTCTCGGCACTTACCTTTTTATGTTCTTAAATGCTTCTCAGTAATCATGAGCAGTATGAAATAGAGATAGCCCTTTTAAACCAAGTTTATCCAATTCAACACTGGTTTATATTCTGCAATTACTCCATTTATGATTTTTAAAGATGGCAAATTAAATCATTTGATTATAGAATTCTACAGAGTGGATAAATTGCATGTTAAAAAGTAATTGATATACATTATTATAAATGTAAAAACTAGAAATTTGAGTACAGTGATAGTTTAGAACTCCTTCCTTTACAAAAAGAGAAGTCTATTGAGACAATACGATGCCAGGTTATTCTCTCACGCAGGTTATTCTCAACTAACACATGCTTAACGAGGCCATACATTTGCAGTCTCTCTTACAGACAATTAGGAGGACAGTTTAAAGTACCCTCACAATATACTGTCACTGAAATTATCTAAATATGCAATAAAATTCATTTGTATCAGAATCCTGGCAACCATGGAACACACAGCTTAAACTAAGAAAATATCTAGCATACACAGTAGTGTTCGTGTGGCGAGAGCACATTAGTGAATATGACAGAGGCTACAGAGAATTTCTTATTGCAGTGACCTGCAATACAAGAATCTGCTTGGCAGATTTCAGATTAAAAAAAAACCTCTTCCAGCGATAACCTATTTACTTTTCCCCTAAAAGGGATAAATAAGGTGAGGGGAATAGACTAGAGCCCTACTTCAGACTAGACACTAAAAACGTTTCTATTTGAGTTATTGTAATAACCTTGTATTTATTACAAAATTCTTGGGAAAATATGTATTCGTCTCAGTTTACAGTCTTTTTTCCAAAGTGTTTTCCCCGCTCACTCCTCTGGTTGATCCTTTCTGCAAAAAGATCCAATACCAGTTGAAACACTTTTCCAAATGCACAGGAAGAATTTCTAGAATATTGTGCTTGGCACAGTCAGGAATACATTGTCTTTAATGACATTCATCTCAGTGCTTTTTGGGCCCAAGGATATGCAGATAATAATAGCAGAAAGTAGTTTAAAAAAAAAAAAAACCACACCACACCACCATCACAGTAGTTACCATATCCTTTTCTCGCACTACTGCTGTTTCAAGGCCGCTCTACTACTTCAATGCCTCTGCTACTCAGGGCATTTCAGAGGAAGCAGGTAGTCATAACAAAATCCTCTGCTTTTGCTGTTCTGAAGTCAACGAGCAACTTAGGTTTTTGTTATGAAGTCTATCAAAAATTCTAATCAGGAAACGATGAAAGTTTGGTTGCGATGCACTTTGTATTTATCTCAGGTAGAACAGGGTAAAAATATGTAAGGGGATGAGGAGAAATCAGCATACAAAGAGAACGTTATTCAAGATTCTAAACATAACTCCAGCATCCCCTGTGCAAAGCTCTACAGAACTTACCATTTAGCCCAAGGGTGTCCTATACGGATGAAGGGCCAAAGACACTCCCAACATTGTTGCGATGCACTTTGTATTTATCTCAGGTAGAACAGGGTAAAAATATGTAAGGGGATGAGGAGAAATCAGCATACAAAGAGAACGTTATTCAAGATTCTAAACATAACTCCAGCATCCCCTGTGCAAAGCTCTACAGAACTTACCATTTAGCCCAAGGGTGTCCTATACGGATGAAGGGCCAAAGACACTCCCAACATTTCAGGAAAAGAATGCTTATTTTTCCCACATGGGAAAATCAGGTCAATTCAGGTATCTTAAATATAATTCTCTTTGTGAGCAAAGGAGGTGCAAAATCCTTTCTTTGAGCACAGAAAGAGTCAACCAACAGAAATTGTTATCCTTGCTGACCACTCCTTGATACCTTCTCCAAACATCAGACAGAACCTATCTTCTAAGGTTTCTTTCAGAACATGCTCTCTCTCCTCTCCTCCTCTAACATGCCAATGTCGCAAACATTCTCCTCAAAAACACCAGCCAGTGAAGCTCTCCACCCACAATTTAACTCTGGAGTTCAGGGACCACATGCTTCAGCATCTTGTCTCCAACTACTTCTTACCATTAGCCTAAATCATCTCAATGAGACCTATCGCAATGGATAGGCTTACAAACTGAACCATGCTCAGTGTAACCACAGCAACTTGAAATAGGTGAGATGTTGCTAACACAATTTGATAGGATATAAACATTTAGGCTTGAAAACTGGACATTCTCAGGGCATTCGCACCACCCTAGGCCTGACTCTCATGTGTTAACTGGGATCTGTGAGTCTCTTATAAGGATACAAGGCTCATTTTCTCACCAAGCATCTGCAGAGGACTGAGCCAAGATTCCAGAAGGATTTCCCCCCCCCTCCGTATTCAGAGAAGCAGAGCATTTGGTAGACAATTTTTCCTGCCCATTGCACTCTGTATCAATTGGCATTGCTTCCATGCTTTGTAGGATGTCTCAGGGTTATTATATGGAAGGAACCTAGAAGTGATTTTATAGTTTTAAAGTAACTTTTAAAATTTGCCTGAAATAAAAGAGCGAGCAGAATTTGTGGTCAAAAGGTGTGAAGTTTCACACAATGCTAATTTTATGACCTCTAGACTTTCCATGCATTAATTATCTGATTTCTCTTCATAATTATAATAGCAAGCTTTTCAATCTGATTCTGGTCGAATTTTTCAAGTATCTGTTTTAAGGAAGTTTTTAAAAAGCTACTTTCTACCCCAATCAAACTTTGTAAAAAGGAATGAATTGAGGACAGGTTATATAACCGGGTGGTTACGGTACTTTTACATCATATTGAGAGCACATTTTTGCTAATATGTTTATATTGCTATTGAAAATTTATGTACTGTGATCAAACCTGATCATCAGGACAGATGCATCAATGACTTATTTCTAAATTGGTCCAACTGCATCTGATTTCACCGATGGGAGGATCCTGGATGCAGTCCAGGCAGCCTGCTTGAAAGGGGACTGTATGCTCACACCTGATTATGAAGATTAAAATGAAGCTAATTGTTAAAGAAAATATTTTGCTAAAGCAATATACCCTGTTGTGAGGCACTGCTTCATTACGTGTGAGACTCAATGTAAAATGCTCTGAACAGGACCCAGTTTTGACGTTTTAGTCCTGGAAATGAATTTTAATATATTTATGAATCTCAAAAATGTTATCTTAAACAAAAAACTCTCTAATGAAATAATACATAAATTAGTTAACTATAAACCATTACAAAAGACCACTTACTTACAAAAAGCGCGATCCATACTAGAAATATTGTGTTGGGATATTTCCCTTGGTAGGAATGTACATAAATTGCATCAAGAGACCGCGAGCCAAATTCATACAACCCTTTTGGCTTTACTACAACTGTAGGTTTAGTGAAGATTCAGCAAGGCTTGAAGCTTCTAATCAAAAAAAAGGATTGTAAATCCTGTTAAAACGGATTAAGGGAAATACTGCACATTGCTAAAAATATCAAGCATAATTTTAAAATTCTTCAAATGATACCATTCCATTACACTGGTAATATTTTAGGAAAAAAAGGTTTAAAAATCATTAAAGACTTGTGTTTCAATTTGAACATACATTTTACATGGACTTTATAGCATATCTCATCCATCCTACTGTCTTACATGCCTCCATGCAGTTAATGTTTTATCACCAGCAGCTTCTTTCTGCAGGTTTCAAACTGTTCCACAACGACACATCAAAGAGTTGTCTAATGTTCAAGATACAGGACTACCTACTGGCACAGGCACTGGGACCGGGTTCTGTCTGGCATTATACTGTAACTTCAGGTAGAGCAAATTTCACACAGGGGCCACTGACCAGTTATTAAAAGCTGAGCATCCTGAGGAAAGCTAGGAAGTCTGAGATAGATCTTTCTAACAAGATCCAGTTTATATACTGATTTTTCTTTTTCTACTTTTTGCATTTCCGTATTTACATAGGAAATACAACACACAATTAATAAAGACTAAAGGCAATTCTGTAATAGGCTCATTTTGTTGAAATCAATTCAAGACATAGTAGGAAAGATCTTGTCTCTTGTTATTTTATGTTGCTATTCCTCATGACCATGCCTGCATGTTTTCCACATATATTTTCATCTATATTGAGCTAGAGAGTATTTGATGCATCTCTTTGGAGTGAGCCCTATGTCTATAGTATGATTATTTTTTCGGAGATCTTAGATCTTGGGGTTTAGGCTATTTCAGGACTTATTTTATATTGTAATTGGTTAGGATTCACAGAATACAGATGCTTTTATAAGAGCTGACAGCGCTTGCCACTAGCTTTTCTGGCACCAAGAACAGAGCTTTATGGTGACTGTAGCCTTACAGTTACATCAGTCAGCTCTTAATCAGTTTAGTCACTAACCCTTTTAAACATTTCCGCTGGGGCCAATAGGACTGTTTATGTTCAGAAAATTGTGCATTTCCATGACTGTTTGCGGAACAGAATTTAATACATAGCAGTCCCAATTTTCCTCTCATTTAAAGCAGCGATGATTCAGAATACGTCTAAAGTTTTGCTTACCCTAGAACCCTAGACACACTAAATGTAGTTAATCAAGATATATGCAATTATTTCATCGACATACACTTTATATTCTGATATAGCCAAAACCAATTCAGGCCTTAAAAACAACCGAAGGCAACCTTTGTCACCCTACGAAATATACTGAAAGCAGCTAAAAGACAACAGTCATGAAACACTGACTTAGTACAGTTAAAGCCAGGCTACCCTCAGGTCTGCTGGGTTCTCAGGTTTCTGCAAGAGAACAACCTTGAACAGACGGTGCCTCCATACTATCATCCAAACACAACATTCATTTAGACTGGCATTGCAAACAAGACTTCAAAGAAGAGAAAGGACTGAAGTGATTCTTGCTTCCAGCTGTCCACTCAGTTCCACTAAAGGGATGCTGGACAAGACATTTAAATACTCTTCAATGCCGCAACTTATAGCTCAGGATTTTAATACAGGCTGTATATCATCAAGCTGCTAGAGGATATTAGGTGTTACTGCATTTCCTCTCTACCATCTTGCAGAAGCTGCAATTTCTAAGAAAAGCTAAGGGCAGGGGGGCAATAAACATTTAGCAATCTCAGTTTAATCTAGCACTGCATGCAAGGCAACCCTTATAGTCATTAATAGTCTTTTATCTGTCAATTTAATGATAATATTCCAGGGTCTATAATTGCAATTATTTATCTCCTTTAGAATTTCTCTATTATCTATGCATCTACTCAGATGAAGAATTAAAAGTAGTTTTGAAAAAGCAGATTATAGTCTGCATTCTATGGGAGAAAGCAGAAGTCTTATGTGTTCAACTTACTCATCAGAAAGGGTTATTTGTCCATATTCTTTCAAATACCTCACTGCAATCAGAACAGCATGTTACAGGAAAAGTATAGCCCCAAATTTTTAAAAACTGCATTTTAAAAATGTAAAATATTGGAATTATTCTAATACATAATTGCCAAAAGCCATTACAAAATACTGTTGGTCATTCTCCACTATAATAATGTTTCAAATTAAAATCCACCTACTAATTGAACAGTTGCAAGTTAGAAAAGGATTGAAAATTATCTAAAGATTTTAAGTTTCCTATTTTTCTAACAGTAATAATGTTTCAATTAAAATCCACCTACTAATTGAACAGTTGCAAGTTAGAAAAGGATTGAAAATTATCTAAAGATTTTAAGTTTCCTATTTTTCTAACAGTACTGGAATCGTTGCTGAACATAAGTTTCCTCACTTAATATAATATGTGTTTCTCTTTGGAATGAAACTATTGAAATCAAAGAACTTTGTTACTGAGTGTGGCACGAGCAACTTTAAGTGCAGTATCAGCATTCAAACCACATGGAGAATAGATACTTGCCTTTATAAAGCTATTCAGTATCTGAGCTTTCGTCACCTGCATAAAACACAGGAAAGATGACTTTCGTAGACTGTGTTAGGTTATGCTACTTGATGCTAGTTACGAACTTTTGCTTGAATAATACTACACTGATATCAGATAGATCTGGAAAATTTAGGACTTGTCAGAGTGAAACAGTGTCAAGTAACCAGTAACACTTGTTTAGAAAGTTGAGGCATTAAGGACTCAAAGCAATAAAAAAAAATTCAGAACAATTTTTTTCCTGCAACAGATAGCAGAAGCGAGCTACTTGATGCTAGTTACGAACTTTTGCTTGAATAATACTACACTGATATCAGATAGATCTGGAAAATTTAGGACTTGTCAGAGTGAAACAGTGTCAAGTAACCAGTAACACTTGTTTAGAAAGTTGAGGCATTAAGGACTCAAAGCAATAAAAAAAAATTCAGAACAATTTTTTTCCTGCAACAGATAGCAGAAGCGAGTCCCCAGCCAGTATTCAGAAGCAAACTAGATGCCTAACTCCTCCTGCTTAAATGCCTTTTCTACTAAATACAACAAAGGCAGAAGCAGGTCATTTGTTTCCGAAGGAAGGATCTGATCCGCCAAAGAAAGGGTTTAGCCCCACGGACTTCAAGTGAAGAAGCTCATTCCTTTCTTTGGAAATGATGAATGGAGCACCAGGGAAACAAAGAGCCACTGCTGCCTGCCCTTCCAGCAGCCCTCGGATTCCGCCCTTACAGCGGGCAGTGGCAACCCACGCCCAGAGACAGCGGAAAGATACTTGGCGTTTTGGTGACACTGTAGGATATCTGCCTGAGCCAGTCACCTACCAAGGGTGGAAATCACAGTGTTAGGAAGAAATTAAATACATAGCGAAATAATGTAGCTTCTTTCATAATGTTAGCTTTATGCCACTCTATAGGCAATATACCCCTGGAAAAGTTTTTTTTTTTGAAAGTTAAGTACCTAGCCCCATTCACCTCCTAATCACTTCTGTTCATTGTTACAATAGGATGCTTCTAACGCCATTTTTTCCTAGGATTTGGGGAACACCGAGAACTGAGTCATTTCCTACAGTCACCAAGACATAGGGAATATGGGAGTTGGTTAAATTGCGGCTATATCTGGGATGCGGGTGAGACCCACTCCTCGGCTGCAGGAGCATGTCACAGCCATCCCCTTAATTCAGTTAAGATTCCTTGAGCAACGCAAGTAAACAAACACATCTGTGATTATGGCCATGGGAACAGAAGAGGAAAAAAAGCTGTTATCATCTCCAGACAGACTCTTATCAACACTTCCATTAAAGCACAGTAAACTGCTACCAATGATAAAATTACCAGTAAGGAATTTTAAATGCATTATTGATGTACTCTTGGGAGGGGTAGAGAGAAGTTAACCCTTTGTGGTAGGCATTAGTGTAATACCGAGTGAATAGCATACCACTAAGCTATGATGATTTTTTCCATTTAAAATACTTTTATTTTCATTGCTAGGCATTCATATGTATGTTTCCAAACACACGTCATGCTGGGTGCCTTCAACACCTTTTTAAGTTGAGCATAATCAGCAACTCATAAGTGATCCTCAGTATCTCACTACACACAGTTCCTGGGTGTTGGTGTTTTGGGGGGGGTCGGTTTTTTGGTTGATTGGTTGGCTTTTGTTTTATTTTTTGTTTTCTAGTGTGTAGTTTTGGTGGTTGTTTTTTAACAGAAAGGCAAGAGACTGAACATATCGCACCACTTGCGGATGTTTCTGTTATTCTCAGCCACAAAAATCTCATTTGTCCTATTTCAAACAAACAGCGCATGCCGTTACTGTTTGTCTTTGCAACTGGGCTTCTGTTAAAGCACAAATTAACCACGCACGATAAATCACCATTTGTCTGAACCTGTAAATATTGATGGTTGTTTAGTTTACAAACCTTACTGTAATTATTACTTGGTGCTGTTTTAAATCACCATGCCCCCTGGGTCCATTACTTCACCATTTAGTTTTAAAATAATTTTCCAGATAAGGTACCTTCTAAACATTTTAGTTTTCCCCCTAGATAAATCATTACACTAATTGTTTATTAGAAAACTGCAGGCTGCCCCTGGATTAGGAGAAAACAGAGGTGCCATATTTAATTCTATTTGATAGAACTTGAAGGGGAAAAAAAAATAAAAATTTTAAAAAATTCAAGACTAGAAGTTACCTTTTCTTCACAGGATCAAATTTAAACAGAATAAATAGGGACACTTTCTAAAATCATTTTCTTGACAAAATACAAATTCTAATAAGCAAAGTGTGAAATGTAACTAATTCCCTTGAAATGGAGTATGGATACAAAACTGATTTACACTCAGAATATTTAATCTACAACAGAATTTTTTTTTTTAGCTTTTTTCCTGCAGCTGAGTGAAGATCTAGAAGTCATTTGAATTCATAGCTTTTAAGAAACTATTACTGAAATTATAGCCACGGTGACTTTTACTGATGAAGATACACAATACTATCTTACTTGACTGTTACAATTTCCAAAGGAGAAAGAAAGGCCACAAACTGAGAAAAGTAAAACACCCCCACACCCTTGTTTTTCTTTTTCCCAGTAAATTAAGCACATCTGACATGAAATTCAGAGAAACTTGTGGCAATGGTATTTATTATTTAACATTTATTATTTGTACTTTTTTTTATACAATAAAGCATTTTTTATACTATAGCAACATTTTAATACACCTACCTCAAAGGTCATCATTGAAAGTTTATAAAGCTAACACCTACTTAACCAATTCTGCCCCCCCCCCAATTACAAATGTACTTTGAAAAAAGAACTTAATAAATTGCATGAACAGAATGACTGACTAGTTAGGAAAAAGATAACTAGTGCTCTCTAAAGCACTGCTCCACCACTTCTTTCCTCTGTAATCAAGCTCCAAAAATGGGCTTAAATACAATGCTGTAAAAACTAATGACTGGCACAAAATCTTTATACTTTGATACCTAAACAAGTAGTATAAGTGATGATAAATAGGCCATCACACCGTTTGAAACTGAAATCCAGCATAGTATCCATTAGAGTATATTCATTTTCATACTAACACTGATTACCACCTCGCTAGCACCAACTTTTAACCCCGGCTGGCTGAATTTGCTTTTCAGGATTGATATGAAATGCTTTCTATAGTCTAGCAGGTATTTTGTTCTCTATTGTATATTAGTTCAGGTTTCATAACTATTCTTTTTAATTACATCTGAAATTCAAGCCAGCCAAGTTCCTGCATTTATGAAAAGATCACAGGGAATGAAAAAATTTGAATAGGCCAAGTGATGTGAGTATGTATGGACAAATACTTATCTGTTCTTCTCTTATTCTTTTGGTAAATGGGTAGGGGAGAAACATAAATCATTGCTCAGCATGTATTCAGCTAGCTCCTCTTGACTCATCCTTAGAGTAATAGAACACCACTGTCTGAACAAGTGTGCATACAGGAATTAGACTATTACACACCAAACATACTATGGCTGCTTCATTTAACTTTTCAGTTTAAAGGGTTAGAAAACCAGACTTATTCTTTTGGTAAATGGGTAGGGGAGAAACATAAATCATTGCTCAGCATGTATTCAGCTAGCTCCTCTTGACTCATCCTTAGAGTAATAGAACACCACTGTCTGAACAAGTGTGCATACAGGAATTAGACTATTACACACCAAACATACTATGGCTGCTTCATTTAACTTTTCAGTTTAAAGGGTTAGAAAACCAGACTTTGGACCTATGCAGAAGCTTATCTTAAAGTTAAATTAATTCAAGTTAAGGCTGTTCTTTTCCATTTTTCCTGGCAGATTTAAGTGCTAAGCATTTAGCCCTCTACCACTTTAATTGAATAAAATGCATATATTAACATTACTTAAAACATTCCAGAAAAACTACCAGTTTTCATAATGCTTGATAAATATGAAAAAATAAAACCCTTCCAAAAATACTTGTCAGAAAAAGGATACCCAAAAGGGTTTTCAAACATTTGCTTTTTCTTGCTGAATTCAGGAAAAAGAAGGGAGAAAAAGAAAGTTAATCAACTGAAAGAAGAAACAGTAAGAGCCTTCCAAAATAGCCTAGCTGGTAAGAAAGTTGTCTTATTCTTAATTTGGCAGGAGAGACTGATCATAAATATCTGGTAGCAGACATGTATTATCCCTAAAATTTTCTAACTAAACTTTTTCCACCCTCCACCAATTTTTTTTTTTTCTTCTCCTTCTAGACATCACTCAAACATGGTGAACGTGAGCTGGGCGAATATTAGAAAACAGTCTTAAAAATGCTTACAGCATTTCTCCATTCATACCTCTTTTTGTGTGCTTTACAAAATACCTTGTTCAACTAAGTATGGAGAGAATTTTCCTGGAATTAATTCTCCGAAAGTCGCATGTCATGTCTGCATCTCAGCACTGCAATGTGTTACAGCAGATTCAAACGTGATGCCCAAACAACTACAAACAAGTGAGCTTTGCTATCCCAACTGAGTGAAAAAAGTAATACAGAAAATGTATCAAAATAAATATGAATGGTCGTGTAGAGCTTTAAAGATGCTTCAGTTTGAATAAATAAGGGGAGATGCTCTCCGTGAAAAATGCAGAATGAGGCTTTAACACACAATTGCCAGCATAGCTTTGAAATTGGTGCAGAAGTACTCTCACAGCATGGGAAATATATTTTGCATGCTAAATAAAAACTGACAAAAGATGTATATGCCCACATTGTCAGCATGTTCCTTGCTGCCAAAAGCCAGTCTGCCAGCAAATAGATTATGTTCATTTGGCCTTTGGGAATGGTGGCATCTTAGAATTTCAATTTCAAAATATAATTAGAAAAAGAAAAAAAAACCCACAAACATTAAAATGGCTGGAGGAGGAATACCTTGTATAGAATGCTTAATTCACGATCGGAATTTTTATTTGGTATTTTACTGGAAACCAATGAGGCAGCTAGAGACTGGAACATACAAAATATTATGCCAATACTGCACAGACCTGTTTTCCTCAAAAACTCAAGTATTTCAATAAAAATGAGGGCAATCATTGTGCAGGTCAGGGCACAAGCTAAAGTACCAAACTTTAGCCACAAACCCACCCAATGAAGTCTAGCCATGCATACACGGAAAATATTTCCACACATGCGTTACAGAAATATTAGAAGGTGTGATGGTTCAAAAAAAAAAACAAAACAAAACACAAAAAACACAAAAAAACCCCCAAAACACCAAAAAAACCACCCAAACCCAAAAAGCCAAACACAAAAGGTTTTTCCATCCAGCACTCTGCTTTTCAGTTTCTCCATCTAGGTAATGACAGGACTACGAGGAATGTTATCTAATAACGCACTAATTTTTTACCTCAGAAAGCAGAGATAAATGTTGAAATATGTTTAAAAAAACCCCAGATGGCTCTAAGTGAATAACAGATTCACTTAACCAAACATTTTATTTCCTGTATCTTGAATAATTAACAAAAAAGTGTTTACCAACAATTATATAACAGCTTTTATAGTAACACAAGTAGGAGAAAAACATTTAGCACTGACTCTCATAAATAATTCAAAAGGTTTAATTTACCATAATCATGTCTGGCATTTATCTTCAGTAAATAATGTATTAGGCATATACTGTGCACTATTTCCTACAGTAACTACTAGAGAGCATTAGGAACAAACCCATCTGTGTTTAGCATTCTGTAAATCAGGCCAGCTCTTGCATGCATAAAATGATTGCTGATGAAGCCATTTACCTACGCAATGGATAGAAATGACATCTTTTAATGTAAAATTAAATAAAAATTATAGAAACTGCAACACAGATGAGGTTTTTTTTGTATATCATAAATATTCATAGCTTCCAAATTGACAAAGCATACCTCAGAAACCATAGGAACCACTCTAGGAAAAGAGTTGGGTCTTCCACATTCACTATGCCACTGACAGGTTAATTTGCATAAGAGCAAATTAACATCTCAAAAGCCTTGTCTGTGCTAGCATTTTCAAGAAATCACCCACCATTACACTAAAACCACTGCAGCTACCTTGGCACAACAGAAATGTGAGTTCTAGTGTCATCCAGACTCAGGGTGCTTTCCTCCGTTTGTTTGCTTAAAGCACCGCTGTCCCAGCTCCTTCCTTCGACATTGGCAGTTCCTAATTCCTAATAAATGGTAGTATACACACAACCACAACCAGGTTTTAAGGTTTTCTCTTAGTTTTCGATTATTTCCTATTTTTGCCTGTTAAGCCTGCAATTTACTTAATCTCTTCTGGAACTTACACATTTTCAAATACCAGAATTTATCACAAATACAACTCCCCAGAATTACGGAACACTCTAATGCAACTACACTCAAATTGATCAGCCTCATCTTTAGTTTGTGCCTGACCTATCAGTAAGAATACAGAATACAGTATACAATCTGCACATAAAACAAGGATTACCATCCTGTTAAAAGCTCACTTCCCATTTTATTAATTTTTTTCAACTTTTTGCAATGTGTTTAACAGATACCCAAAATAACGTAAGCAGAATCTTCCAAAACTCTTCAGATGATTTTGTGACATACATACCCAGGACTTTGTAATACAATTCTTGCATTCTGGAAAATACATGCCGAAGTATAAAGTTTTATATTAACGACTCAAGTGAAATCAAGAGCATACTTTCTCACATAAATTTAGCACCAGGCAGCTAAATTAAGTGGTCTAATGAAATTTCAGGGACCTTAACAAGCACTATCCTTGAGATCTCCAAGAAGTCTACATTAAGCATGCCATTGAGTTTATTCAGCAGGATTTTCTGTATTTTTCAAGCACATTTATGTTAATTTGTTTAGATTACCTTTACTCCTTATGCATGTATAATAAACACCAATACACACCACAGCCATGTATTTGTCCACTCATCTCCTAGGCTTATTTCATCATTAAAAGAAAGGTTTTAGTTGTAAGAGGTAGTTAGAATGTTTCACTTTAATTACAGCATATATTCTTGTATGATCCTTTTGTTGACACTCATCTTCTGAATAGTAGCACTTTACATATCTCCTACAAAATGAACCAGCCTATGATCATGAATTACATAAAAGGCATTCCAGAAGATAGCAAATGTAGAAATATTTCAAGAACCGTTGTTTCTTTCACATTATTTTATATGACTAGACCACTGAAATTAGTTTAAAAAGCAAGTACAAATTGGCAGAATAACTTTTTCTTTTATGTTTATATGTATATTGAGAGACCAGGAAAAAGTGGAATACCTGTGGTTTCCAACTGTCTCTCAGTTTCTTCAAAGCTCAGGTGGAAACAGGTTATGTTAAGGTGACTCAGACTGCAAAGAATAGAGCGCCAGAGTATTGCTCAGCTCACCACCTAATGAAACATACCAGCAACTCAAGAGAAGGCAAAGCCCCAGTGACAGCTCAGCAGGATGGAGGTGGTCTTCATTACTCAGCCTCTTCGAATTACAGAAAGGATGCATGAAAGATGATGGCCTGCTAGTTATCCTTACAATCCCAGCCTATTTTTTCTGCTGCTCAACATTAACATTGTAAATTGCCTTTTTGACATCAAGGCAGTAAAGTTTTGTAGGACCAAAGCCAGTGTCTCCAGTGGGGTAACACACCAGATCAATGAGAACTAAATTCAAACTAAGTTAAATAAAAACATCAGAATGTTGCCATGTAATAATCACCAAACAGACTCATGTTGAATGAAGTCTCCCACTGACAGGAAAACCACTGTTTTAATCGGAAAGAAATTCTAATTACACTTGCTTACTGAAATCTTTAGGTCTCCATAAAGAAATCGTAGAAGGATATTTTAAAAAATGGAAATAAGTATCTTCAGCAGTAGAATAAATACAGCAAATTAGATGAACCTTCTGCATCTTGTCTGGAATCACACCTGCATTAAATACCACGTGGGGAGAGATGCACCCTCATTATAAAAGAAGGGCCCTTGAGAACAGACAGAAACATATAAATACACACTTTCCAAAGACTCAAAGAGCAAAAAGCATAAAGGTAATTTACAGAGATATTATTGAAGGCAATACAGTTTGGATGACACTATATAATTTAATCACACATAATGCCATAACAAGGCTTCCATCAAAACATCTTTCAGCCATGAATCTCAACCAGCGCAAAAATCTCAGTTAGTTCCAAGCAGTTTCTTAACCCTTACTTCTTTAATTTCCCTTTAATTGTCAGTGCTCATTGAGAAGCTCCATATGGAGTTCAACTACTAAATCTTAACAGTGCAGAAAATACTTCCTGTAATATATATATATTTTTCATCTGAAGCTACTATGCATGAACCAAATAAAACTGCAAACACAAATTACTACATGTAAAATAGAATACAGATTACATTTGTTGATCATGGCATTTTATAAAGTCAAACTAAGACCGATCTCCAGCTTCAGCCTCCTGATCAAAAAAGGAATCACTTTCACAGTAGAAATGCCTACTGTCAATATGTCAAGTCCAGATAAAAACTAATTTCATAATCCATGAAGAAAATAAAGAACATAGCAGGAACCTAACAACAGAAAATTATACTATCAGGATAAATGTCAGGCACTAAATAAGCGTGTCCATGAAAACTTCATGCTGTAGACTGCTGATATCTCTGAGCTATTGCCATATTCTCAAACAGAAAGACAGAGGCCAACTATTCTGATGTCTAAACGGACCATAAGGAAATTAGTGATTAGAGGGTCCTTTCACTAATAGACTTTCCACCACCACAGCATTCTGTCAGTAAGATCCAGCTAGTGAATAAATGGGTGCTGAAGCCTCTGAAAGCCAGAAACAGTAGGATGTGGGACTGATCATCAATAGCACCATTTTGGTGGACAAAAAACTAAAATAAAAGTCAGGCAAGAAATCCACTTGAATAGTCAGTTGTCATCCTTATAGTTGTCTTTAAATACTTTAATTTTAGACAACATGCATGGTAGACAGCTCATTTTGTAGTTTTATAATTACAGATTATTTTTAGATTCTTATTGTATTCCAACCGATCTTCATCCCTTATCACACAAAGAGCATACCTATTCATGCAACAATAAGACACCTCTAAAATATCCTTTGTACCCTCACACCCACAGAAACAGAGCAAATCTAAGACAACCCTCTACTATATGCCTGCACAGAGAGGCATAAGGACTTGAAGGAGCTCTGATCCTCCTCCAAATCCTTACGAGGGCAGGCAGATCAGTAGAAGATTTAGGACTGGAGTCTTCAAAGAGTTTGGGATTTTTTTTTCCTCCACAGTATATAAATGACCAAATTACTTAATAGCTAATCCATACACAGCAGCTGCTTCCTTCAAATTCCAGATACTTGCTACCTATTTGTCAAATCTATTTGCATCTTCTCTTAGTCAGGAACATGCTCCTGAAATTGTCTCTGCCAGGGTTATATATATACACCAATACTTATATGGAAGTTACTGTACACTGAAAATTTATTTTAAAAGATAATCCAAAACAAAAGCAGGAGTGCCCCCCCCAACTTGCCTGTAATTATACGGCCCATATCAGGATTAAACCATACAGCTATTATAAAATACAAGTCTACCTATACCATAAAAGACTAAACTCAAACCCAGAATTCCTCATTGTATTTCTAAAACATTTTTTCCTTTTAAACTCAAACCCAGAATTCCTCATTGTATTTCTAAGACCTTTTTTCCTTTCTAAAGAAAATGCTGGTTTCTCTGAATTAAGTTTTTAGGAAAAAAATTTTATTTTGAAAATAATTGCAACTCTAATGCAGACTCTTGACTGAACTCACATAGTACCACGTAATTTTTAATATGCCTATTTTATTATTCTGAAAGCTTTTGTGTTTAAATATTGATTTATAATAAAAAGTACAGTGCAAAGACAATATATTCAAAATATAAAAAACTAATAATATTCATTTATGCAAACTACATTAAAGAGAGATTAAGTCACTCACTAGCAGTTACAGACATAAGGCAATAGCAACAGAAAACATTTGAAAAAAAGAAAAAAGAGCATCCTAAAATCTGCGAGTTGTGAGACTATACATCCTGAAGACTGAAAAAAACTTCACCTTTTGTTTAATCCTCGTAACTCTAAGACATTGGTTGCACTGCTGCTTTTCAGCATCATACATATGCCACACATTGCCAAAACGTAGTTCACAGCTGTTTAACCTCCTTCAACAAGAAGCATGCATCTTGAAAACTGAAGTGACATTCAAAGGTCAAACAATATCGATAGTATCTCTGGACTTCCTTTTTCTAAATTAAGTTCTCCAGCAGCACCATAACTAACTACTTTATTGTCCCCTGTGTATCCTGGGCACCAAGCCACATTTGCCATTCTGTCTTCAGCCACCTTAAAACAAATATTAATATCAGAATTGGAATTGAGGCAAAAAAAATGTTCTCTGCCAAAATACCAGAGTAATTCAAGTACTCCACTGTAAATAATTACAACTGGAAAGCAGGGAGTATATTTCATTTTATTAATCCAGAATTGCAAAGCACTATACAACTGGATCGAAACATGAGCTGAAGATCTCTTTCATGGAACATGTATGTGACAAATTACACACACAGATGCATAGAAACACGTCGAAGAAAATGGAAATGCCCTAAAGGTTTAATCTCAAGTCTATCACATATTTGCTTTCACCTTTTATCAGTTCTCGGTAAACTACTCGTGAAGTTCTGTCTTAGATTATGATCTTGCAATACAAACAGTAAGTGTCAGATAGGAGTGGAAAGAAAATAGTGAGACCATATGGTCTTTTGCCCCACAATGAACATACTGAGTTTTTAAAACATGAAGTAAACTATAGTAAAGTAGGTAAATACTTGTAACTAATGGACTGATAACCTCTCATTTTACCCCTCACATGCAAACCACGTACACATATACTTGTTAGGACATGAGGGGAGGGAAATTTGTAGAAATATTACTCTATTAAACCTGTTGTTCATTCTTCATCATAATTACTGTTTTCTGACTTCAGTTTAAATTGTGTTAGCCATTACACAACAACAGCAGGTCGTAAATAAATGCGGTCTTACACAACTTAATGCCGAGAGAGAAGTTAACACTTGAATATAAAATGAGTTTTGGAACAAGAAAGTATGTTAAAAATGTAATTTTAGCAACTGTCATAAACGCATAAGATCACAGCTATAACCCACAATATGCCTCCATGCATCTGCAAAGCCTGCTGAAAATTAAGCACATTAACAATTCAGTCAGTAAAATACCTTGTTCATGTAACCAGAACTCATCACCATTCAAACAGCTCTGCAGATTGGAAGTGCAAAAAAGACTATACATTCTAAATGAGATTGTTTGAGTGCTCTTTTTATTATGAAATCCAATTCTATCTCTTTGTGCCATTTAATAACAAGTTTTTGACAAATATTGTCAACGCTTATTATACGTGTGAAATACAAAAAAATGCCTTCTTAGCAAGACAGATCAGTAAATGAAATTACAGAACTGATGCTGCAGTGCTTAGTTGACACTTTACACTAAACAAGAGCCTCACATTCTGCCTGTTTGTTTTAGGAAAAGCAGCATTTAAATCAGACTGTATTAACAAATCTAATAGGTGCAAAAAAAGGTGCTCAAAACTAGTGATGTTAACATAACAAGGGGAGCAACAAGGATTCAGTAGTGACATGCTACTAGACATCTTAAAGAGGACGGGAGTTCAAGAAACAATTTCTGAATTAAATATTCGTGAAATACACAGACAGATACATTTAGTTTGGAACATAACTCATATTCATTATAAAGTTTGATGTAGCTAAGATTTCTGAAACATTTGACAGTAAATTAGCTTTAATAAATGCTGAGTTATAACACTGAACTCCTAGAGTTTCCATAGCAGAACAGCGTCTGCCAAATTTTCTTATTCATCATTGCAAATCTTAAGCTGTTTGATGCTTTTTAAAGGCTCATTTTCTGGGGAAAAAGAAGTTATTACATATAAATTGAGTTCTAATTAAAAAGTATATATACCAATTTCATGATTTTAGAGTAAATCCTGAAAATTGGTCAACCTCAAGATTAAAAACTAGTAGAGCAAGTAGGTGCGACATACTGGTTCTATCTCTAGTACTCAAGCCCATCTCTTGTTTTAAGGGGACTGTCTCACAATTTTTGATTGCCTAGGACTGGTAATATTAAGCAAAAAGGATGTATTTCCTTATTGCTTGCTTGATAGGCTAGAAATAGATTCAATGGGTAGGACAGCAAGACTGGTCACACAAGCAAGGAAGTTAAACATGGCTTTTGCCTTTCTCACTGTGTATTTTGAAGCTTCAGTTCCTCTTGCTGCTTTTTCAAAAACAGTAAGTCCTTCCCTCCTGAGTATGCAATCCATGGCAGTTTTCAGAGTGCACCAATTCTGCCACGACTTGGTTTCATTAGATAACTGATGAGCAGAGCGCATTGATACCTTCAGTCTGGCATTTACATCCCCAAAGAGAGGGCTCAGCCTACTTACGTACCAATGTTTATGTCATAACTATAAAATGCCCTTCATACACTTTAATCGCATGAAAATAATCCAAGCTTAGATTACAAAAATGCAGCAACTGAGAAAATTAGAGTTTTGCTATTGGTAGTATTACTTGTTTCTTCATGCTCTCTTTGTAGATTCAAAAGCATTCTACTCCGCTCTATTTCACTTGCTAGTTAGAGGTAAACTTACTGTTTTCGCATGCATGCGTAAAAACAGTATTAATTTGTTTGGACTCAGGATGCAGGGAACTTGCATTTTTAAGTTACTGCTTTCTTTTATGATGATTACATAAAAGTAATCTCAATCTTTAGATAACCTCTTGTAACGCAAGAAAAGAAAACCAAGCCTAAAAACTCATCGGGATTTAAGCGATAATTCTTCCCTTCCTTTGGGAACTTTAACACCGTATGGTGTTTTTAAAGTATCTATTTCACTTGAGAATACCCTGTTAAATAAACCGCTATTTCATGTAGCAATTCATAAAATGACACAGAAAAGAATATATCCTAGTTTGCACTTTTCCCTCAAAAGCAAGAATAAATGCAGTTGAGGCTGGAACAGATGCTGTGGTCTAGTCTCATTCAGTGCAGCTGTAATTATATAATTTTAGCAATTAATTCTAACTGGGGTTTTGCTCAGCTCTGACTGAATGATCCGTGGTTGATTGTTCAGAAAGTGGCCTCATGTGATTAGTTTCCTCTCTGCAGTGAAACATTCAGATGGCAAGGTTTGCTTTCAGCAGCCTGAAAAAAGGACAAGAAAGCCTGAAAACTCTTTAGGATTCAAGTGATAATTTGAAAAGCACAAGCAAAGCAGCAGACAGGGTTTCTACTCAAATCCTGTTAAAAGAAAAGGATAGTAGAGTACAGTTCTGTATATATCAGGGTAAAATTGAACTTTAGATATCTGCCACAGAAGAACTCTGAGAGAGTTATCTATGAAAATACTAGAGAAGGAAGAAGCAACCAAACTGGAGAGAGTTTAAATCTCGCTATTTGGTTTACAGCGCTGGTCATCCAAATAATTATATTTATGTAATATTCAAAATATCTGAAGTGAATGAGAATTAATTCAGAGAGAGAAATTAACACAAGAGAATGACTTTCAAAAGTTAATGTTGGAGCAACAGACATAAGGCTAAAATACATATTATTTTGGAGATTAAATAATTTCATGCAGATCTTTCAAATGGGTGTAAGATCTAAGCCATTTTGTACAGTTCCTACTTTAGAGGAAAGTCTTTCTTTTCCATGAACATTAATGATTTCACTGCATTTTCTGAAAAATCTGCAATTTGTCTGTGAATTCTTTTTTGCAGTCTCAAGTGGAAAGTACATTTTTCACATTGCACATCATTTGGACAATAGTGATCGCCTTGCAGTGGTGCTACACAGCAATAAAGTACTCTGAGATCCTCTTCCTCTACTTTTTTTTTTTTTATTTTAACTTGCATCAAATTCATTAAGCCACTCAGATTTCATATAGAAAGCTCCAGGAATTACAGACAATATGAATAAGACCCCCCCCCCAAAAAAAAAAAAAAATTTCTCACAGAGAAGTGTCCAAAGAACTGTTTACAGAAAAATCCTGTAAACTTAAGTGAAAAAACTGCAAGTCACAATGAAAGAATACAAAGAAAATAATTTGGTTTATGGAGATTCATTAAATAGATCTGCAAAGACTTCTCCTCCTTAAGCAGTTAGAACATATATTCTTTACATATTACAGCCCACTTTTGTCATTTGCAAGTATATCCTTTTCACATTGATAGTATACAATGAGAAAGTTTCCAAATCCAGAAACAAGAGAATCATCTTAAGAATGAATACTAGAAACCTCTCTTTAAAATGTAACATTAGAACTCACGGAAGACAGTGAGAGACAGTGAAAGTCAGTGTGATGCATGTGTTCGCAGAGCATGCACAGCAAGAAAATTTCTCATCCATCATACTTTCCATTATAAGTGTTTCTAAGTTAACTTGGCAACATTCACTTAGAGTCGTCATCTCATCAAACGAATGTTTAAGATTATAAAGCTCACAAAATCGTATATATGAATGTGAACATATGCACATTTCTTCCCCACCGAAGTTTAAGTTCACAGTCCCTAGTCTATGTTAACTATGGTTATAATGATTAATAGCACCACAATAATTGGTGTTCAGTGTCTATTCATCATAGGGATTCCATTTCTTCACGGAGTTCCTCTTTATGTAATAAATACGGGACTTTCACATTGTACCCGACAGCTTGATTAATGATGCTACAGTTAGTTTCTCACACAATAAGCATGGTGTAAGTATTGCAAGTGTCAGTTGTTCTGCCCAGTTTCAAGTCGATTTACTGCTCTTCACCATTAACAAAGGGTAAGAGAGGTGAAAAAGAGGTGTACATATTGTCAAGTGTTCTTTTAAAATTAATTTTAGCTGTACCCAGCTCTGCTATTTTAGCTATAAAAGAAAAAACAAAGGAGCTACTGATATCTAACCGGTAAAATGATACTTTAAATAGTCTATTTAGAGCAACACACTACAAACTACGCTGACTATGTAGCAAAGATTTACCATGTCAGCTTGTATTTCTGATTTTCTTTTTTGCCGTTTTACAACCAAAAAAAATAATTGCAAGCAATAAATAGTAAGGAACTGATGGGAAATGACACAATAAGAAACATTCAGACATGGAACTCTTAACTCATGATGCCTTTCACAGTGCTTCAGCATACATAACTGACAAGTGCAGGTTTCCCATGCAAGTTCATTGTAGATGGAGGCTCCTGCAGACCGAGTTCCAAATCTAACTGCACATCCAGTTTTGTCAGCAGTCATGCACTTAATGCCGTCTTCAAATAGTTTTTCAGATGTCAACTGATTTCTCTGTGGCTAAGTAATTTTAATTGACCTTTCCAAATAGTCACACTAACAAATTATTTTATCAAGGAATTTAAAAGTAATTGAAATAATAAATATAATCCACAATGACAAGGCAAATTACTTGAAGTAGCAGCAGTAAGAAATAGTTTGCTGCAGTTGATAGTTGACAGCAAAAAGGCAATACCTGTTTTATTTTCTTCCTTTTGTGTGTTACAGATGCCACATACAGTTCAAGAGATAATCAACACAAATAAATCATTCCTCTAGCCAAGTGTGCAGCGATCAAAGAATACTTATACTAGAACGTTACCAAAACTTACAATACAATGCTTAAGTCATACACTCAACAAGCTAACATACACACAATATACACTTATAATGAAAAGCAAAATAGTCAAGTTAAAAGTAAGAGCTACAAAGATGTACCGTGGATTTGTTTCTGTTTGGCACAGGAAGTTACACCTAGACTCCTGTATTGCTCATTGCCCTGAAGCAACCACGATTTATGTGGTCACCCATAATTAGCATAAACAAACAAGATATTCTTTCTGTAGCCTACGAATAATCATTACAAACACAGGAATAGTCATACTGGATGAACACAGTATTCACCGATACAGCGTCCAGCAGCAGATGCTTAAATAACATACTATAAAGATGAAAGAAGTCTGTGTTAATATTCTCCTGATACATTCTCCTAGGCAGCAATAATCTGTGACGTAAGAACTTCAAGACAAAACTAGCATCTGCATCGATTTAAATTTTAATGCTCTTTAGTAAACCTTTCCTTTGTGCACTTGTCTAATTGCTTTTTGAACTTATTTATACTTTGGCATTGTTAATATCCCATGACAATGAATTACATAGATTATGTCTAATGGAAACAGCATCTCCTTTATATCAAAACTTTTAACTGAATTTCATATGATGCTCTTCAACTCTTCTGTTAAGAGAAACTGAGTAATTTCTTGACCACTTCTTTCCTGTAACCAGTGATTTTACACAGCTTTCAAACCATCCTTTCCTCCCATTTCTTTCGTATGCTAGTCTTAATTTCACCCCGCGAAGGCATCCGGTTCATCTTATATTAAGGATTTGCTTCTACCTTTTCTCATTCTACTGTAACCTTATTAAGATGGAAAATCAGCACTGCATATTTTATTCAAGATTTGAGTCCAACATGGATTAATAGCATAATAATTTGTTTCATTCTCCGTTCCGTTCCCAGCAATTCTTACTGTCCTCTTTGCCACTTTTGACTTCCACTCTGCATAAAGCGTGATTCTATAGGTCTCAGCTGCACCACCAAACTTGCTCTTTTGCTGTAAGTTCATAGGTAGTAAAGGGCATCAGAACGACCAGAGAGATGAGAAGATGGCACGTTCTCCCTTTGTGACATTAGTAGTAGCATATGCCCTTAAGAGGCATTGTTTCCCCAGAGACAGAAGGTTTCCTCACCTGCGCACTGTGTGCAATTTTTATAAAAAGGCAGAGATCAAGACTGACCATGTCATTTGTTGAACTGACCGGTGTTTGTATTACAAAGCCTGCAAGCATTGACTCAATGTTATAAAGCAAATACTGCTATTTAGCAGAACATAACTGATATGTAGCGCTTCACTATTCTGGTTTTTCATCAAACTCCTGGACTCTGTAAGTCTAAAGAAGTAGATACATGAACTAGGTCATATTGAATATATTAGGATATACTGGCGGATTGCACAATTTCTGTATTATGCTGCTTTCCAACTGTAAGGCATATAACCAACTGCACATTTAAAGTTGCTCTTGGTCACATGAATATTATCCCATTTAACCACATTCCTTGAAGGAGTTATTGCTTTCAATAGTAATCTTAAGCTCACGAGAGAAAACCATCCACTTTTTAAATCTTTCAAATTTAAGAATATATTAAAATATGCCATCTCAAGGAAAAGTACTGTTTCAATTTATTTTTTTAAATAGAAAATATGACAGATTTCAAAAATTAGAAGGGCCGAAGTAATATGAAGAGATATTTTTAAGCTCATTTGAAATTCTTTCATCTTTTCATTCACTAACTCATGCAGCTGATGGAACTCAGTCCACAATACAACCGAGTGTCTAGGCATTATTTCCATTTCTAGAGAGGCATATGTTGAATCCAGAAACAAATAGCAAAGGATTTAAAATATTGCATAAAATAAGCATAATTCTTTTTCTGCACATGGTCAACATCTGAATGGGTCTCACTTCTAGAACAGACAGTAAAGAAGAAATAAGGACAACAGAAAATATTAACCCAAGATCAGAACAGGACAAAAGCACTATGATTATGACCAAATAGAAAATGTCTGATGTGTGCAAGTAGTACTGTATCTCCATGCTACAACTCAAATTCAAGGGCTGACACAAGAGATAAGTGAGAAAGTCTGAAAACAGACAGTACTTCTTGGTAAGTGCTGCTTTAAGCTGTATCGGTGTTCCAGTAGCATGTACATTTCCCTAGCTTTTTCCAGAGAGTGCACGTTAAAATTTAAAAAGAAACAATAGTAACATTAAATCAAGCAATTAGGGGGAAAAAAAATATATATATATAAAAACATTTTCTTTTTTAAAGGAAAACGGTTTGGTTTGAGTTTTGAGAAGGGCAAGAACAAAGTAACCAGTGATTGTTGTAGGAACTATTCAAATTGTGCTAGACTTCTAAAATAAGTCTCAACCTGATGACCTAGTAAGAGTCCTCATTTTTCAGCTGCAACATTATCAAAAAAGCTTTTGGCCTAGCAAAGTTTTGTTAATTTTAATCAAACTTTATCAGTTTGATTAAATGCAAGCTTTATCAGTTTCTCATACACAACGCACAACAAAAATAGGATAAAATGGCGTAAATCCATTTTGGAGAAGAATGATATTTAAGAGAAAATTACTAATTGATTCAAGGTAAGTTTTAGGAAGTTCTACTAAAGAAGAGCCTTAGAAGCTCTTTCCATCTCATATTATCCTGGAACCATGGAAATGTCATTTTGAGAACTGTTAACCCTGGCAGAGCTATCTGCACCTTACAAAAGATTGTTTCCATTGAAGTTTGCTCAACATGGTCTTTAATTATTGCAATACTATTCTCAGATGTCTGAGCTATTTCAGTTGCTATAACAACTTAGCTCAACCACTGTATCACAGGCCTTTCTTAGAAATATATAAATACGTATTTTCAGAAAGAATAAAATTCTTAGCAAATGATGAGCACTGACAAATTAAATAATCCAAATGAACAGTCTGTATTCTGCCCTGCAATTTCAAGTTACACTTCCTATAGTCTGCAACTACCCATCTTCAATGCCAACAGCACAGTCATGTTTGCTTGGGTTCTCCAATACCTGGTTAAGCGAAAACTGCTTTTTGTCCTGTAGTATCTGTTCTGTAAGGGCTCTGATTTCACAGCAAGTACAAATTCTCAAGGGTAAAGTTTTTCTGAGCATTAGTAGTCCCCTCCTTATAATGGAAGCCACCTTACAGTAGACCCGTAACACTTACCTGAATGGGGACAATTATTCTGGAAATCCCAACACTGTGCTGCAAAATCAGTTTTCTTCCCATAATGTTCTACATAAAGTGTTCTCTAAATTTAGTCCCACTGTGTTTCTTGAAAAAACTTAAACAGTAACTTAATCTATAATGTACACAATACTAGGCTTGGAGCACACCGAAGTCACTACCTGTCCCTAATAACCACTAATTTCTTCCCAGAGGGCAAAACAGCAATAACTCCCAGGTAAACCTGGGGTGCTTCTCATCCCATGCCTGCCCCACCCCACCCCGCCAGTCAGGCTTTTCAGTGGGGAAAGGTCAGAATGTATTCAGAATCATAAAAAAACCCAAAACAACAAACTTTACAGAAATGGTGTGGTATCCATTAGAGACAACAGTTTTTCAGGAGAATAACATTTTGTGAGAAGTTGGGGTTTAGTTATTAGTGATAACAGACCCTTCTATACACTCCAAAATATGAAATACTATGTCAACTATCTCTGCTGAAAGAAAACTTTATGGCCTACTACAAAAGACAGCAAACAAATATGGCTAAATCTAGCTTTGCAAATACAGTTGATTTGAAAAGCCTCTTCCAAATTTTGAACCATGTGAAATGAGCTGAAACCTTTTGCTACTTTCTTAGGACTGATCCTAACAGACTGCTTTTAAGTTTAATCCCTTTCTAAGACTATGGCAGAGAATGTGAGAATGGCTATGCTTTATACTTTTCAAACACCTTCCCTCAATTTTCAGGAAGTACTTCACAAATATTAATGCGCCCATATCCACAAGACAGATAAGGAAAATATTTAATAACCCAAAATAAATAACTTTTACAAAATCCTTCTAGCTAAAGCTGGTACTCGCTAACTGCAATTCATTGCCATAACACCAACCAAGAGATTTTCCATTTTTCTGTATCAAGACAGAATACTTCATGACAAGTAGTCGTCAAGAAAGTGCATGCCTATGAGGGGAGAGAAAAATAATGGAGGGGGATAGCACCAGGCTATACCTCTTTTGTATATACCACCTTTTTGTCCTCGTCCAAAAAAGAAAACAAAAAACAAAACAAAACCCCCTGCCCTTCAAAGCAAACATTACCTTTCTCTCACATATTGAAAAAATTACTGCAAACTCAGAGTTACTATTCCATTATGCAGTTATTCCGCTACAATAAAACATCATACCCTACATGTACACAAAAGACATTGTACAATCACGAGTATCAGAACTCATTAATTTAAATTATGTGAAAGACATTACACAGTTTGACAGAAATTAAACTGCAAAAAGAGAAAAAGCAAGACCCGTTAAGTCAAGATTTTCATTTAGAACCAAAAGAATAACTCCAAGTTTAAATTCTCTTTAAAAAAGCAACTTCTAGATCTAAATAAAAACCTAAAAAAAATTCATTTGAAGATTTAATTTTAAAATAAATGAAAATATAGGTTGTAAAAAATACCTTTACTACAAAGCCTATTCTTTTTCAGAAGAGTTCCCTTTTTTAATTATCAGCCACAATAAAAAAATTAATAAGTTCATCAGAATGCCCTCTTCATGCTTTGGGTTAATAGGCATATCAGCTGTACATAATCCTAATTTATTCTTTCCTAAGAAAATTTTGAACGTTGATAGTGATGATGCTAAATTCTTCCTGTATCCACAACAATGCAATACACATAAGAGTCAATTTTTCCTAGCAGTCTGACAAATTCAGTAAGCATTTTAGTTTCTTGAATCCAACATACAGTACTATGATAAACTAAAGAGAATGAGGAATGCAGGGGTGCTGTCCACATGCTAAGCAAACCCTAAAATGTCTCAGTGTGTGTGGTGGAGAGGAAAAAAAAGTGGGGAAGATACTCCTTCAAGCTACCAAAGTGTATGATTTTATGATTTACTTCAGTTACTACCTAACAGCTAATCTAAAACAATGCTTCAACTGGCATTGTCTCCTTTCTGTTATTAATGACAATTACTGAATTTAGCCACTGTGTTTTCAATATATAATGCTAGACATCAGGATACTTTTCATTTTTATTCACAGGTTTTCAACGTGAACAGCTAATCACCTACAATAAGTAAAGTTACTCACTGAAGTTTAATGGTATTGAGTGTAGAGCATAACAACTTAGAGCTGTAATCCTTCATAGGACATATGGGTGAATGAACAAGATAAGAGGAACCTGCCAACAGTCCTTGGGACATGCAGACACACATGGTACCAAGAAGTGACTTTTTCAACCCTGGGCTTGCCCTTTGGAATAAAAGGCTGTCAGTACAGAATATGTTCACGCACAGAACTTGCATTCGCTTCTGTGCTTTAGATCATCTATCTAGTAGTTAACAGCTATGGACCATATCCATCCAGAGATGGCAATTCAGGGCTACTACCCTAAACACCACTGCTCTTAAACATTATTTTTTTTTGTAACTAGCTGAGCATGCTATTTCAGTAATTCAAATCACATAACATTTTGATCAGGCAAGTTTTGAACTTGACATAAAATTTAAGAATCTGATGCAAAGTCCAGTGAAGTCACATGATTTTTTCTGACTTCAGTATCCTTGGATGAAGTCCATAAATGCTTTAATGGCATCATTAGTACTCTGCATCCTCTAAAGTCTCATTTGCAAAAAAAATTACTATTCACGAAACTCATTGTTGTGTCTGGGTCCTGGTGTAGAAGGAACAGCAAGCACAAGAACTTGTGCAAAGTATCTCATGTCATGTAATCTACTGCACAGTAATAGCCCACCTTACAGCAGTTCTAATATTGAAAGAAAAAAGTGAAACATTCTTTTTCACCCTCTATAAGCGTTCTCATACATCAAGTCATATACAACAAAAATCACCAAATGCTGTGTTCGACTGTGAAAGGTTAAACAAAGCTGTAAACAAATTACAGACAAAATAAATATAATGTACTTGTATCTAAAATCTGCAGAATGTTAATCTTTCTTTTGATGTTCAGCCCTAAACTCCAGCAAGTTTAAACACTTGATTTGCATTCAGCTACTCCAGTATATACAGAACTAGAATTTGATTCTTCAAATTTAAATCAAGAATATTTGAATTCTGTATTTCTAAATTTATGGAAGTCGTTTATCTCTCATGAGGTTACAGAAGAAGAAATCTGGTAAAATAAGGAGATAATCTTTGGCAAATAAAAAACCAGCCACCAATAAATATCATCATAATATTATTAAAAAGAAAACTCGATTTAGGAATATAAGTATTAGAAGGAGCAGTCATAGTTAGCACTTCTAAGGTATTTCATTTACTTTTTAAGGTTAACCTGAACATAAATTCCACTAGGTATTGAGCTTCATTTTCCTCTGTCCTCCAGGAAGACAATTTTCATTTTTTTTCTTTTAAAAACTAAAAATAAGAGGTAATAGGTAACAAGTACCATTTTACTCATTTTAGGGCTTGTAAAGCTATTTGGTGAAATGGCAGCAAGAACACTTAAACAGCATTCACCAGCTGGTCACAACCTCACCTGTGAACAAGGTGCAACGCCCACCCTCCTTTATTTTGTCATTTATCCACACGGATAAATGCTCAGCTAATGGTACTGGATTGTTTCTCAAGTTAGGAAACTGCAGGAAGAAACGTATACTCATTTATCATACAGAACTTAGTTTACAGAGGAAGGAGAGCAGTGGAGACTTTTGGGGCTTAAAGGTCAGGGGGGATCAAAGAACTGGCCTCCCAAATAAGATCTGTTCTTACACATACACAATTTTGCCATCCAACATATACTGCCATGGTTTTTAGTCCATGTATAATTTGACTTTCTCATTTCTTCCTTCTGAGCCCCCTTTTTTTTTTTTTTTTATAACCCCCTGCAAAAGCCTGTTGCAACTTGCAACTTTACGTCCTTTGTTTGCTTCCTTTTCAGGTTCATTATGAAATATCAGTTCTTAAATCGGCAACAGTAATTCACCTTCATTGGACTGCAGAGTAGCTATACCCCCCCAAAAGCCTGTTGCAACTTGCAACTTCACGTCCTTTGTTTGCTTCCTTTTCAGGTTCATTATGAAATATCAGTTCTTAAATCGGCAACAGTAATTCACCTTCATTGGACTGCAGAGTAGCAAGAGTCCAGTTTCTCTCTATATGAGAAGGAACTCTTCCTCACCTTTTCCATAAATTAACCTGACTATAATTGTCTCTGATTTTCTGCTGGAATATTAAATGTCTCCTTATCATCTAATAACTGTCCCCAGCAGGAATGCCAGAATAACAGGCCTAGATGTAGTTGGGAATTTGCAAGTAAGCCTTGCTTTTCAATCGCAACTCTCAAAGCAGAGGAAGTACTGCTATGGTTTCCATCCCCCTGTAGCCTAAGCGTTTTTAAAAATCCATTCTTTTCCTTCTCCACCCCCTTCCCCATCCAGTTCCTACTACTGCAAAACACTGAATTACTCACACAAATACTTTCCACTGGAGGAAGGGGTACGAAAATTATTTCAAATGTTTTAAGTGACTTTCTTACAGAGGGATCTGTTTCTAAAAAGAGCATAGGGTACGTGTTATCTGGGTATTCAGTACACAAGGACATCAGAAAAACAAAACCTCAACATGCCAATGGAGGCAAGTAAAGAAGCAAAGAGCTATAGGTCAAAGCAAGGATAAACCTGGTAGTTACGCCACAGTTACAACATTAATTGCTAACCTGGAATAAAGCCTTGTTCTCTACATGTGCCAACTAGCAACAGTATGTGTCTCAGACACCACTGACTACAGAGCAGATACTACAGAACTCATCTCCACTAACTGAAATGAAAATGTTGCACTCCAAGTTGGAAGTCAATAATTTTCTTTGGAATCATATAGAATGTTTAAAATTACATATTCTAGTCAAAGTACTTGTGGATGGAAGCTGCCTGGAGCAGACTGTTGAAGACAATAGTTGGTAGCTTTTTGTGAAAAGACAAATGCTGTCAGTTCTGTTGCTCTCACTCACAGTCCACTTTACAGCTCAACATCCCACTTTAAGTAAAAGAACTAAGCAACTCAAGCACTGAGTTTTACAGTTGTCAGCTGATGTGAAAAATGCAATATTCAGGTGTTCTGCAATACCAATTTGAATTTTTGTTTGTAGTCAAAATAGCATGAAGTTCAATATTCAGCCACCCATAAGTGGAAGTTTGTCTTCTCTATTTAATGTATTACTATTTTTAACCTTGTAAATTTAAAATTTAAGTGCCTTCAGGAGTTTGTGCAATAACTGAATTGACTTCACTGAGCCAGAAACACATCAAGGCAAGCATTTCCAGAACTCTGCATCATGAATTTCCCCAGTTCTCTCTGAAGAGTGAGAAGCTACACAAGCCTAAAGAAGATGTCCAATTAATATTCCACTTAAGTTGACCTTGTTCCATTTTGCAACTGTGATGTGTTTGAACTATTTATATCAAGTAGCTCATTCACTAATATATACATTACTAGCAGATACTTGTCTTCCTTCTTGTTTCATTACTATTTTTTAGTGAGATTACTGGTAGCAGCACACTGTGATCCTGCCAAGGACTCCCACACGCTCGCTGTTCCATACAGTTGCTGCTGTAAAAGACGCAGACTTGCCTAAAATTCAGCTCAGGAAATAAATGTTAACAAGTTGTCATTCTTAGTTCTTGCCTTCGAGGAGATCTTAGAACATGGACTTTGCAGCTCTCTAGTTATGCTACATTGAGATCCCTTTATGTAATATCATTTATTACTGTTAGAACATTTAACCAAAAAGGACGAAATAAGCATAATTTCTCTTTCCTAGGATATTGAAAGCAAATCTCCTTATGCTTGTACTTCTTCCAAATATGCAGAAATAGCTCTGCGAAAAAAGAGGCAAATAAGAAGATTTGTCTATGTATTATCATTGCATAATAAGTTGCACTGTACAAAGCCATTTTTAGTGAAGGAGCTGGTATAGAATAACTAGAGATTTTAAAACTCACTCACTCTCTGGTCAATTCTACACTTCTTCATGTAGAAATGCCTGGAGAATGGCCAAATACTTTTCGCTCTATTTCTGCTCATGATACCATCCTAGGAAAAGGGATGAGCTCCCCAACATAGTCTGTTGAACTGCAGTGGTATGATTTGCTAATGGCTGTGATCTACAAGTAAAACTAATGAACACAATGAAACCACACATATTCTCTGCTATTCACTGCATAAGTGTCATGGTTTAACCTCAGCCGGCAACTAAGCACCACACAGCCATTCGCTCACTCCCCCCCGGTGGGATGGGGGAGAGAATCAGAAGGGTAAAAGTGAGAAAACTCGTGGGTTGAGATAAAGACAGGTTAATAGGTAAAGGAAAAGCCACGCGTGCAAGCAAATCAAACCAAGGAATTCATTCACTCCTTTCCCCATCGGCAGGCAGGTGTTCAGCCATCTCCAGGAAAGCAGGGCTCCATCACGCCTAACGGTGACTTGGGAAGACAAACGCCATCACTCCAAACATCCCCCCCTTCCTTCTTCTTCCCCAGCTTTATATGCTGAGCATGACGTCACATGGTGTGGAATATCCCTTTGGTCAGTTGGGGTCAGCTGTCCCGGCTGTGCCCCCTCCCAACTTCTTGTGCACCCCCAGCCTGCTCGCTGGTGGGGTAGGGGTGAGAAGCAAAGAGGCCTTGACTCTGTGTCAGCACTGCTCAGCAGTAACGAAAACGCCCCTGTGTTATCAACACTGTTTCCAGTACAAATCCAAAACAGAGCCCCATACGAGCTTCTACAAAGAAAATTAACTCTAATCCAGCCAAAACCAGCACAATAAGTAACGGAAGTAATTACTTTCCATTTCTGGTCACTGCTAGCACAACATACAGGTCCTTGAAGATTGCAGACTCATTCTTATGCTGCATCAGCCTCACAGAGGAACGTGGCCACATTATCATTTGAAGAGGCCTAACAATGGTTGGGGGATATATTCAACTGCTACTTGTATATCTAATAGGCACATTGTACGCACAATAAGTAACGGAAGTAATTACTTTCCATTTCTGGTCACTGCTAGCACAACATACAGGTCCTTGAAGATTGCAGACTCATTCTTATGCTGCATCAGCCTCACAGAGGAACGTGGCCACATTATCATTTGAAGAGGCCTAACAATGGTTGGGGGATATATTCAACTGCTACTTGTATATCTAATAGGCACATTGTACGGCATCAATAGATGAAATTGTTCACATGTTTTTCTGTGAATACAAATATACTACTAGCAAGAATGTCAAACAAATTAGAGCTGAAATAACACTCGATACAGAGAAAATGAATAGGAAGGACATGAACCACTCATAGAATAAAATGGACAAAGTAATAGAGTTTGTAAATGTAAATCTGCATAGTGAGCAATATAGTTAAAGTCTCTAAAAATTACTGGCAGCTGGGAGCACTACAGAGGAAGTTTGCTTAGATCCCTAGCAGTAGCAGAAAAGCGCTATGCCGCTGTTTGATGAACTCTCTCTCCAGTAGACTCAGAACCAGCACCAATGGCATCTGGAGGGATAATGCAGAGCCCTCTTCAGCTGAAGGGGTGTCTTGGTTTGATGCAGGATTGGAGATTGTCGTAGAATTCTTTGATGCATTCAAAAGGGCCCAGCAATTCCTAAAACGAAAGCGACTAATAACCACAGAATTGATCAAAAACATTGTTAGCTTTGTGCGAGAATGTAGCTTTATGCGAGAGGATATGACAACTCTAAGTGGTTTATAGCAGAATTATCTGCAGGGGCAAATGCAGACTTCTTTCATATCAGATCTTCAAGGAAAGAGAGATTACATAGTCAGAATCACACTAAGTGATACATTAGCACACGAATCACCCAAAACTCATGGGAAGTCTAACATCTCCTCGTCAATTCGGCGTTTCTGTTGACAATGCCCTATAATAACAATCCTTGCTCCTACGAAAAAGAAAATAAATAGACCCCTAATCTACTGCATCGTGCCATTCTGCTTTTACTGCTAATGGCTATCTGGGAAAAACAGTTATTTTGCGTAAAGAAATAAATACTAGGAACTACACGAACAGAGTTGATTCATCGTATCATGCACCAAAATTCTGCATAATTGATTTTTTTCTGTTTTGCTTACAGTAACTCCATTCCAAAGTTATAATAAAAGTTTTTGCCCCCAACCCACAGCAGAAAGAAATAAAAAAGTCTTTTTTTTTTTTTTTAAAGATGCCTCCAAGTTTCTTATTAAAAAAAAGGGAGATCTGCTTCATTCATCTCTGATTAAAAACATCATCGGAAGGGAAAAGATTGCACAAGAATACAAGTCTGTTTTCCCTATTTGTGGACATAACATTGAAAATGCTCACTTGCTTAATCGGTAACTGCCACAGCTATACTGGGAGTTGTACAACTATGATGGCAAATGCTGTTTTATTTCAGACTGAAATCGCTTCCTGCAGGCACAGATGAACCCAGACCGCTCCCTATACCCAAGCCATGAACCTCTCTATAAGGCATAGCACTGTGCCATGAAGACACATCCTAGGATCTCTGTATTGAATTCATCGATGAAAACAGGGAGAAGAATTCAGTCCATAGTGCAGAGGGTTTTCAGGAGGCAGGAGGAAAAGATTTTTCTTCATATCTCTCGAAGTTGGAACAAGTGTTGAGAGTCTGAATCTTCAGTTATAAAGCTCCTAAATACAATGGTCAAGCAGGACACAAAAACAGCAGAGAATGTAATTCAGAGGAAACTAAGGCTGTTAAACTTAGTGAGTTTAGATTTAAGTAACAGAGGTAAAATCTATAAGTATTAGGTCATGAAGAGAAGATGGCTTCCCTCCATTCGTATTCTACCTTTTTAAGCCAACAGTTTCAAGGATTAAAGCAATGGGTGGCAACAAAAGCTGACCCATAATTTTGTACGAATCTGAACACATTCAAGAACCACTTAATCTGAAAAACAGGTGCTTTCTCAGCTGAGAAGATTTGCAGGCTCATGTATATTTTTTAGAAATATGGTATATTTTTCAGACACAATCACTGCACCTGACATGGGGATGTCTAGCAGTAGTAGCTGTCCTACACAAACGTGATTTTGTGAGAGCTCTTCCCCAGGACCTGGTTAAACCAATGATCAAATAACTCATTTAAGAAATGGGTTTGTCCTACAAAGTTCTAAGAGCTAAGCTTCCCTAGAGTTTAAGGATCCAGGCATTTGGTTCAGGTTCAGGTATATGTTTTATGAAATATGCTCACAAGCCAGAAGTTTGTAAGCCGGTAACAAAAGAAAGATTTCCAAATGATATACAAGCATGCTCAAAATGAGCCCTGGATTCTAATCTGGAAAATAAAAGGCCAATATATAAAAATTAAGTTAATATTATTTAAAAAGCCTGAACTGAATGGAAACCTCATCTTTCAAATGACTTAATTCCTTCATAATTTACTATTCAGATTACACGACGATGTACAAGCATTGGAAACTTAGATATTCACAGTCTTTAGGATGCAAAATTATATCTGACCCCTCCCCTTGAAAAGCAACAAAGCTAACCCTGTACAAGTCTTTAAAACATGTCAAAAAGGACTCACCGCTATACCTTCTTAGGGTCTTACTCATACTGCCATCCTGTGACAAAAAACAGTAAATGCAAGAAAAAAGCTCCACAGAAAAACCCCAGATCGTTATCAAAATACTTCTGAAATTCCTTTCCATTTTTTAAGCTTAGAAGAAAGTCTTCCATTAAACAGAAAACTTCAAATTACAATGCCTTAAAGGGCTATATAATTGCTTTATCATTTTCACGCTGATAAACTGACACTTCTCCTAATGTCTATTACAGAAATTGTCACAAAAGGAAGAAAAACTACTAAATAGGTCAAGCTAATAAAAGCTTATTATGGATCCAGTATGATTTTTTTTTGTCTGCTATAACAGCGTAACAGGTAACATTTTTTTGAAACACCTTGCCTTGTGGCAGAGTGTCAGAAGATTAAAATGCCTCCCCTGACTTGGTGAAATAAAGTACCCATAACACAAGAAAAGAGATGGAACTGGGCTTTTAAGGAAAATCTACACATTAAGCTGAGCACTCCTGAAAAAAGAAGCATACCAGAAGTTACTTCAAGTCAAGGTTTAACCGAGTATTCTGAAGGTGTTTTAATTATTTCTGATGGCAATAAATCCTAGAAAGGTAAGAGTTTCACAGGATTTGGATTTTTTTTCCTGTGTTGACAAAGTACCAAGTTTATTGTGTGAAACAGGACTTGATAGCAACACAGATTACCTTCAAGTATCAGCACATTGACAGTGATACTAAAACAGAAGGAAAGGGACAAGTGGTGCAAGAGCCTCAAACTGTATATCAGGTTTTGTCTGTACCCTACAAAGTCATCAGCATCTTCAGTGGTTGAAAGGGGATCTGGGCCTACAGAAAAAAAAAAATACAGGCGACAATTTTGGGGGGAACAACAGGACAAACTTAATGACAAGCACCCACCTTGTCTTACAGAGGCCATGATGCCAGACACTCACTGAGCATGTTCCTTTGAGAGGTGACAAGCCCTCAGACCAGATCTCTAGACAGGAAACCTGAAAATACAGCTGGAGAATGCCTTTGGGACCACAGAGGATGTCACCTGCCTGAGCATGCCTGGCAGCTCCATATTCAGTACAGTTCAGTAGCTTAATACGCTGCCCAGGATTTTCAGGCTGCAGGCAGTCTGCTTTCCAAAGCAGTCACATGAATGGAAAACGAACAGATCGCAGACCACGCTGTTCTCACAGCCGCTCTTATGGCTGCCTGTCTTAAGGCTGTACAGACATAGTCATTGAGTCTATACCTTATTTGAGAAGAAAGACTGGCAGTTAGCCTAGTGGAGTCAAAGCAGACTGAAGGTATTTTCACTTGTACTGAAGATAGAAATTGTCAAATTCCACAGCCACTAACCAGGACTAAAGACAGAAGGAAAAAAAAAAGCACGGATCATAGATGAATATGCTCAGGCAACTGTGGAATCGCTGCAGGGTTTATTTTTAAAAGTTGAGACAAGATAGATTAGCTAAAAAGTCTGGCTTGCACATGGTACTGGTTAAGGAGAACCTCCTGAAAGATAGAATCATTTGCCTGAAAATTTGCATCCTCTTAGTAGGAGGAGGTGGGTGAGTTATCTTGAGTAATCAAAATAGATTAATAAAATGTTAGAAAATGAAATATTGATCAGTTTGCACAAAAAGATATTTTGCGTGTTTGCAAATGTTGTAATTTGCATGTTCATAACTATCTATTGCTTATTACTCCACCCAGGTGAGAAAGGCTCAGTACAGAAACATGTAAGACAGGGGAATCTGAATACAGGAACTTTTTGAGCAGCTCACCCAGAAAGAAGCAGGGCTGAATTTTTTTTGTCATTAATTTGATTCCAGGTATGAAGGCTTAAACTTAATGACGTCCAGGTAAGAATCTGCTCATAGACAAAGTGTGGGCTGGATTGAGAGTTGTACATCAATGATTCATTGCTGAACCTATTAGTCTTACTGCAGCCAGTGCAAGATTCCCAGTGTGACTTAATACCTTCTGGCACTTCCACAGTTTATCTTTTAGTTCATCGGCTGATACTGAAAGCCAACTGTTTACAAGAGGAATACAATGGGGGGGGAGGGGGGCAGGGCAGGGACAGGACAGAACCATGCCTAGACAGAGACAAACACCTACTGTTAGAGAACATTCTCCACACTCCCCACAAAGTTTTAAAATTAAAGCCTCAAATTCCTAACAAAAATAAGCAGAGAGAAAAAAAATCTGACAAGTAAAAAGATGTTTCATATAAAATATAATACTTTTTTATTAAGATACCTGTACATAGGTAGGTATTGACAAGTATCAGAGTGGATGGGCTAGCCACAGAAAAATGTCGTTTTCATTTTTAGCAGCAAAAGATCCCTAAATTTCTTAAGCCATATATTAGTACAGTATTTTATATTAATCCAGTTTCTCTGAAACTTCCCTTTACCTGGTTTTCATCTATCCAGAACAAAAACGTTTGAAGGCTAAAA
>NW_008795909.1:13989403-13991700 GCF_000699145.1 Aptenodytes forsteri
TTGAAGAGTTGTAGTGTTGTGGGGGGGGGGGGGGGGGGAACACGCACACAAAAAAAGTGACTCTGTGCTACAATTGTTCAGAGTACAAACAAAATTAACAAGGATCACAAGATAACCTACAACTAGGTCAACTTCATGAGCTAAGGACTCAGTCAAGAACAAAAAGTGTCCAAAGGTTTCAGCTTATCTGAAATAAATCAAAATAACCCAACACATTGTAGCTTTCAACTAGTCTGGCAATTCCACAAGACAGTCTTTACCCGCAAGGTTTGACTCCAAACTTGTACAGAAATGTGGTAACACCACAGCCTAAGTCTTACTGTGCTGCCATTCCCAGGTTCAGGACAGGAAAGCTGAGGGAATGAGAAATGAGTACCCAAGCAACACTCTGCTCTTCAGAAAGGCATTTGTCTACATGTCTGACACACAATGGGCAGCATACATCAAAAAATATGAGATAAGTCATTAATAATCAGCCTTTGATTAAAGCTTTAATCATAATTTGGTTAATATTTTAATAAAAAAAAAAATCCCTTCCCTTTGAGCATTTGCTGTACATTCTGATTCAATAGCATTTGGGGCAAAAAGACTCCTCAAGCAATCCCAGCAGACTCACCAAGAGAAAGACATGGCCACCCATGATACATCTGCCTCTACGCTTGGCTACAATGCCAACCTTACAACCTGAAAACTCCTTAGTTTATAACTGTTTCCTTTTCCAGCATTTTCTCTCTGAGGTCAGCTACACACCAAACCTTAGTAAGAAGACAATTCCACAAGTCAAGTTTTCTTTACAATTTTCTATTTTAGTTTGAATTTGTTTAAACTGTGTACCAAGCAAAATGAGAACTTTATGTACCTATACCCCACAAAAATATACTGGTGAGGGGTAGACTAAGGGAGCGCTCACCCCTCTCACATTTTTCAGTATTTTTACCACTATTTACTCCTGAACACATGACATAGTAGCAGCTCCAGCCTATGCAGTTCCCTAGAGAGTAGCCAAGCACTACTAAAATACCACTTCTACATGGTACTTGATGTACATGGTTTAAGTACCTAATTGCTATTATGTTCAATAGCGTAAAAAACTTTGGAAAAAACCAAACAACCACCAAGTAAAGCTAAGCTCTCTTTCACAGCATGCTCTGGGGAAATAAGTTGCCCCAGAGTTTTTTGTTTGGGTGGTTTTTTTTGTTTTTTGGTTTTGGGGGGGGTGGGGGGGTGTTTTGGGTTTTTTTTTGGGGGAGGGGGAGGGAGGAGTGTTGTTTTTTACTTTTATGATTTAGTATGGTTCATTTTAGTTTTAATTGTCACTGAATGAGTGTTTTATATATGAGCCACAGCAGCTCAGCAGAGAATACAAAATCACACGGATTGGAAGGGAACTCTAGCAGTAACCTAGACAACAGCAAGACCATCATGAAGCTAAGCCGTGCTCCAGGCTCATCCCCAAACTGGTCAAGTCATCATTCTGGCTAGGGAGTCAGTGCCAACCAAACGTGGCACTGACCCCACTGTTCCTTTACCTACTGTTATCTACATAATTTCAACAATGCTGCTGTGGCAAATCATGCAGGCTTGAGACCTTTCATCAGAAAGCATACAGATTATAAAAGCATATATAGTTAAAGCATTCTAATATTCTTCCACTGTCTCAAGGCAAGAAAAAAGGTCAAATGACGCTGTATTGATAACTCTACCTCTACAAACCATTATAAGGCATATCAAACCTCAAAACACTTCTCTGAGCAACTTTACTTAGAGAAGTCAGACATTATGGATTTTGTTTTCTCCTTCAGCTCAACAATTTTAAAATTCTAGTTTTGAAACCATATTAATGTTGGGTATTTACATTTAAAAAAAATTGAAACCTTGCTCAACACATTTTAAGCCAATAGGGCCATTCAGGAAAATAAGGCTGAATAGCCATTGTTACTAGTTTAAAATAATATTTATTACAACAAATTAATTTTATCTCCCAAATGGAACACCTTGAATAAGCTAAAGGGTAGACTGAGTTCTGAATAATGGATTCAATATTTTTCTTTTAAGAGGAAGTCAAAAGACTTATATCCAGCTGATTAAAACCTTTTCTTTCTATTTTAATACCTAGAATGTTTCTTCGTGGTTTTTTGTTTTTTGTATCATTGCTAGTTTTTGCTGAAAAACCTTACAAAATTTCAGTGTCAAGGAGCAGAAGCAAAGAGAAATTTTTTCCAGATGTATGGAAAACAATTTTTCAAACAGTCTAACTCAAGAATTGTCTTTTTTTTTTTTTTTTTTTTTTTTTAAAA
>NW_008795909.1:13991778-13995112 GCF_000699145.1 Aptenodytes forsteri
TTTTTTTTTTTTACAAGTGTGCAACACCTTCTTGGTAAGGGAGGGAGTTACAAAGGATATTTTTATATGCAAAGGAATTTTCCTTTGAAAGATAAACAAAGGATCCAGAAGATATAAAAAACAAAAATAAATCCTGCTCTGAGAAGGTCAGACAAGAGCAGCCTTGGCTTGTTTAGTACAATGAACCATGGTTTCCAATTTCACCTACTGCCTTTTTCTTTTTCCTTTACTTCTATGTTTCATAATGGACTACCGTTAATACTTATATAGCACAACAGAGCAATCTTTCTTCACAATTTCTCCACATTCCAGAAAGACCAGAGTAAGGGAGATTTTTTTTTCATGCCTGGACGGACACCACCTGCAATACAACATCTTGCTGCAGCACTTGGGTATTTTTATCCCTGCACAGGTAGAGCAATCCTTGAATGTATAATGAATACATGGGAGGGTGGGGAATCTGTACAGGGTTTTTTTCCATCAGCTTTTTACTTGTTCTCCAATAACATGGTTATCCAGGCTACAAAAATAAATAAAAAGTTTGTCCTGTAATCCTTATCCAAAGTTGGAACCATATCACAGTTCTATTATTTGATTTTTAAGGACTATCAAGATGGAGGAAACAAAGTATAGACAACACGGTAGGCAACGCTCATTAGTGATAAATTTCACAATCTCAGACAATAAGGTGTATTAAAATGGCTCTATAATTTTTTATATCTTCTTTTATCTAACCTCATAATGCTTTATACAGTTACATAATACAGACAATAATACAGTTTGGTTTTGTTTATTAAGGATGGCATAAGGCCACCATATGACATATCTTGTAAAATCTTTCAGTCAGTACCAATGAGAGAAAATTTAAGATGTACGTGGGACAGGTAAATAGTTTTAAAAATTGAATTTTAAACATGGAATAAAAAAAGAGGCATAAAACTATACAAAAGCTATTCTTACCCCTTTTTAGCACAGTAGTTAGCTCAAGGTCATATGATTTGTTATAGCTGCACAAAGAAACTGATCCAGTTACATGTTTTTTAATGGCAACCATGTTCATTTAAAGAAAAAGACACTTTTTATAGGGCTTTACAATTGCAGGCTGTTTCATGCATCCTCTATTCCCTTTTCCATGGAATTCTGTGTTGTTCCTTACTCTTCCTCAAAAACATACATGCTATTTCAATAATACTATTTCACAGCCCAGAAGATTCTTCCACAAGCACAGCCTAGGTTCTTAACTGATCCTGAAAAAGGATATTGTAATGTGACAATCCTATTCTGCTTCTGTTGTGTAAGGGTATTTTAATTGCTTTTAACACTCATCCTGAATAAATAATGATGGTTACCCTTTTTCACTTCAAAGTTTTATCCAAACACAAGCATAACTATTGCAGATGAGATCTAGAAAAACAGGTTCTTGCGGGGGAAGTGGGGTAGAAAAAGAAAAATAGATGAAATTATAAAATGGGAGGGGAAAAAAGAATTATTTTAATAAGAAACACATCTTTCCTACTGTCATGGTTTAACCTCAGCCGGCAACTGAGCACCACGCAGCCGCTCGCTCACTCCCCCCCGGTGGGATGGGGGAGAGAATCAGAAGGGTAAAAGTGAGGAAACTCATGGGTTGAGATAAAGACAGGTTAATAGGTAAAGCAAAAGCCGCGCACGCAAGCAAAGCAAAACAAGGAATTCATTCACTCCTTCCCATGGGCAGGCAGGTGTTCAGCCACCTCCAGGAAAGCAGGGCTCCATCACGTGTAACAGTTACTTGGGAAGACAAACACCATCACTCCAAACATCCCCCCCTTCCTTCTTCTTCCCCAGCTTTATATGCTGAGCATGACGTCCTATGGTGTGGGATATCCCTTGGGTCAGTTGGGGTCAGCTGTCCCGGCTGTGCCCCCTCCCAGCTTCTTGTGCACCTCCAGCCTGCTCCCTTGGTAGAGCATGGGAAGCTGAAAAGTCCTTGGCTAGTGTAAGCACTGCTCAGCAACAACTAAAACATCAGTGTGTTATCAACATTGTTCTCACCCTAAATCCAAAACACAGCACTATACCAGCTACTAGGAAGGAAATTAACTCTATCCCTGCCGAAACCAGGACACCTACATATAACAAATTGCTTTATATAAATCTCCAAAGTCTCACTACTATACATTCAAATACTTCTATGCTTAACCAAGTGTGCAGTCACACAATATGACCTATATGCATAGAGAGGAGTAAGAATAAAACAAAGCAAGACCTATGAAGAACTCTTGAGAAAAGCAAATTAAATTAGAATTTAAAAAAAAAAAATGTATTTTGAACTGGTCTCTGAACTACCTGGAGTAGCCTGAAGCTCGTGCAGTGTAATTGTGGGTTTTGCAGCAAGTGGCAATAGGTGACAGGAATATTCTGAATCAATCATGCTGGAGGGACTGGGCTGCAATCCTCCTGGTAACAGAGATATAGGTACAAATGGCAAGTCAAGAACAAGTTTCAGGTAGCACCTTTGCAACTGTTCAGTAGATGTAGAGTACCAGATAGCTATTAAAACATAAAACTGAGCTAGACTGTCTCAAAGACATTGCTACTAGATAGAATGTATGAAGGACAGAATCATTTGCTCAAGATCACGCAGCAGCCCTGGTGACACCCATAGTAACAGGACTTGGGCCTCCGAGTCCCATTTCCTTATCATCAAATTAAAGAAGCCACCACTAAGAAGCTGGTGGTGAGAGAAACATTATAAGAAATAAAGGATGTTATAAAGGTTTTCAGACTTTTCCTTTAATAAATGTTTCTTCTCTTCCCGCTCCCCCCTGCCCACCCTCCTTTGTATCCTGAACAATTCTTCCAGCTTTGGAAAGCTTGAAGAGTAGTAAATGAAAAAAGTATTTTCATGTTTTACTACCTTTTCCACAATTTTCTTTGTCTGGAACTATCAGTTGGGCACTAGAGATTACAGAATTAATTTAGGGCAACAGCACGGAAACAGATTCACTATGAACAGAGAATCGTTCACACTTTGCAAACGAGATCGCATTCTACAACCAAGGAGGAGTTCTAGACTAAAGGTAGTAAAAAGCAAGAGGCATTTAAGAGGTAGAATAAGACTCAGAGACAGAGAGGTCCACGTACATCAAGGTTAGATATTATATTTCTTGAGAGATAGGTTTTGGGATATTTTCAAAGAGCGAGAAAGCACTAATGGAACAGAACTCATCAATATGGCTTTACCACACATATGTACATATATATAATTTTAAGTTAACACATAGGAGTAAGTCTGAAAACAGGATTAAGAAAAGCTGTATTCTGAAAAAGCCAATTATCAAATAAAACCAGA
>NW_008795909.1:13995125-14016353 GCF_000699145.1 Aptenodytes forsteri
GAGGGGGGGGGGGGGGGGGCAGGGAGGAAATGAAAAAGTATCAGAAAGGAGAAGAAAAATAAATGCTTAAGGCAGAAGGTATGTTGTATATCAAGCTACTCATATTAAAAAGGAAAAAAGCAATTCCTCATACATGACATAATGAAGGAGAAGAGCTCGTGGCACAAAAGGATTGCCAGCTCCTCTGGAAGGGAATGAACAGAAGAATTAGGGAATACATATGTTGTATCTCTCACCAGGTGAGAGAATCTTATTTTACTGTTTACCTACAAGAAATGGGATTCTATTCCAGTTACTTTTCTTTTTAGGCAATTAAACAAGGAAACAAAAGCCATCTTTCAATTCTAACCTCCTACCCACCAAGGAGAAAAAGTAAAAATTGGCAAAGTACATACACTTTTGCAGTTAAAATGAATTACAGCTTGACTTAATGTGAAGCCATCAAGGAGACTTATAATTACTCTTCGTATTTAAACCGTAACATTTTTCCAGCCTAAAGAACACTGCACCCTCAAACATTCTACACCTCTTTTCCAACAGAATACAGTCTCATTACAGATAACAGTCTCATTACTGTGTATGACTATTGTGAATATAAAAGAAAACTTCCAGATTGCAGATCCAATCCTTTTGCAATTTATACAATAGTCAGCATTCTAAGTACTGGTTTAAAGGCTTGCAAGGCTGCATACAATCATAGTAGACACAGACCTACTCATATATCCTATATGTGGAAATTATTTTTTACTGGCAGGTACCTTAACTAGTTGCCAGTCCAGAAGCAATTCCTTTCCTCAGTCGTCGTCTTTACATCATTTCTCATCAGCAGTCATGACTTTAGCCCTAGACAGTCAACACAGAATCAGCTATTCTTTTACAATATCTGAGCTAATCAACACTTTATGCAAGTACTTTTCATTAAAAAGCATGCATACTGTTACCAAAAATGACCTTATTTCAGGCACAAGACCACTACAGAGGGGCCATTCATATCAACAAGCAAAGTAACTCCCATCTGCATTTGCCTCAGTTGCTCCTGAACTGATGTGAATTTGAATGTTGTGGTAGTTAGTTTACTCTTAAAAGAGATTGAAATAATTACGTTAATCCTGCACGCACCTTGTTTTCATTCAAGTTCCTAAGCCTTTGGAAACAGATGCTGTATCATCCAGACTCCAAGACTGTTCTTTTTTGACAGCACTGCTACTATTGGAGAAGTTATAGGAAGTTGACATGTTCAGTCAACTAGATCAATCATTCATCAATACATACTAGTAAGTGATATCTGATATCATTTTATTAAGAAGAACAAAACAAAAAAAAACCCAAAACCACAACAAAACCACTAAACTAAAAACACCACACCAAAAAAAAAAACCACCCCACAAAAGCAAATTTTACACGCAAGCTGTCATCAAAACTTCTTTTTTAAACTGCAGACAGTAAGCATAATTTTCAACATCTTTATAAATATGGAATCAGACATATATCAGAATTGATTTGCAGAAGGTCAATCAACAGGTCAGGGTCGAAACCAGGACTATAGGTTTTTTGGAGGCTTCTAAAGCAGAAAGAGCATTATTTAATTCAATGTAATGATTGCACCAACTGGCCAACAAACATATTGACATTTCAACCAGTAACTAAGATGCGAAAGGATCATCTCTGCTGAATTACGGAGTTGTCCTATAACATTGAAAACGTTACTTTCAGTGAGTGAAGTTCAAGCAATGCAAGCCACAGTACAGCCTGCCCGGATTTATTGCCCTTCTAGTCACACCAGAAAGCCATAGGTTTTTACTAGATTCTTGAGAGGAAGATACCAGATAGGCACAGAGGATTTGTGTGAAGAATGGGAATTTTGTACTTTTCAAGACACTATTTTTTAGGTTGTGCATTTTACTGAAGATTCTTGAGAAGAGCTGAATTAGCAGCTGCTTTTGTCTGACAAATTATGTTCAGAATAATTAGAGTTTTCAGTTATCGACTCCTGTATATTTATAAACCAAGATAAATAAACAGCGTGCAATCAAATATGGCCATACATGAATAATTCTATACGCTAACATTTAAATTATTCCAACACATAAGTATAGGTCCCAATCCACATATAATGCCATTTTCTACCATCCTTTTTCAGACAAAACTCCCCAGACATCTTGTAACGCTGAGGAAATTCTTCTGAACAAACATATATTTACATTAATAACATGCTTAAGGTGGAGTGGACAGGATTAGAGCCAAGTTATGAATGTAATTGAACTCTATTCCTACTACACTGGGGCTGTGCAGAATAAAGGACTGCAGCAGAGCAAATGTCGAATTTAAAAAAAAAAAAAATGTTAAAGCATTCAAATTTTAAGCATCTGGGAAGCCAAAGTCAGAATTATGTCATTACTAATACTCAGTTTAATTTCAGATGCCTTTCCTGAATTGAAATTTACATTTCTTAGCAAACAATTTCCTCTTAATTTTAGTTCTTGGCAAAAGTTTTAAAATCATGTGGTACTCATGCATTTCAAAAATAGCAAACTTGACTTTCTGGCTGTGGCTTCTATTTTTTTTAATGAGAGAATTATTCATTTAATAGATTTGTCAAAAATAATTATCAGAATACAGATACTGACTGAATTTCATACAAACGTATTCTCCGATTGTATTAAACTACAGAGAAAAAATAACTCTTTCTTCAGCCATTCTGCTTCTTTGCTCCCAACGTGTTCCATTCCTCTTCATCTTAGTACCTTTACATGTCCCTGTTCTCACCTTTAGCTGTTTTTAAACAGACTGCAGTAGCTTCCTGATACTGACTCCTCCCTCCAATTTATATTGTCAGAAAGATGCTGTAAACTTGCCTCCCCTGCTATGACAGAAGATTTCCATTTAATTTTGGAGGGAATTCTGTGTCCCTCCTGCCCACTTCCTGAACACGCCATCCAAGGTACAACTAGGTATATTGGCTGTTGCTGGGGAAATAACAACCTTCTCTTTCCAATAATGTTCACACCATGTAAGGTGCACCAGCAGATCCTAATGTATTTATTCTTCCTTTTAAAAGGTTCAAACATCATAACTTAATGAAAAGATAATTTTAAGAACAGCACTTGTATTGGCATAACCTTCCCCCATTCTTCTGTATTAAAGTGTTAAGTCATTACTCATTTTATTTCTGCATATTTTTCTCCAGCTGACCAGATCCTCACTGCAGCATTATGATTACATCGCTTAAGGCATTGAAAAAAAAATACATTAATGGTAAAAATTTCCAGGGGAAAAAAGCAATGGCTATAAAGAAGTGGGAGCACAGAGAAGGACAGAGTGAGAAAGTACACATAGAAAATAAATTTCTATGGTAATTGCAATACAGACAGAAATAATCAGCTACCCATAAAAGGATAAAGAAAATTGTTTGATTCCCAATTTAACTGCATTTGACATTTGTGAATTTGACTGTGTAATGAGTCTTATTGGTTGGATCTCACTTGGAAGATAATCAGAGAAGGTCAGTCTGAAGGATCTAGATAAAAAAAAAATAGCGCAGAACTGTAGTTACATGGAAAATGGATAGTAAGAAAGAAGTACCAGGGTGCGGAAAAAAAGGTATAAGGGAAAGAAGAAAATGTTTGCAAAATTGAAAATTACTTTCTAATATCAGCATATCACTTAGCATTCAAAGCATAGGAAGAATTAATTCTCTGACAAGAAAGGGTTCAATTTCACTTGCCAGCACAATGCCATATGGAGATTTATTGCCAACTACAGATACCAAGTATCAACAGCAGAAATAAGAGGGCTTCTATCAATTTTGGAGTTATTCAGGACTGTTAGAGGAAACCATTTATCTTTTCAGTAGTGAAAGAAGTTTTACTTAAAAAGTGTGTCAAAATTAATGCTTTGTAGCTCTCGGAGCTGATCCATTCCACGTACTTTGCTTTACTTCCATATCCATATGCTAGTGCTGTTCTTTACCACCTGATCCTCTCCATATGCTAAACACTCTACAAAAAGTGTTGCTCCTGATCCAAACAATTTCAAAGCTTAGAAATTTAAGGAAAAAGGCAATATAGCTAGGCCCATTTTACATGGAAAAGTTAGGCAAAGATGCCTCTGTTTTGGGGGGTGGGGGGGTGGGGTGGACGAGGGGTGAGGAAGGGAATCCTACTAGCAGTATTAACTTTCAATTCAAGGCTTCTGGCATTCTGGATGAAATCCTACCACCACCACAAGTGCCGGATTTGTATGTGTGACATTACAGGTTAAGTTAATATCATGCTTAAGGGCTTCACCAAATTTTGGCCACTAAGATTACGTGGCCTAAGCAGACCATCAAGAAAGTTATCACAGACGTAGGATAAGAAGCCGGATATATCTGAATCTGTCTACTGCCTTGATTTTAATAGGAAAATTAAAATCTGGGTTGGCCAACAGAAATCCTCCAGTTTTCTTTAATGTTCCCCTTCTCTCCTCCCCCCCTCAATGTTTTTCATGGAAAGTTCCAGGGGGACGTCAGAACTCATCTCTACTTTTACTACAAAATTGCATTGCAGTTGGTAATGATAGGTGGAAGTGTGAAGTGAGTACTCAGATTTTTTTGTATCGTACCATCTATATCATCATCTTTCTTGTTGTACTTTGTTGAAGAAATGGCAGAAGATATTGTAAAAGGCACGATGTGTGTAGGGGGTAATAAATCTGTTGGATGCAGATAGTCAATGGCTGCAAGTCATAACAAAGCTTTACTCTTAGCCTCCTACCAGTTTTCATTATCAGTGAAAATTTCTATTAATGTAATACGATAGCATCATGTACAAGCAGCTTGGCAGTCATACATTTTGCACAGCTGTCATAAAATGATAGTCATTTAGCTTCAAGGTAAAGCTGACGTTTGAATATTCCTTCTTTTCATCTTTGAAGCTTTGTCACTTTAGAAGATAAAAGATAATTATCTAATTTTGTGACCAATGATGTGTTCCCAACACATCAAATTTTAATACCTGTAGTATGTAGATCCTTTTTTTGTGTCTTGAAAATTAGCAACTTAGATAGCTTGACACAAAATCTTGGAGTATATTGAATAGCCAAACACTAAAATATGACCTAGAGGAACAATAGGAACACTATATGCTGTGGCCCTGACCAAAGTTTTCATAATGCCTTCTAAACAGCATTTTCACAGTGCTTTTATCTAACAGGCTAGAGATACTATGACTGCATAATTTTGACTCCTGCTTTTTAGGGAAGCAAGTCAAATCCTTGTTTGTGTATAAAAGCACAAAGAAGCTCCTTGGAGCTACTGTAGAATAATTTCAAGTATAAACAGATAAGACGTAAAACCTCCTACCAGCTAACAAATTATTTCTGTACAACACTAAGTTCACTTAAGATACTGTGGCTGATAAAGACAGTAAAAGAAAATGGTTAGTGAAGCAACTGGGAGCTAAAGGGTTTGGTTTAGCCCTAGATTAGAAGGGAAATTCCTTTGTTACCACGACAAATTAAAAAAAAAAAACCACAACCAACCTTCTCCAATTCATGCAATCAACTTAGTGGAAATTACTCTTGAGACTTTGTAATTATGAGAACAGTTACATACTCCTATCGTGAGAACAGAAGTGTCTGTGGAAAAAAGCCCACCTGAATATTAAACAGCAGAGAGTTCATTTTAAGAGCCTGTAATGTTAGTGCAAACTATTTCAAAAGAATGGGTCAGAAAAGAAAGCATTGAGACCTGATGAAGCAACTAAAAGATGGTATAATATTGTCTATGACTGGGGCCTAAGAGAGGCCTGCCACGACAAAGTGTCATGCCTTTCGATACCTACATGAAGGTTATGGAGAAGATGAACCAAGGCTATTTATGGAGGAGCACAGTAGGAGAAGTGACAGACAGCAGTCATAAATTGAAATGGGAAGTTCCAACTTAAGTAACTACCTTTTCATCCAGTCAACCATTGGAACAAAAACCGTTGTGGTATCTCTGTCTTTGGAGGTTCTGAAGATCAGAACCAACAAAGCCCCAAGAAATCTGCACTGATTTCGGCACTGACCTCGCTTTGAGCAGGAGGTTGAGTTAAAAGACCTTCTATATCTTCTTCCAGAATGAATTATTCTACGATTTCAGAAATTATTCAAAACAAAGTTCCATAGTGGAAGAGAGTAAGACAGTTGTGCAATGGGGGAAGATGAGAGGTTTTTTTCCAGAACCAGTTTTGCTGAGTCATTAGTGCCAAACACAAAAGTCTGTTATGAGTACAATTAGAATTTTTAAATTCAGTATCACTGTATTCAGAAGAACATTAATCAGAGATCTACTCAACTTGCACATTATAGAACAGTATTAACGTAATATATAATCCGCCACCTGGACAAAATTCAGGGAAGCCTGTCAACTTCACCTTTTGAGTACACCAAAGGAAAACATTTCATGAGGCTATTAGAAGCTCAAAAGTAATTTCCACCCTTTCGTAAAAACTAAGAGCAAATCCTCGGTAAGGAAACTACTGTCAGTCGTATGTATAAGCAAGCTAACTAATGAACAATCAACAGGATCCACACGTTAAGCCCCAATACATTGAATGAATTATACACACATACTTCTCACGTTATATCCCCAATCTTATGAACTAGATTATGTCACCATATGATTTATTCTGTTAATGAACCTGAGAACAACTTTTTCTTGCATCTTTTACTTCCTTGAGTACTCTAAGATCTCGTAATCTAGTTTGAAGGATAAATAGTAATAGCTATTTTAAGTGCCTCCTGTACTGCAAACTGATTTATGCAAAGCATTTGGCATCAGTCTCAGAAGAAAACATTTCTCTCTAGAACATTTGCCCATTTTAAAACAGAAAGATTCAAATATAAGATAAATAATGTCGTTCAGAGAGGAGGACAGGGGAGAGAGAAAGACAATAATAAAATAACATGTCAAATTAAGGAAGGCAAAAGCAAAACACAGAAGTAGGAGCAAGTGCTCTGACAAAGAGAACACCTTCTAATATTTTAGAAATTGTTTTGGTCACCTTAATGAAATGCATTGATTTAACTCTTTACGGTTCTTTCAGGAATCTTGACAGATAGAACAAATGGCTAGAAACAACCACCTGTCAAACACTTTTCTGATTAAGAGTCATTGCCAGAACCTATATGCCTTGATGACTCTATCAAACCAACCAAACAGGCTCTACCTATAAAAGCAAAAATTCAGCATAAGTAGTGCTTAGGAAGAACTCTTCTCAAGAGTAAGAAGAGTTAAGAACAAACTTCATTAAATACCAGTAATTGCTGATAGCAAAGCACTAGAACATGTGGCAGGTATGTAAGGAATAAACCAGGAGTTTACACCTAATCAACCATTTCCCTCTCTCTCATTGGAACATCACACTGTCTTACAAGCCCTAGTGAAGCTTTATTACCTATGTAATTTGTAGTTACACTTAACATAAGAACATGTTGGGACATCTTGAAAGGTAGCCCTGCTGAAGTCTTACCACATGGTTGTTGGACTTCAAGTCAAATAGATGAAGACTGCTTACAAGTTTAATCTGTTATTTTTAGTATATTTATCCTTTTATAGTAAAAAGCCATATATGTTAATAAGATCATTTGATTGTATGCTTATAAAGGGGAGGGGGGAAAAAAAAGCGCAAGTGTTCAGCCAACCTGTACAGCAATAATGACAGTGTTTTATAACCTGTTTCTGCTCTGAAAGTTGAAGGACTCCCCAGCTGTGTCTTAAGGAGATAAAGGCACAAACCTTAACAGTACATATAGACGTCAAAGAAGAAATACAATTACTTTCATCACTTACAGTCCAAAATAAAAAAAAAAAAAAAAGATACAAGACTCCAAAAGAAAGGATTATGTAGCTCATCTTCCTAACATAAGGCAGTTCAACAAGATCTACATAATGGCAGGTAATCTGTTCTGATAAGCCACCCTGCAAGATTCCACGCTATTCCAGTGTTTTCTCTCAGGGAAAAAAAAGTTTTTGATAGTAGGAAAAATTAATTCTTGTGTTTAAAGACCAGTTCTTGTTCATCTACCATGGATATAGAGAACACATTTATTATTCTTCTTGGTTTTCTGCATGTGAAGAATGCTGCCATATTTCCTTTCAAGTTTTTACTAGTTTTGTTCAGGCACAGCTTGGCCCACGACACTGTATCACTGTCTAGTGAAACAGACATAGTTCTTCTTCCTCTCTTCCCTCTCCCCCGCCCCATTTATATTTCTCCACACTTTCTTCCTCAGTACAAGAGGAAATACACTTTTTTTTTAATTTGGGTTCCCCCCCCCCCTAGTTTTCTAGCTTATTTGAAGGTTGTCTCTTTCACACAGCATACCTGTCTGCATCAGACATTGAAAGGTTTTTTGGAATTCAGGTCTGGTTGTCCCCCTCTTTTTACGCAACGTAAGTATCTTACCCTTTAAGAGTTTCTACAGTTTAGAACATTTCTAGTCTCGTAAATAGGGATTTGACATATGGTTTATCATACATGAGGTTCCCAGTCACTTCTCAGCTCTCTGCAGAGACTGAAGATAGCCACATCAGCCATTTTACCAGAAAATATGGTAGAAATGGGGAACAGGTAAAATGTATCAGATCAGATGAATCCTTGAAGGTAAAACATTCCTCAGCCCCTCAGTATATTCACAATAGCCACAGATAACAAAAGCAGCAAGAACATCTGCAGTCTGCGACTTCCTCTGCTGATGACTTCTGTAAATCAGTGTCTTGACACATCCATAATTGGTTATGATGGGTGGAGTTGACAGGGGGGGAAAAAAGAGTCAATAGAGAGATGAGAGAGAATAACCCTTGCTTGTAATAAGCGCAAGAGGAATTGGTATAAAAAGCAACACAAGAGAAAACTAATTTGTGGTCCTAGCAAACAGGAAACCTCAACTATAACAGGAAGCTAGTGCAAGAGTTCAGTCTTTCTGAGGGCATCTGTACAAGATTACAAATGTCTACTTACATAAATTAGTCTAGGAGTGGAAGCAACAATTCCACCCATCTCTGCCTCCAAAACTCTTGTTAAGGTAACCAGCTTTCTCAGAGTTTTGAAAGAGTCTTCTGGAAAAAATGCATTTTTCCTGCGTTAGGAATCTTCCAGGAAATAAACCTGAACCTCATGTGCACAAAATGAAAATCATATTCCTATACAAAGCATCCAGCAAATCATATTAAGTATTTCTGTCTTCCACTACAGCAATCATCTTTGTCTCCTAAACTGTCATCCCTTTCCTGAAAATTGCCTGGCACTGGGTGTTGCTCAGGCATTCCTGTTTTAAAGATATATTTAAAACACACACACCTCACCAATAGGCTTGTCCAAGATTTGAATCCAGATCATTTCAAACATACAGTTATGCACCTAACACTAACTTCACTACAAATTCAAATCTGTTTCTCCCTTCATTCTCAAAGAGCACCACTGACGAAATGGCCTTATTTTACCTTTGTCTAGCTAAACAAATTATTTTCTTCTAAACTTGACATCTATCTACTGTCAACTCAAGTCTAGCTTGTTAAAGCAATCCAAGATGCTCTAGCTACTGCTGAGATCCTGCTAAAGACTGCATGAATCCAACTCTCTTATGCAGGAGGGCTTTATGACACCTTAATTCCTGTGCTCTGTATTCTACTGTCTACTATTTTATTCCCAGATTAAATCAAATACTCTGGTTGTAACATCTGTACACTCCTGTGTTAACAAGTCTGTCTCTCTTGACCAGTCACAATCTCCTTGTGTCTTACATCATCATCCTCAGAAACGGTGTAGTAGTTATCAACTATAAGATGGATAACTCCATCTGTAAAGTCTTAGGAGATCTGAGGGCAGGATACTTTCAGAAAGTACCTGTCCCTGGAATTCATCACCTCTGGAAAGGCTTCCAAGACCCTTCCCAACTTTTCTCCAACTATGAAAAAAGAAAAAAAAAAAAGGCATTTTTACACAGACCTCCTTTTCAAATACAAATCTTGCAATGATTTTGTCATTCACTCTAAAAAAGTACTTAAGCTTTACAAATGAACTGGGCAGATGCTAAATAGGCTCACAAAAACATCCATGCAATTTTGCAAAAATATATATAGAAAAAACAAAATGGAACTTCATGAGAACAACATATTAGTCAAAGTATTTCATGAAGACCTTTCATTGCAGCTTCTACAGCAACCTAAAATATAGTCTAGCCTATCAATATATAATTTGTGTTGTACAATGTGTAACCACTTATCATCAGCAACAAAAAATTGTACCCTACAGAACAGTAATAATATTTGAAAGTGTAGAGTATTGATTAGCAGTTGCTTAAAAGTGAATCACCACTACAACGTGGCATCTATTCATGGCTCTACATACCTTCACTGTCAAGATAATTTGCATGGAGACTGGCTCTTTTAACCTTGAAATGTAAGCATTTTCCGATACAGGATGTGAAAACAAGCAATCATAAATGCATTAAGCAAGGGAATTAGCATTCATTTCCTTTCAAGATTTTATGTTTTCCAGTTGGATTGTCCACTCAATTTCCATATTAAAAGACATTATTGAAAGTGTAATGCATGTATCGTAAACTTACTGAAGCCATCTCCTATTTCTACTATGTATTAACAATAGAACATATTTACTTTCAAGTAACACAAGTAAGAGGATCATGCTGTGCTTGCAAAACCCAGACAGACACAGAAAATACTGCAAGACACGGAGTGCTGATGGCAGAAGAGCATGAATTCACCGTTGATTAAAACAGGGCTTTCCTTTTAGCTAAAGAGAAATATAAAACATAATGATTGATATTCAGGCTGATTTAGACTACATTTTAAAAACATTACCAACACTAAGAAATTATTACTCCTGCCATAACATTCAAACAGGAGATGAGAGTAAGACTGTAGGTCATTCAAGATGCAGGTCTAACTTCACTGAAGGCAAAGAAAATTTTCCAATACCTTCAGAGATGGCAGAACTTCGTTACAAGAAAGGAGGAAAAATTATTCTCTGTTATTAAGAAGAAGAGATCACACTATTGCAAGTTTGATAGCACTGCGATAGTTTCCTCTACAGATCAATATGCTACCTGAAAATTAGTATTGGACCCAGCAGGTTTTTCCACCTAATACATTAGTAGCATATAAATATATTTGCTTATTTTTTTTCTTTGTTAAAGAAAAATTAAAATATCTATCCAAAAGAGTTTAACTTTATGTCTGCAGATAAACAAATTAAATACTTCACCAAACACACAGAAATATTCTGTAACTAGCTTGTCACCGAGAATAACCTTGTGATTTACGTAGCCCAAAGATCTGTAAGAATTAAAGGGGATGGAGGTTCAAGCTCTGCAAGTTCCAAAACATCATTTGCATTAATCATCAGAATTAAAGTGATTTAAGATTCTCAGATGCATATTTCTTTTATTTTCTAATGCTTGATTTTAATTCAGTGCTAGGAGACACATTTTACATAATCCAGACTTCAGGAGTTTGAATTATAATGAATTAACTCTGAACAGAGCTTTTTGTAAGCTCTAGACCATTTACCTGGCTGGTGGGTTTTTTTGAGTTTCGGGTTTGGGTTGGTTTTTTTTTTTTGGGGGGGGGGGCATATTGTTTGGGTTTCGGGTTTTTGCAGGGGGTGGTCGTGGTGTTGCCTTTTTTTTAAATCATATTCATATGTCTACAGTTTTTTGATCGTTTTTTCCCCTATTTTTGATAGGAAAAAAATCAGTATTGTTTTTGCAGTTTTAAAATTGCTCAGCTGGCAAAAGTTTGAATTGCTACCCAAGAAGCCAATCCACGTATATACCGTAAACTGCATGTCTCAATCTTACTGACCCTTCCTTCAAAGCAGTAGTTGCAGCATCTCGAGCAAAGAAGAAACAGCCTACAAAGACCAAAACCAACATAAGGCTGAATAAAAGAAAAGCAATTAATGTCAAGGTGATTGGACTAAACTTCTCTAAGAATTTAAGTCACTATTATACAATTTAAAACTAAAGATAGATGTACTGCATGAATCAGATATACCAGCTGAATGCTAATTGATCTAAATCACTAATCTAAAAAACTAATTATATTAGTTTTGCACTGACATTTCCATAGTTGTAAGAAATAACACGATACAGCACCAAATCTAGTCAGTAAGACAAAATGCAATTCTGAACCTTTAAAAATAGGAATGCTATACTGATTGGAAAACCTGCTTTGAAAAAAACACAATGATTTGAGAACTCCTAACACAATGAAGAATTTGTTGAAAGGAGTAGGCAGATGCAGACTACAGACGGCTTGAGACCATGGCAGTCAGTGCTTACCTAACAGTGAAGACTCAGTCGACTTGCATAAGAAAAATCTGAGATAGCCTTAAACAAGCTTGTCTTCAGTAAGAAACCTTTATGGCAGAACCGATAAATAAAGTTTATTTTCAGTTAGAAACTGTTCCTACCTTTGCAATAAAATAATATTGACTATTCAGGACCAAATCAAGAATTATCAAAGCTCAGAACATTAAAAAAAGTCTCTCCAAAAGAAATCTGGGAAAGCACAGACCACACTGCATTTTTAGAGAATCAGACACTTCACTGATATTAGAAAAGCTTTACTGTGTAACAATTATTTTTAACATTAACAGAAGGCACATTACCTGCATTCTTTGCTTCCATTTTATTATTATTACTATTATTTTGCAACAGCGTGGAACTGAAAATACACTATTATCATGGACACTGTAATGTGAACAGTAGTGTTCCCCAAAGTCTGTTCCTCCAAAATTCTAATCTTAGCAGCTGAAGTGAATGTCTTCCTGGCACCTAACCCTTGCTTTGCATCCTATGCTTAAAGTCTGGCTTTGGCAGTGGGCTATACTTTCACATTTACTGCAGTACTCACTAAACAAACACATTTTAAAAAAAAAGTTTAAAGAAGCGTCAAGATTCAAATAAGAGGGATGTCTTTTGAAAGTCTAAGGAAAAAAATATAAGCACCTAAGAGACAATGAAAATTTCAATCAATTCTTAGGCCCCAGCAGCATTTGCTAACTAGGTGAAGAGCATGCATGTCTCTACAGCACCAAGCAGCTTCTTGTATGCTGCCAAATCTATATGACAACTGTAAAACCTCCATAAATCAGGTAACTTAGAAATAATATTGTCCTATTTTCTAGTGTATGTTTTTTTGAACACTGAATGGTGTTCCTTCGCTTTGAAAGCTAGTAGAACATTAAAATGCTACATTTTTAAGTGCTAATTTTGCTTAAAAGATCATCATTTCTGAAATTATTTGCTGAACTATTATTTTCTCAGCTATTTACAGTGTCTGTATTTAATCTAAAGTCAACTTCGGGAAAAATCGTATATCCCATATACTCTTAGGAGGTATAACAACATACTTGGATAAGATTGTCACAATGAAATAAAATAATAAAACATTCAATCAAGTAGTATTTTTTAAGAAAAATAAATAGTTGAAAAAACTGACAAAAATATTCTTACACATCTTTTTGAAACTCAAGAGGACAGCAGTGCTGGTTACTCCTTTGATGTTCACAGTACAGCAAGACTTCAGAATTGTAATAACTACATCAGTATTCACAGCTAAAAGCTGGCAAAATTTTGCTTTACTGAGTAACTCACATGACTTCATTTGCTCAATGAAATTTTAGTATGGGTCAAATGACTCTTAACATGTAAAACATTTGGGCAGTAGAGAGTGTCAATCATGCCTTGATTTCAAACGCATTCCCTTGAAAGTAGCGCTATTATATGCTAACAGAATGAATCAAGTAACCTTTACATTAATTTTTCATTTAGCAAGCCTTTATTAAACTAAATGGCGCTGCAAAGCAGTTGGTAATTGAGAAATCTATGTTGCCCAGTATATATAATACATAATTATATGCACATTTTATATCTTCATTTGTTTAACGATGCTTAATTCATAACCAGAAAATGTGGATTCCTCCAGTAATATTAGAAGTCGCACTGCTTCCAAAGTGGAATCTTGACTTTAAAGAGACATTGACTCTGATCACCCAGCGCTCACAGTAAATACCAAATGGATTCTTGATGCCCGGCTAGTAGGGGGGGGTGGGGAAAGGCATTTGCATTTAGACCCCTACTGTGCTATCACTTAATTGTTATAACTTCTGCCACTGACTTTGTGTGCTGAAAATACTTGCAAATCTCGAAGTTTAGTATGTTTTTGTTCACACAAGCTTACAAGAGAAATATACTTTATAACAATACAAAAAGATACACGTTAAAGTCGTCTGTCATCCAGGCTCATTTGCCATGATCAACAGCAAGAAATAGCAAGCTGAAAAGGACAAAGACACTTGGAATTTTAAATAGAAATAAAAAGCAGCAGAGGTTTCCCAAAACTACTGTAACAAGAAGGGAAAAAGCAAAAAAAAAAAAAAGAATAGGGGATGTGACAGAAGAAGAAAAATGCTCTAAATACCTGTCAAATCTGTGTTTTGTCTTTCTTCTGTCATTCTATAATGAAATATCAGAACAAAAGCAAGAAACAAAAACAAAATAGCTTGGAATGAACATACACTGTCCACCTTCAAAAACAGAAGCACTGATTTGTGAAATAGAAAAGATGCTGATGAAAAGGTAAAATGAATAGCTTCCAATTACCTACAATTATAACAACCAATAGGAAGAAATCTTGCTACTTCAGAGGGAAAAAATACATTACAGAGGGATGACAGCAGTATCTACTACAGAGGAAGAGAAGAATGATTAAGGTTCTCATACTGATTCTTTGTGGATTTTAGCACGATTGCAAAACACAGTATATTCCATATTTTTCTAGTAAATTTTGGACTATCTGCATTTGGTAGATTTAATTTTTAATTTAATTTTGCATTTTAGTGCAAAAATGGCTGAGCGTGGAACAGTTCCAAAGTTAAATAAAGGTACCTGTTTGTTATGGCCCAATAAAAATTAAATCCTTTTAATAATACTTCATTAGATACTAATCAAAACTGAAAGGTCCATCTGCTTTACGTATTTAAAGAGTTCATACAAAAATGCGATGATATAAGACTACACAGACTTTAAAGAATGTGAGCTAGAAGTATAATAAATACTGAATGTCCAGATTTTCAGATTAAAAGTTTGCCCAGTATATTGAAATGAAGCTATTTAATGACCTCGAGAGGTAGTAAGAGACCTCAAATATTTTTGTTCTTAATAGTTCTCTATTTTAGCTTAGTAAAGTTCATGTTTTGCGGTCCTGGGTATACAACACTGAAAAGACAGATCCTGCTAAGGAATTCATATGCCTTTAGTAATCATTAAGTCAGTTGCTTTCATTTTACATGGATAGCATAAGCTTTTTATTTGAACTGCTACATGTTCTGTCCGTTACATAATTTCACACATACACAAGCCTTTCAAAATAAGTGCTTCAAGCTCAAGGAATAGTTTCCTTCATAATTAGAGGAAAAAAACCTAACGTGTTACTCAGAACTAAAAATCACATTTAAAAAAACAGCAGAAATTTAACATATGGGTTGAATGAGTGTCTCTGTAGTCAGTGAATGTCTCAATGTTTTTCCATTTCCATATTACCATTTTGAGGATCACATATTAAATGCCGCAAAATCGCAGTCTTAAAATCTTTAACATATTCCTCTTAGTCTCTTATTATATTTTTTCAGCAACTGCTGTAAAAATAAATTGTCTACAACACAGAACTGTACTATAGGTTGCATATTTAGAGTAAACATAGTCCTTGATATATACCTAATACTCAAATCCGCTTTCTCATTAGCCTCTGCCCCAATTATGTAGACTTATACCAATTTCTCAAGTTTTTGCAATACTTCACTAGCTTATTACCCAGCTGTGCAGCTGAGCAAGAAGATAACCACATTCATTCCTCTTATCTGTAATGATGTAATACATCCCAGCACTGGGTTGAGATGATTGGGGGAATAATGGGATTGTAAAAACTGCAGAGATGACAAACAACAGTGCAGCCGCCTTCTCCTGATACGGTGAATTGCGTACATACAGCACAGGGTGAAAATAATACAATATGCACTAATTCTGCTCCTCAAAAGAAGTTAACATTTTTCATAAGAAGCAGCTGTTTCTACACAGAAACATCACCATCACAATGCAGCAACCAGATTAAATACCCGCAATCTAGGCTGAAGCCTAGACTTCAAGAAATGAAAGTGTTGGAGTTTACTTTCTAACGATAACAAGAAATCATCCAAAAAGAAAAATATCAGTTTAATCAAGGACTCTCCAGATAGTGCAGCACAGTGCAAAGAGTCACCAGGGACTAGTACGCAATACAAAAATAGATCTTAGACCAAAGCATGTACAGCACTGCTTTCCCATTCATTTAAAAAAATTAAATCTGCCTCCATATTTTCTCTGTTAAGACCTTCCTTATTACAACTGAAGAGATCCTTACCTTCTGCAGGAGCTGGGAACCTGAGTACTTGGCTGCAATAGATTTGATCTCCCCACCAAATGCTGAGGCCCAGAGCTTTACACTGTGAAGAAAAAAAAAAAAAGAGACAGGAAGAAATGTAATACACATGTCATAGCAAGCAACACAGACTGTAACAGCTTCAGCTGCACTCAGAAGGATCCTAGCAATTTTGCATCAAAGAGCTCACTAAGGAACCTAAGCACAGCAAAAGATTAGTGACGCTGTTCAAGTATAAGCACAAACTAGATGCTGTGCTAAGGTAAGGCCTCTGATATGAAACTACCCAACCTGCACTGTTTAAATTTAAAGAATCAACTTTTACAGAAACATGCTCTGGCACAATATAACGTATATCCACTGAAAGGAAAGCAGCAGATAAAGTGGCAGAACAGTTCTGAATGATAAAGTCTCACATGAGAAGGAGTTAAGATAACAGCATCAACTTCAGTAAATACAAGCACTTCAGTTAAGACTCTGTGGCCACATCCTCCACCAACACATGCTCCTACAATAAAATTAAAGTAGTGCTGAGCATGTTAGAGACTACCGCTTTAAACACAGCTGACAGAGGAGAAAAGGTGCCTTGAACAGTCAAATATCTGCAATACAAAAAGATAAGAATTTGAGCAGTCAAGTTCTCATCCTTGAACATGGTCCTGAGAGCAATAGCATGAAAGCACTTACACAGACAAGGGGATCTGCTGCTCCGATCCAACCACATCCACTAAGGCTGTGTTAAAAGCTGTCCAGAAGATAAAGAAAAACCCCCAAAAAGCCCGAAGAAGATTCAGATTCTCTGACATTGTGCCTCTTTGTGCCTGGAAAGATTTGGGGAAATTCAGTACAGCTGAATTCAGCAGCAGTGGGGTTTTGCTTCTAAAGCCTCCTTCCCCAGCCTTACCCCCTCCACTAGAACAACACTGGAAGAAATCACAGCTCCATCCTCATCCCTCCAAAGAATGACCCTTCTCTGTGTAATGGAAGGAGAGGACCAGAAGCGAAGCTCTAATGACTTGAAAACTATTGTGTCCTGGTAAAAGCAAAGCGTTTTCCAGCACTACTGCAGCCACTTGCACGTAGTTCTTTACAACTCCGCAGTCAGCAGTGTGCTGGAGTTACTTCAGTGACCTACTGCTGCTCCAAAGTGCCCTTAGCAGCAAGAAAGCAGACTATTGATTCCAACTGGGGAGGCTGTCTTCTTGCAATTACTGCTCACTTTGCAAATGGAAAGCTGCCTAGACTTCTCCTCTCCCTCGCCGGTAACCTCCAGCCTTCATCCCAGATCAAGTCAGCCAACGCATTGGTTCAGTGGAGCAGGAGCAGCAGCCTTTTAACGGGATAGCACGGAGACAGAGAGGCAGGCACAGGAGGAGCTGGACCAGAGGGAGGGTGCCTCTGTATGGCAAAAGCAGAGAAAGTCTGGAGGAGCTGAAAGTGTAGTTGAGCCCTTCCAGGAAGGCGAGAAGAGAGCGCTGTACATTGTCGGGGGCTGAGCTAGGGAGGGCTCGGCAAGGCTGGCAGGGGCGGGGGAGTGGGGGGACCGCGCACACCCACCGGAGACCCGGCCAATTCAGGCAGGGCACTGCTGCATGACAAGCATCTGTCACACAGCCCGGAGAGGCGATGGATGGACGGAGCTCAGCCCTGTGCGCTGAGAGCGCCCAGCATCCTGGCCGCGGAGCTGCACCGAGGAGGGCACCGACAGACGGAAGGAGGAGAGGAGCGATCCCCGCTGAGGTAGCATCACTGATGAGCCGGAGCAGCAGGTTCCTGGAGCGAGCCCCGGGTTTAGGTCAGGCTCGCACATTTAATCGAGTCATATATAGCACATCCTTGCGCATAAAGGCACATATGCTGCTTTCTCCCATGCCTGAGCGCTGCAGCGAGTCACTACCCGAGAGATTGGGACTAGCAAAGGCTTATGAATGAAAAGAAATGCAGCATAAGTAAATCAATGCGGGCTAACTGACTCGAGCCTATGAATAAATTATTAATTTGTGCTCATAGAAGAATCCCCTTGATACAGCAAACATAGGATTACAAGCTCCTCTACAGAGAGAGGCAGCATGGGGAGCAGGAGGGATTGGTCCAGGTATTTTTGTTGTCGTTGCATTTTAAAATCTACCCTCCCCTCCTTTTGCTTTTATTCCTCTCCCTCCCCTCTGCTTGTTTCTCACCTTCTCCACTAAAGGCACAGACTTAAAATAGCAATTGAACTTTAATGTAAATAAGTATGGCAAGACCTGGAGATGATCTGAGTATGGGCTGAGTCATCCTTGCATCATACAATATAGCTCCAGTGTCCGCTCCAGAATTCTAGCTTCTTCCCTCTGGAGTTAGAATTAACACCCCAAAATATTCACTCTGCCTTTGTATACTGTTCTTGTCTTGTTTAAGATTTTCTGTCTTGAAGCTAGATATGTAGTACCTGTATTTTTTTTCCACATTAACATTTCTAAGAGCACTGAACACTTTGCTTTAAATATCAAAACCTCTGTTCAACACCTGGCTGATAAAAGCTTTCTGCTTTCTCAGAAGAAACTAGAAGTTTAACGACAGAAAGACTACCTTAGGGAAACTGTATAGAACAGAGTACCATGGTACACCGCAACTTTCACCACCCACTGACCATCCCCACCATGAACAGTAAATAGATCATATTTCTGTCTGTACTATTATCTTCATATGGAGGCAATAATGAAAGTTTTGTTAAAGGGATGCTTATTTTGTGTATTAATCAACCATTTTGAAAGTCCTATTATCCGTGCTGTTACTGTGGATTTTCTAAGCAGTGTTTTAAATATGCTGCCATGTCACCAGGTGTTCAGCCTACCTACAGGCAGAAATGTAAAAATGCACATGGCTAACTAACCATATATAATGAATTATGTGCCCCTTTGAACATATTATATAAACAATAGCATCTTTTCAAAACTAGGAATGAAACAGGAATGGTGGACTGCCTCACTACTTGCACTGTTTAGCTTTTTTACATGCTAAACAATGTCAGGAAGGAAATTCATAAGGCTAATTTGTGGGATTCAAGCTTCGTTTTTACATTAACGCAGATCCTTATCTGCTTCAAGTCAACACAGTGCACTGGTGACAAGTAACAGCTAGCTTCATTCGTCAAAGAATTACTGGAAGCCTAGAAACTTTTTGAAAGCACATACAATGTGCCTGTGTTCAAACAGGCCTAAGAAACTTAACATTTATTAAAACCATCACTAATTATTGGCAAGAAAAGATGATAGTCACTTGTCAAACCTGGCCTTCACTTACATTTATTATACATTCAATACCATATCAGATCTACAATTTATGCATTTGGAAATTATAACTGGACACTCACATTTGTTTAATATAGAAATCCTATTTCTACTATCACTAGTCTCAGAAAAAAATCACTTGAAAAAGAAATTTACATTTGACAGTACAAGCATGGCCACCTCCTTTTGTGTTAACAAACATTTGTATGCATTATACCATAGAGTGCTTTCAGCATCTTTCATTAATGCACACTGGTTATGTTCCTGCAGTTATTTAGTTCCTCTCGATAATTCAGTGAATGGAAAGCAAACCTATACTGTAACAGTGGTTTAACACACACAAGCCATACATATAAACCACTAGAAGTGACAACACTTTCTGTCAAGCTATTGTATTCTGGCCTGACTACTACTGACTATTCCTGGTATGCAGATCACTGCAGCCAAGACACCAGGTTCAAAACTAACGTTACCGTTTCCCCCACGTTGTCTTCATGAGGGGGATGCAGAAACTTTCCCTAAGTGGGTTTGCATAAGGACCAAGGAAAATAAATAGAAAAAACAAGTGGTAAGTTCCGCTGAAAGGTTCAAATCCTTTATACTGGGGATATAGCAGTGTGCTTCATTATTTGGTACAGCCTTGTGACATCCTGGAGCAAAGTCAGAAGAAAGCTAAGTTTCAAAGCAGCATAGTAAAGAATTTATATTTTGGAAGTAATCTGGCATTTCTATCATGTCCTTATGCTGTTATAGATAACTGCCGAATCTGGAAGAACCTTTAAGTGCTGGTCCCATAGAAAGATGTGTGTACAGATAAACTGATCAGAGAAGGAAAAATGTTTATGCGCTTAGTAAATTTACGTTCTAAAACCAAAGTGCATCTTAGCAGTAAGTGCAGTTAAGTTACTTACACGTCAGTGGTCTCAGAAGCAGAGCTCCCCCTACAAGTGTATTAAGTTGGATCACCCTGCCCCCAGCCCCCCATTTTTAAGGGACAAAAATGGCATCTAATCTCCTGCTGTGTCTTTGATGATCCAGTACAATGGCGCATTTTAGTATCTCACAGAAAATGAAAGAAACTGTTTTCCCCATGAAAGCAGAAATAAAATTTGGACACGTGAATCATCAAGTGTTGTAATAGAAAGTCACAGGCACGGTCAGAGAAAGTGGATGAATCCCTAAAGCTTTTGCAGTGGACCACATTCAGGAAAATAACAGAGGGAAACAAAACAAAAAACCACAGGTCAAGGGCAAAGGGTAATATGAGATTTGACACAAAGGCTGAAGTAGAGAACACAGACTAAGGGAAAGTCCTGTACATACATAGATACAGTAACTTTACCTGACAAATTAATCCCATTGTTCTTTCCTCTTGTCTACCTCCAGATATATTTACACTTATAAAAGGGTGCAGGAACAGGGTCACATTTGCATCATCAGAGCATACTTTGAGGTCTTCTGATTAGACACGTATCAAGCCCTAATAAAAAA
>NW_008795909.1:14016858-14095142 GCF_000699145.1 Aptenodytes forsteri
ACCCCAAAAAAAAAAAAAAAAAAAAAAAAAAAAAAAAAAAAAAATCAATCGAGAGGCATAAGAGAGAAGAAACATATGGTGCAGGGGAGAAGAGTAGGAGGAAATGATATAATTAACACAAATGTTTATTGTATTTCTTTTTTCAGATGCTTATCTACAATGAGTTTTAAACAGAGGAATAAATGCAGAAGGCTAAAGTGCTAAAAGCCTTGCTGAAGATGCAAGCCACCTCCACTGAAAATTAATTTTAAAAAAAGAGGAATACGTCAGTTTATCTGTATTTCACATATATTAGAAGATTCAGATACTGCAAAAACAGACAAGTCCTAACTACACTGCATGATGTGGCGTTAATACTTGCTTTGTAGTATATTCCTCAGCAGTTCTAAATACTAAGATTATAATCCTCAGCTGTGTTCTCTACAGTGCATTGTTTTTTTTTCTTTGATTCAAGAGATTAAAATGTCCCTTCCCCCTCTTTTCCCTTCTCTGAAATACTTCTCTTAAAAAGTCATCCCTTAAATAAAGGCAGTGGGAGGAGAAAAAAAAGGGAGGAAGTGAAGGGATATAGCCACCTCATGCAATAATTTAATATAACATCCTATACTGAAAATCCTTCCAAGCCTTTAACAACTGTATGCAACTTTTCCCTTACTTCTCTGCAAGTATAACGTTTCACATACGCTTACACATGGAAAATGAAAACAGGACAAGTAGAGGGATAACAAAAGTCATCTCAGCTTCACAAAGCACTTTGAGATTGTCAGATGAAAGGCAAAATCTGAATGTTCAGGATTTATTATTTGGAAACAACCCAGTGGTGGAAGGATTCATCAAGTAGCGTTTTACATGCTGTGAGAACACAGGCTTACTTGTTTCAAGTGAGCTGTACGTCTGAGAAAGAGCAAGAGACTGCACATTAGACCTATTCTGTAGAGACTTAACATATGTACATGTATTCTTCAAATTTTATGAAGGTCCCATGTGTATAAATCTAAGTGTTTCATTGGTACAGGAATGCCTGGTTATTGACTGATTCCAACCCACTTACAACAAAGATTGAGGTCAAGTAACATTACTCACTGGATTAAATGAACACAATTTCACATAATGGGCATGAGCTAGTGACTTGTAGAAATAAAAATACTGCAAAAATTCTAAACCATGTCAGTATTTTGTATGCAACTTTGTAACATTATCATCTTGTTTGTGTATACTATTCAGGTCAAATCAAACACTAATATTTCAGTTCATGAGAATATTAGGGTATATGCAACCTATGTTTACATATACTCAAAATCAGTTACATGAGAATAAAAACAATCTCTAAAGATTCAAAAAAACCTAATATACACTCACAGTTAATATGTTGAGAGTACAGCATTTTAGGTTACTGTCACGTTATCTTTAGCACACTTCAACACCAAATAAACCTCAGTTTGCCATAAACCCCCAAGGAACGCATCGTTAATTTAGCTTCTACAAAGCCCACGTTCAGCTGGCTTTAGCATTTCCACAAGGAGTTAAAACGTAATGTTATCACATCCCAGCCTATAAGAGCTCACACCGCATGGTAAGCTAGAATGCTTTAAGATAATGATGTTTATAGCTAACCAAATCCAATTTCAGCAGTCCACTGTAGCTCTAGTCTGTTAGTGCCATTTTATATAAGCTTCATTTATTTTGAATTTTCAACTGTTAAGACAAAGTCCGCATTTGGTTTCTTTCGAGTGTCATGCTAGGAAATGAACTCTTCTCTAAGCAAATAAATTACCTTTTTACTCCCAAGGCTAGTGCTAGGTTGTAAATGTTAATGCTTTCAATGCATTCAAAATACTTGAAAAGCAAAGATAGGACTTAAAAATGAGAAACTGTAATTGAGAGCTCTAACATAATGGACAGAATACTATGGAAACAAACCAACCTAGCATTCTTTCTCTGATGATATAAGTGAAGGCTAAAGGTCACAGCATATTTAAGTGCTAATCTACTACTGTCTACACACTAGACTGAAACCCCTAGTCATATCTATAATGGCCTGTGAATGTTCACCCAAACCTTGCAAATTCCTCAGAGCCACTTTAAGGGACCCTTGTCGAAGCCCGAAATACGGACTTCAAAGGTTAGGAAAAGCATTGCTTTTACTTCAGATCTTGGCAGGATTAGTAACACATAAACTCTGGGTACCAAAAACGATGTATTCGAGGGGGAAGAAAGAGGGGAAGTGGTACTGAGCAGACTCGTTCAAAAGAGCTCCTTTTGCATCAATAGATGAAGTGTCATCTATTAACCCATTGTCATCAGTGAGGTTAAGTTTCCAACCACTCAACTGAAAGCAACCTGCAAACTTTAGACTAACATTTAATTATTTTCAAAATACTGTCCTTATTGCAAAGGATCCAAGAAACAGTGCTATGTCAAGTAATTATGTAAAGCCATTGGGTACTTCAGAGGCCTATAATTCTGTCACTCTCCAATTAATTCCTGCATAACAAGTATGAATTTTGAGGTGGAAATGTGACTTTTCTGAAGTCTTGAATATCAGATCAAGAAACCAGTAGTTTAGTCAACACAGTGCTGCTTATGAGATGTTACAGAAAAATAATTTTGTGTAATTCTATGGCAGCAGTTGCTAACCTGTGATCTGCTCTCTCACTTTGGTGAGTCTTGTTTATTTATCATGAACATTGACTGATCCTGAAAATCAAAGTTATCTCAAAAGGCTATTGGAAATAGCATATATTAAAAAGTAAGCACACTATGGTAACGAATTCCAGTAACTTGTTACATTAAAAAAAAAAAACATCAACATAAGAAAAATTTCTGAAGAGTGAGGATATCAGACTATCTTAAATAGCTGATCGTAATTGCAGAGTAAGACCACCAAGGCTTATCAAAAGGCAAACAAGTTTCAATAAGACTAAAATAATACTAGGAAGCACTAAATATATTTCTTAACTTTTCAGAGTTTAAAATTGATTTGAACTTCAAAAAGAGCGTAGGCAATTCATTAATTGTCTTAAGGTCACAACAGCAACCTGATAAAGCCTATTTAAGACTTGCTGCTTTATGTAAATCAAGTTTCACTTCTTCAGCAGTTACTGTTACTTTGGGTAAGAACCAAATTTAATATTGTATTTTTTTCCACCAACACAAGTGGCTACTTCTTCTTACGTTAGTTGAAACTTTTCTGCCTGTAAGCAGATGAAACAATTATTATTAGGGCACTCCTATAATACCCTAAGTCAGTAGAAAAAGTGGACTTGAGCATAATGAATAATTCCAGCATCAGACAGAATGATACCCTATCACAGAAAAAATACAAGATAGTCTCTTTCTCTGGGGTTTCAAATTCTGACTTGTGTATAGTGGTCCAATTCTAATTCTATTTTAATAACATAGCTTGCCATTACATACCATGGAAAGCTCAGGCTTCACCTGCTGAAGAATAGTGGATTTATTAGGTTGTTGTGGGGGTTTTTTAAATACATTAAAGCACAATTATGCATAAAAGATCCAAAGTAAAAGCAAAATTGATACCCATAAATATACTAATAAGTGTTAGGTAAAATATTTGCCAGAGCATGCATTTCTATTTTACAGGCTGTTAATCCATCATAGTGTCACTAACATCGCAAGAGAGACACTCAGACTGCTATGCTCATTACTTTTTAATGTATCACTCCATTTTAAACAATAAGACTAACAAGTTCAGGCCATAATACAGCCATCCTTCCTATGACTGGGGGGGGGGAACCCAAACAAAACAAAATCCCCACCCAGAAATGCCAGTTTACACTATGATTCTACTTATAAGCAACCAATATTAGACAGACTGTAGAAAATCTAGAAAAAGAAGCAAAATTCTGAGCCAAACTTGTTATTCTTTGGTGTTATCCCACCCCAATATTTTGGGTTCCTTTTTTTGTTTGTTTGTGTTCGTGTGTCATGAAAACACTTTTGCTTAATCTTCAATTTGTTAATAAAATGGGGACTAATACACTAAATTTAGGTAATGGATTCAATACAATATTTGTTCAAAGGCCAGTGAAACCAGCCCTTAACCCAAAGGTGAGGTTTTGTTAATATATAATACATGCCATTTATCAAGGACCTCTCAAATAAGCATTAAAAAAAAAGGTTTGTGCAGTTCTCAGCCATCCATCTCTCAGACATTACTAGAAATAACTGTTTCCATTTTAATGGACGATGAACTTCTTAACTTTCCCCTAATTTGTCTTTTTTGAATTAGCTGAGGGCTGCTAGAAAAAAGCAACAGGACATCTTGTCAATGTTTCACAGAAAAGCTTAAGAAAGATATCAGACGCCAAGAGCTTCTCCTGAGTATTATGCAACCTGATACATAATTTGGTCCTTGAAAACTAAGGCTCCCTATTTTTCCTCCAATACATTTATCCCCCCACCATCTTTTTTTCCTGCAAACACATTGCTATGTGTCTCTACTTTCAGTTCTCACCTTTGTCTATTGCAAGTACCACTTTTCCAAGCAACAGAATGGTACTGCCCATTTTCTCACAAAAGCACATGAAATTCCCTAAACAGTTTTCTGACTGCTTTGATCCCTAAATTCAATACTCCCATCCTTCTTTACAAGTGTAGTAAAGGCTATTTCATCCTACGGACTTTTCTGACTCTTACAGACTGCTGCCCATAGTCTTACTGCTGGAGAAGAGAAAGCCATCTAAATCACAGCCTATGCTCAATTCTACCTAAAATTACCATAAACCGAAACTGCAGAAGCTGCTCAGCCTCCAGAACAGGAGGTGTCAGAAATTCATGAAGAGCATTCCTTATGAGGTGTGCCGTGCTCATGTGACACATGCCTAGTAATCAAGCGTTAAAGCTGCAAGCTCCTAAGAGTACCTATCCATCACTGATCAAGACCACTGACCCACTCCTCAGTGCACTGCTAATTCACCTTGGTTTTATTTCTCGCTAGGGAATCTCCACCTGAGGTGCCACCTACTTACACTGTTTAAAATTCTCCTCCCAAACAGCTGTTCTAGGAAACTCCTTACTTTCTTTCAAGCTTTAAGATCTAAAGTCAGATCTTTTTAGTTGCCCAAGAAAAGCAATACTGTGACCTTTTTGTTGTTAAGGAAAAGAATTAATAATTATCACTGCAAGACTTCAATAACACTTCTTGTTAACAGGTTTGTGGTAGTAATCAGACACAGAAGATAGCTGCATTTCTGGAGATGCTTCATATCTACATATTTTTACTTAATGTGTTAACCAATACACATACTTCAGTGCATTTATACTGCAGATACTTTTGTAATCACAGAATGATTTGATTGTTTATTGCTTCCTAGATTCAGAAAAAGAAAACCTATAAGGAGATTAAAGAAGCACAAGATATCCATGTTCTACACAAGTTTATATAATGGTTGAACATTAGAAATCATTGATGTCAGCATCCTTGCCGGTGTGTTTCATCAGGACCTGCACCATGTCCCACAAAGCTGGTGCTGTTTTCTCACTTCCAGATAAGGAGTTTCCAAACTACTCGGTCCCAATGCAAACACTGCACTCCTAAGACAGCTTCCCCCATCCAAACTGTGTGCCCTACATGTAAGAGGGAGTAATAGTTGGAATTACTAGCTCTCCTATTCTTGCACCTACCCTGCCAAGAAGTGACTAAAACTAAGGGGTTTTTTTTTGGGGGGGTGGGGGGGTGGAGAGAGAGAGCGCGCGCACGCGCTAGTGGACCTACTCTGGTCTCTATTGCTTAACCAAACTAACTACTGCTAGGCAAAAAAAGTTAGCCATAACACACAGCTGAGAAGCTGCAGATCTCTGAAGAGTTAAGTTCTCCAAAAATCAAGTAAACAAAAAGCTTCTAACAGATTCCTGAGACAATGTTTAAAGTTATTCTGGATATAATCAGTACATGCCCAGCCTTTAACCTACTGATGCATATAGTCAATACAATCCTTTAGCAAAGCTGAACAACTCTTTCGTGCTACCCTGGGTAACATCTGGTAACATAGTTCTGTTGTCAGGGAAAGGCAGCACCCTACAACAGCAGACACTTCAAGCAGCACTTCTTAGAGCAGCAGTTACTGCTTCAAGAAATATGTAAGACCAGGGAGCTGCAGTAGTTGAAGACACCACATGTCCTCTTTCTGGGCATCTTGCCTTAGCTGTATTACCAAGAGAGATGGCGTTTTACATTTTTAAGAATTGTAGAGGAAGTGACTAGGGATTTATTTAGAAAAACTGGAGAGTGTCCTAATTGACCTTATTTACCATAATTGGCAGAATATGCACCACCCAGCATACTGCCACCCCCATCCTGAGACTGAAATACAGTAGTGCACACACTCTTCAAGAATACCAATTGCCAACAGGGAAAAGTAATAATCTCAAGGCTTGCATCATTTCACAGCCGAGTTGTTTGAAGACAGGCTAGCCATTACATAAAGCAGCTGTGTCATCTGGCTTTTCCTTTCATTCATTTATAGACTTGAGCTGTTTTTCTCTCGCTGAAACTATTTTCCTCATTACAGGTTTTTGTTCAATATGCAAGGAACTTAGCTATAGCAAAAAAACACAAAGGCTTCCATTCTGTATATGTCAATATTTTAGAGACATTGTTAAATTGGAAGCCTGTTAGGGTTTTCCAGATACGTTACAGTATTGGCTGGAATTCACCACGACACAACAGAAAGATCTGTCTTTGCAAATGTGTGCAACCTTCCTTTTCACAGAGCTGACTAACATTACTTAGTTGTGCATCTTGGTGTTATCGGGCAACGTAAGGAGCAAAGACACTGTCCTCTATTTGCAAAATAGAATAATCCAACAGTAATGAAAAAGTAAGTTTTCACACATTTAGTTTTTAGTGCCCAGAAACAAGGAGCATGCTACATTATCCAAGTAGGAAAGCTTCATGAAAACACTGCAATCTGAGGAATAAGTGTTGCCAGGTGTTTTTTTATTTGGCTGGGATTTTTCTGCATGCCAGCATGCAAAACTTAGAAAGAAAGCTGCAGTTAAATATGAGAAGATGAGATTTAAAACTCCAGTCAGACCCCCAAAAAAAAAATCATCTCAGGTTAACAGAGTTATCTTTTTAGTTCTTTAATATTTCATTCTTAATGATCCTTCAACCAACATAAGACCTGCTCATATTTTTCAAACTGGAATGCACTTCTATTATTATATTGAAATATTTGTTGTTATCTCTGTACCGGTACTATCATATACACAGATAGGGAAAGAAATACTTGAAATAAACCCTATAATGTTTAGGATTTAGGAGGAGGCTTCCTATGTTTTAGACATTTTTCTGGTACTACCACAAATAATTGTGCCTTTAGACCTTAATTTATCCTCTTCTCCATCACATCCTCTTAACCTTCCTTTCTCTTTCCCTTTGTTTAGGGGAGTATGTTTCTCTTCTTTTAAATTCCACCCCTGTTCACCTTCCATGATCTACATGCTTAAAAAAAAAAAACAAAAGAGAACAATACAGTCTATCACACCAAAGAGCCTTTCACTTGGTCTTCTGACCTGCCATCACTGCTGAATCAGCATTTCCAAATATTCAAAAGCACCATCTCCTTTCAGTGCCTAAGATTTTTTTCTACTGAAGCACTGAACTGCTTGGAAAAAATTGGGAAGCCTATGATGAAAGGACCCTTCCCTCCTCTCCCCTCAGTAGTAGGTGGTTAGATGTTTGAATAGTCAGGATTGTTCTCTCCAATTCAAATTAAGTCAGACCAAGTTATAATAAAATGTTCTAAGTTGCAGGCTTAGAAGCCCTCCTCCCAATGGACACTGTTACATTGCTTTAAAAAACAGTATTCTATGTAGGATAAAAGTATTCTGCAGAATCCATTACTACTCCATAAAAGTCTCATACAGATGTATTTACATAATGAACTGCAATTACTCACATTATATTTATCTAGTGAAGAATGAACCTATTGTGTGCAGTGAAACATAACTGTTCTGCACTAATACGCACACATAGTAAGTTACCTGGTGAAATAACACATCAATCACAGGTTAACACTAAGCCTGCACCCATATAATGCCATTTCCAGTTCATTAAAGAAAAACAGCTGCAGAACCTGCAGTTGTGCCAGACTGTCAAGGCTCAGCAAGAGGTTAGGAAGATATGTGCACTGAGCTTGCGAGTTGTTTGTTGTGGGCAGGGAAACTCTTTCTATTGAAAGTGCTGTGACAATGATCATCATAAACTGTAAAGATCACGCACACACTGTAAATATGCCTCCACTGGAGCAGAGCCCTCAGCTGCTGGCTAATAGGTATTATGATATATAAATAACACCACAGTGATAGTTGGAGTAGCAATCAACCAATGCAGACACTAAAGTGCTGAATCTGAACCCTGCCAACCCTGAACCACAAATCTGCATATGTGTTTTAAAATTTAATGAAAACTTGACAGTGAAAAAGTCTGCTCTTCTTACTCAGTTCAAAGTTCACAGGCTAGGTAAGGTTGGGTGAGCCTTTTGTTAGTGTGCATGCAACATTCAAAAACGCATACAAAATCTGCCAGCAAGCTGGACCTTGATTTCTGGATTAGAAGGAATTTGTTCAATTTTTGCATGCATCTGAACATTGTCAGAGTTAGGTATGCACATTTTTACTCTACCTTGGACTTCTAATAGTACGTTCATAAATAAAGTATCATTCACTAGGCAGATTAGATGCAGTTTCCTCTGTACCACATCTTTGAGTCTTTCTCCTCAAAAGAAAATATTGGGAGACTATGAAACCCCTTCATTTTACTTGTCAGAATGAGATTGCACTTAAGTGCTCCCATACAACAATAATCAAGCCACTGTTAGACTGAAAAACAAGAACTAGGTATGTTTAGACCTTTTGTAGCATTTCTTAATTCTATTCTTTAGTATTAACAAATCCATCATTTATTTTCCTCTATGATAGTGTTTTAAAATGACATTATCTTTGCATGGTACCTGTGTGGGTGCAGCAGGTCTCCACACATATAAAGACACTCACATCTTGTTAAAGTGAGAGTTTCTCTCCTCACATTTCCTTTAACAACTATATTCAACTGCTATTACAGCATTTCACAGCATTAAGGCACAGTCCATCTCCAGAGAGGCATGCTGTGGGATGGAGGAGGGGAGAAGAAGCAGATATAGAACTTAAGCACATGTTCTAGTCCAAAGCAGAGTGGAGTTCAAGCAGCTGTAACCAGGGATCTTTAAACTCAAACCGATACTGTTATTTCTATGTACACATATATCAGCCAAAACAGAAAAGTATTACCACAGCAACCACATTTCCCCTTTTCAGTGGTCTTTAGTTCCCCCTTCCGTGCTTCCCACCACAGCTGAGAAGATTCAGTGGGTTGGCTCTCCTCAGCATGCAACATGTTGAGCAGGGTCCCTTCCCCAACAACAGGGCTCTCGGATACCTTCTCATCAGCAAGGGCAGGAACTCCACTTTCAGCTACGCCTTACTTGTCTTTTCTCTTTGTGGTTCTGTATCTTCAACTACCCCAATTTGAGCATTTAACAGATTGATTAAAATATATTGAAATTACCTTCATAACATCCACTTGAGATTAATAGGAACGTCAGTTTACTGTACCACAGAGCCCATAATCTACTGAACTACAATATAAGATTTCAAATTAGTGACATATTTCCTTCCCCCAACAGTCCTAAATTTTCAGCGTGAGAGCTTCAGTGTGGGAGTTTATCTTCGCAGTAAATTTCTGCATTCTGTAAGTACTGACCAGCAACAAACATTCAGACAGCAGAGAAGTGGTCAAGCAGAAAAGAAGATGACAGTTGGGAACTGGCAAGCAAAAGCCATTCCAATTTTACCTATGGCTTCAAAAAAAACTAAAACACAGCAGAATCATCTTAAATCCAGGATCTGCAAACACAACCAAAACAGCTTCAAGGTGCTTAAAGGAAATCAAACTAGTTAGTCTTTTCTTCCTTCCCTCAGCCACTCCTCTTTCAGGGATTAAGAGATGGCTTTAAAATTTAACTTATAGATAAGCAATTATTTACAAAATAAAAGTTAATTTTTCATCTTAACTTCAGTTTAAAAAAAATCAATTTCCCTCAAAAAACAAAGGTAAATTGCAATTCTATAAGAAAAAAAATCAAGCACATATTGCATTTTTTTGTCAACAATATTTTTCATTTTCATAAGTACTCAAAGAATACTCTAAAGCAAGTTCAGCATCCCTGTTCAACAAACTCGTCTTCCCACTTACGAAGACCAACACAGTGAGAGACTGTTGCATTTGACAAAGGGATTTGTACTGTGCCAGTCAGCAGAGGCCCTGACTTAGTTTTGTACTTTAAACCACGAGATGAGTATTTCTGAGATAAAGCATAAGAAAGGTCAGGAGTCCAAATATTTTTCTCTTACTGTAAATTAGTGAAAAACCTAACACAGAGCAAGAACAATGAAGGACAGTAGACAAGAACTATATTCTACAAGAACAGAATTTTGTCAGAGTTGTGGGAAATAGGAGCTAGGATGCTAAAACAACAAATGCACTGCCATGCAAGAACAAAGCACAATGCCCGAGGGCAGGTAGAAGACCACTGCCTCAACATCCACGAGAGGAACAGAGAGAGATCAGTTCTTCCTTTAGGAGTAGGGGGAAATATGGTTACTTTGGGACATTTGCAACTGAGACAGAGTAAAAAACACAGTGAAAAAGAAATAAAATGGATTTGAATAAGGTATATAAACATAAAACTTCTGAAGTATTTTGACAACAGCTATTTGAATCAGATGAGCTAAAGATCAGGATCCTATGAGAGGAACAACAAAGTACACATTTAAGAATGACCAATGAAAAGCTTAGTCATAAATAGTAATTACATAGTGTTAAATACACCCTAAAAAAAAAAAAAACAGAAAAAGAAAAAAAGGTACAACTGCATCATGTCTTACAGTGCTATCGGCAGGCGTGCCTGCCATCAGTCGGTAAAGTTAAGACTACTCCCAGTAAAAAAATTACAATTTCTTATTACCTCTGTGATCCTGATCACCAGGGATATGTTGTACTTGAGTCCTCTGCAACAGAGAAAGAAAGCAAAATGTTGAGTCACAAAAATGAAACTGAGTTTAACTGTACTGTGTCACATACAAGTCCAGGAGTTTACATAGAAATTTTCATGCTTACAGACACACAGAGTAAGTTTCTATGAGACAGTAAGTTTCAATAAACAATTCCTTACAGTTTTATAAAATCTGTAAGTCTGCTGTTTAACAATGCATGGAACTAGTACACAACAGCAAGAACAAGGACTAAGTTGTTTTTTGTTGGGTTTTTTTGTTTGTTTTTAACAACTAGAATTACACTTTAAGACTTGGACTACAGCTAAAATGAAATTACTGCACACTGGAATAAAGTAAGTTACAATAAACAATTCCTTACAGTTTTATAAAATCTGTAAGTCTGCTGTTTAACAATGCATGGAACTAGTACACAACAGCAAGAACAAGGACTAAGTTGTTTTTTGTTGGGTTTTTTTGTTTGTTTTTAACAACTAGAATTACACTTTAAGACTTGGACTACAGCTAAAATGAAATTACTGCACACTGGAATAAGAGCTGGAGCTAATTCACCACTACAGATGACGTGAAAAGTTATTCATTGAATGGATACAGGATTGCATATAAAAAACTTTGCATAAAACAAAACTGCAGGCAGATATGTACACTCAGCATCAGCAGGTGGCATTAGCAGAGCATATTTAACATGTTTCTTCTTAGCTGAAGCCTTAGGCTACTTTAAAAAAAAACTTGGTAACTTTTCATTAATTAAATTGTGAAGTGGCAAACAGTGATACTAGTAATAGTTATATGCCTGCAGGAGGCTAATCAAATGTGTCAGTCTCTAAGGAACAGCCTGGTAAACCTTCAGATTGAGAAAAGCCTATTACTTATTAGTGGGAAATACACAGTACTTTCTAGTTCTGACAGCTGAGTCCCTTCAGGAGGGAATTATTCTACAATGAGACTACAGAAAACACAGAATAACCTACCAGTTAAATGTTAAATCCATGAACCAGGATGGTAGAAGGAGTAACAGTGCCAGATCAATACAGAGATAGTTAGGGTAAATGTATTATTGCTTATGTAGGAGTTCACAGTATCAATAAAAAGGAAATATTAGTTAAAACTTGCAAGGCTTTGAACCCACCAACTGAAAAGATCTTTACTTCCGCAAAACTTGCCATTACAAGGTACCAATCCAAGCAAAACAACACACTAAAAAAAGTTATCTGATTCTTTTCACCGATTTCAGCTTTTATTTTGTGCCCCGTCACTATGCTTGTTCCGTTATGATTACAGAGATATTAGTCCAGCCACTCTGGACTTGCCTAGAAAGACAACTTGTTCTTTCCTCACATTACCTGTCTTTTATTTCAAATTCTTTTGAGACTGAAGACTCAAAAGAGAAAGAAAATGCATGCTTTGTGGTAGATGTTTTCACACCTATTCTGGGAGTGGATTAGAAAAAGGAAATGTTATACAATGTATATGCAAGTAGGACAATGCCATTAAACAAAGAAACAGTGCAGTCGCATCTATGCACATACATCTTCAAGAAAGCACCCGTCCTACTGCACAGTAGATCTAGTAATGCATCAAGAGAAACAGCAGCAATGCAGTCCCTCAGGGAGTCACCACAGCCTAGTCCCTGAACACTCCGCACCCATCTGGGGGGGGGGGGGGGGGGGGTGGCAAAAAAAAAGAAAAAGACACTTATACCATACAAACCTTTGAGAAAGGGCATTCAGGTCTCCAGGATATGAATTCGCTCTTTAAACCATTTCGCAATTAAACCTCACTGCCTCCATGCCAAGTGTCCATCTATGCTATAGGTTGATTTGTTTATTTTAAAGAAAGTAGGTGTGACCTATTTCCATGGAAGTTTTTCTGCCAGCTTATACTGGGCAGATTAAGAAACACTCACTGGACTGGTTCCCCAAACAAAAATCCCCACTATTGGGCATGGAAGAGATGCATAGCTCAACCCTTCCACAGCACAATTCCTAGTGTGCAGAGAACCAAAACTGTCAATATCAAGGGAAATTTATTGATACCCAGAGCGACAGCAGTTCCAAAGATCAAGTATCAACAGCTAAACTTCACTTAAATGTTTTCTGTTAAGCCCATATCATCTTCTGGCCCAGCGTACTGCACAAGACATGCTCAAAGCCTTGTTTTTAACTAAACCAACTACATTATTCCTATCCGACTTCCCACTTCACAGAACCAGGGTTGTTTTTTTAACCTCTAGATCCATCATTGATCTTTTGGCCCAAGATTCTTCTGTGCTTTTCCTACATGCTACTTAACTTCTTCATCAAATAATCTGCCCCTTACCTCCACCTCTGTTCACGTTTTCTGCTATACTTACTCCATACATTTTTCCTTTTCCTACTTAGATGATGTATGCAGAGAATCCATTTGGAAAATAAAACAGTATTTTGCAAAAGCTTTGATCTAGTATCATTTGCATGCTGCTCCCCATTTCAATCTGTTTCAAATCTCGTTTACTATAGCTACAGTTTTCTATATACCGGCCCCCCCCCCCCCAAAACACCACACACAGCACACACTGAGTTCCTTACAGAATTTTAAATAACAAGCTGTTAGTTTCACATGCCGTATTGGGAAAATTCCTCCAAAAATTTACACACATCACACACTGAGTTCCTTACAGAATTTTAAACTAACAAGCTGTTAGTTTCACATGCCGTATTGGGAAAATTCCTCCAAAAATATAAAACACTTACAAAACCCATTATATACTTTTAACATCCTGTAAAGATTATCTCATTCACTGTAAGTTTGGACATTCTTGCAAACAGTCACAATCACAAGCATAAGTCATTACACTTAAACAAAGACCTTTACAAGTCAGCTACACATAAGCGTAGCTTGCTCATCACATTCTTCCTACATAATGAGCAAGCCAAAGGGCCGGGGGGAGAGTACAAGACTATTCAAAACCCGCTTGATATGGTTTTAAGGATATATAGCCAGTTTGGGTTTTAAGGGGTTATATACATACATTTCTACATATAGCGTTCATTCCAAAACTTATCATTTTGTGGACTCTAATTTAGCTTTATAAACTATACAACGACAGAAGTTCTATTAAAACCCCAAAACCAGAACTATAAACTATGTCCTCCACATTATTAGAAGGTGCTGACCAAAGGATATTCGAAAGGACCTGCATCTACTGTATCACATAATCCATTTGTATTTATGAAGCCTGTGTCAACACTCCCCTTGCTTTATTAGTAATAAAGGGAGAGGAAAGCCTTAGTCTCATACTAGATGAGGTAATCTTTTGTACAAGAAGGTACATACTTATTGAAAACACACTTTTAACAGGACTAAATGACTTTCTTTCCCCAGCCTCCCACATTTTCACAGAACTGAAATACAATTTAATCATTAAACTGTCTCCACAGTGAAGTACTCAAGCAAGGCAATGCTTCAAACACCACACAGAAACTCAGAAGAAATTGAAAACAAAACACAACACGAATCTGTGCTACTTTTAATAAAGAATCTTTTACAGTTAAGGAAATATCTTCCTAACAGTTCTAGATTTATCTTTAAGCCTTGATAGCACAGACGTGCGTGTAATGCAATCATCGACTCTCCACTTCTGCTGAAGAACAACAGGCTGGCAACTGTCAGCAATTCAACATTGAAATAAATATCAGCTAAGTAATTCGCCTTATTTTTGCCTACACCTTTTCCACACCACACAAATAACTAACTCTGCTCTTCCTTTTGAGGAAGGCATTAAACTTACACCCATGCAGTTCTGCCTAAGTTTTGCAGGAGACCTGGGGGAAATGGCAGCTAGGCATACTACTAAAAGCATGGCTTGATAGCGATATGGTAAGAGCAGCATAGTAGCAACCAGCTTATGCCATTCCTGTGCTCTTAAGACAAGTTGCACTAATTAAAATCTTGTTCATCTGGAAAAAATAAACTTTGATATTTCTCTGTTGTAGAATCAATATCAAAAAGGTGACTGGTTAGCCTATACTTGCTAGTCAGAAACCCATTCCATCTGGCTAGCATTGCTGCTAGGCAAGCATAATGCCATATCTTCAAATTTTGTATTATCATAAAAAAACCTACTTACCAGGCAGCAAAAACAATGGCTTTTATGTGCATTGTAGTTATAATATATGGATGGGGGGAAAAAAGTCAGTTAGAGCCATTAAAGTGGCTAAATGAGTTAGAAGGCTGAATTCATGACCAGTCAGACAAAGCATACAATGAGGTTTAGCTACAGTGTACATATATGCACCTGGTGACATAGGCCAGGATATTTAATTAGCCAAATATCATCCCTTAGAAGAGAGAGAAATTTAAAACAAACAAACAAAAAAAAAAAAAAAATCACACCCTCCCACAAGTTAACAAACTATCTTACCAAATGACAGAGAAAATTGAATATTGGCGAGACAGATGGGGAATCTTCAGCTTTGGAGAAAAGAAGCCCACAGACAGATCTGCAGAGCTAGGACTATCCCTGCCTGCTACAGTCCTAGAGGGGGTTTAGGGGTACTTGGTATCCTCCAGCAGCAGAGGAAGCTCAGTGCCATGCTGAACCAGGAACTTTGAGATGGAGATCTTTCACACATATATGTATTTCTGAAGAAAACTGTAGCCTGTCTATATACATTGCAGCATCCATAACAATGTAAATCTGGCTGTTCATGTTCAGGCTAAGAGTTGCTGTAATCCTGTGGATCTATGTCCAACAGTAGCTACAAACAGATGGTTAGTGAAGAACGATGCCACCCTTTCGCCAAACATCAGTTACAGCTTTCAACTCTGAATATGGCATGTTTCATTTAGATTTAGACTTTACAGACTCTTAGACTGATCAAATTCTGTAAAATTTGCTCAAAGGAAAACCATTCAAGTGCTGATGACAAGCAGCACTTCTGTCATGTGACTAGTAGCTTACAGTATAATCTTCAAAAGTACTCTCTGGTAATATAATTTTCATAGCGTATACAATAAACTTATTAAGAGATCTTATTTTACTTAGTATACACAGAAAAACAGGCTAATTGGAGAACTCTCTCACCTGGTCACTTCATAAATCGCTCCACAATTTCTATTTTCCCCTCACTGTGCTATTTGAAGACTGAGACCTCTCATGTCCTACTCCACACAAGAAACAGACTCTCTTTGCTGAAAATTTTGCAAAAAAGGGAGAAACATCTAGCAGATAAAGACAATTCTAAGATAAATTAATAGATGTGTGAAAAAAATCACTTTTCTGCTACCACAAACATAATCATAATTAAGAACAGTTTCCTTCTTGAAGGCCCAATATGTAAAATAATTATACTTCAAAGCATGCAAATTCATACATTTTTAAACATTTATTTCTTCAGTCCACCAGGTTCTTCTGGGAGTAACTGTTTCATTGTCATGGCACGTGGTGCTAGCAAGAGCACATCATAACACTGCAAGTTTTAAGTACATTCTGAGAGACAAGTTAAAGGATATTTCCATTTTCCTATGCCGCATTTGAACAAAAACCACACATAGTTATTCTGGATACCTGCTGCCATGTAAAAATGAGATATGAGAAAAATTTCTCTGTAGTAATTCACCTTTCAAAGTAGATCTCAAATACATTAATAGCACCCTTTAAAGCCTTCAAGGTTGGCTAATTTTTACCATTTTCACGGTAATTTTAATGACTTCTTTCTCACTTCCATCAGAATTTTGTTTCACTGTTAAGCCACTGTTGCGTCCCACCCATTCATAGCTGTTAAGAATAAAATTATGAGATGGACTTTATTCCTCACGGGTAAACCACTTATTCTACTAAGAACAAGCAGGCCAGGTGGCAGTACAATGTCTGAACGGGTAAATGCTATCCCACCATTTCTGCTAAACAGCTTAAACAAGTGAATGGTGTAGGGCCAATAAGATGGCAACAGATGCTTAACAGCAGCTCACTTGAAGGCATCATCCCCCAAAGGATGCCCAATTTATCTGTCTAGTTACATAGATGATTATTTTGTTATTCTCCCAGCAAAAGAGCGTAAAACAAAGAATACTTATTCTAGTACAGACATCACTGAGGTCCCAAAGCTTTGAGCACCCAATGGTCAAGCGAGCAGTAGCTTCAGGATTTTCTCTTAGGTTAGCAAGCTTGCTGCTTCAACCCCACCCCCATGCTTTTGTGGTTTTTTTTTTTTTTTTTTTTCTGGGGAACAACAGCCAAGGTTGCTTGGCAGGGAGTTCTGGACAGTGTCATCCAGAACATCAATCAACATCATCATAAAGGTCAGAGTCACTACATGCCAAGGCCCAGAAATTTTCCATTTCATTGATGAGCCTTCTTTCACATCCCAAAAAGGAGTTTCAACCAAAGGAGGCAAAGAGAAGGTATCTGCCAAATCACCATCTCAAATTATGATTTACATATCCCCCAGCTATATTCCTTACCAGTCTCTGTGTGTATTTAAGGAAAAACACACCCCAGCACCAGAACAACCAAATTTCACAGCAGCCTCCTAACTGACTCTTAGCCCTCGTCAAATATAACTGATGTCATCTATGAGAATATCAAGTACAGAAGTCATTTTGAGAAACCCTCAAGAGGAGGAAGGAGAATGGAGTTAAGTAAAAAGGCTTAGGAGGTACATCTTCATTAGCGACAGTTTGAAATACTCATTACTTTACATTTAGATTACATTGTGGATGCTTGACGCTTCTACCCTCATTCCAGAATTTTTATTCCAATCTCTGCAAACCAAAATACAGAGAGTGGACATACTCACTGAATAAGCCCACCTGATCATGTCCTTTCTGGTACTGGATGATCTATCTGAACTTTCCAGCAAATTAAGGAAACGTAGAGTTAAGTGTGTCTTAACTAAATTTTAAAAATAGGGTATATTCAGAAAGGTTTATCTAATTCTTTTTCTTGAAGAAACAAGAATGCAAATAGCCTCACAGAACGAAGGCTTCTGGAAAAAGATGACAGCGGAACAAAACAGCCTGAGGCTTTAAGGTATGTACCCCTATCATGACCAAAACAAAAGATCTACTCCTCACTTAAAGAAGGTACACATAGCCTAGACAGGTAACATACAGAAGGAGCAAGAGCTATTGATGGTGGTACCAAAGGTAAAAATAAAAGTAAAATCAGAAATCACTTTTATGAGTGTTTGTATCAAATAATACCATGAAGAAGCACCTTTGTTACTATTTCAGTGAACAGTAAGTTTCTGGTGATATTGCATTGTTTGAAAGTAACATATCCTGCAAGTCTTACAAAACATTCACAGCATTTACAGAAAACAAGTTAATAAAACAGATAATCTGTGTACCTGCATTAACTTACCATGAAAATTCTAATGGTATCTTCAGGGGGGTTTTAGCTTTTTCAGACCAGGTTCTGAAATGTTGTTCAAGGACCTAAAAATAGAGTTAGACATCTGCTAGAATTTTCAAAACCATCTAGCACTTTAGATGCCTTACTTGGTGAGAATTCACTACAATTGCTTTCCACTCAAAAACAGCAGCCAGCATTTCCCACCCAGAGTAATAATTGCTATTCAATTCATCTTAAGTGTTACGCAAAAACAATAACAGGCTGTAAAGTTGATACCCGTTTCCAAAACAATACAAACTGGTTTCAGTAATACCAGTGTATGTTCAAAACGCATGTGAAGAGCACTAACCACAAACTGGACTAGCCAACACTAACAGGCATGCATGTCCCATGCTGTACCCACATAACCCAGAATAATACATTTATTCAGTCTTATGTCTTTTAGACAGCCAACTGAGTTAGTGAGCTGTTTCCAGAACATGTAATGACAGAACCATTAGCTTACTTTACAGTAAGTCAAATTCGTACATTAACAAGACCTACCTCTGAGAAAATGATTAAGATTTGGTTCTTGATTATATACTCCAATTTTGATTGGAAGTTTTACCAATTACAGAATTAGTTTTAGTTAAAAATTAACTGGTTTATAAAAAGAAGTTTATTATAATCCAAGAAGCACATCTTTTACAAATTCTATTTTATTTTTTTAACCAACGCTTTATTGTTTGTCAGGAGAACACATCTTTTCTACTGAACCCCCTAGAGTCTTCTTTTGCTTCCTAACACACCATCATACATACTCGAAATGCTCCCCAAATGTGAGAGTTATTCTATATATTCCCACTAGAGACTTTTTTTTTTTTTTTTTTAACCCCTCTTAATCCTACTGTTTTCCAAAACAGCTGCAGGTAGTGGAGCAGAAGAACCACTGCTCCGGTCAGAGATGACAGTTTCTAGGTCAGCATTTTCACTAAAGGGAGTAAGTCAAATAAGATCCAAATACCAGATGGCAGCTGTTTATACATTACACCAACCTGTACAGAAATAGTGCATTCAAGTTAATTATTTATTACAGGCTTACAATAAAGATGACAAGAAAGCAATTGCGACTAGAGTTGACTAAACATTAAAAATAGTTACGCATCGCTGTTTATTTGGATCTTTAAAAGCATTTGCTACTATTCTATTTTTCCTCCTTTTCTATCCTCTTTACAGAAGACTAAAAGAAGGTTACTTGGAAAATGGAGTGTTGTATTCTGCTACAGAAGATAGCGCTTCAAATTTGAAAGGTCAGCTGCAAAGCTTGGCTTCAAAAACAACTCACAATCACAACACCAGAGAACAGAAATAACTCTTCCTGGGCCAGAGAACAAGTACAGGATCCTGGAGATGATTGTTTTTCAGCAAAACTGATGACGGAGCCAAATATTTCTTGATGCAATCTTGCCCATCTTTAGTGAGACAGTATAAAGTACCATTTCCCTGAACACAGCAAGAACTAAGCAACAGGAAGCAGTTTCCCGGCTCATTGCCCATGCTTCTTTCCTGACAGCTCTGTGCATTTGCGCACTCCGCACTGACTCCTCTCCCCTAACAGTTGCAGGCTTCTAATGCCACTCATCAGTAATGGGTTCCCCTACCAACCAATATATATTGCTGTTCTTTCTACACCCTGTCCTTCCTCAAAGTCCTCAATTGTTTTTATGCACATCATGAATGGTAAGCAGAGGATCTAAAACATCAGTCTGAGATGCTTGAGTCCAACCCCTTCCCCCAGTTGTTCACAATAAAGCAAAGTTCAAATGTGGAGACAGATATGGAAATGGTAGCAATTTTCTTTGATGAAGTTCACAGACTGTAGGTCTGTTAGGTTGATTCTTTTCCCTCCCCAGTAAGAGCTACGTATAAGAAATTCACAGCATATTTAGGCAAATATGCTTATATTTAGCTAATATAATATTTGTTTATACTGGGAATAAGCATTGCATAGTTGACAGTCCTCATTCTTCGCAAAGTAATGCTGAATCCATCACCACTCACTTCGTAAGTGTTGGTTAGATAACTACTACTGATTTATTAACGTTCTACCACCAAAAATTTAATACAAAAAAATGGGTAGCCCTACAGTGACTGAAAAATTTTGTGTATTATGATACAGTCTGCTGGAGCCAATAAACATCTTCAGTGGTACTTGCAGACAGCGTAACATTAAACTGCAAAGCCACACATTTTTCCCCACAATGTTGTTTCATTTGATGGAAGGATCAAAGCATCGAGTCATTTTTTCACCTCAACTCAATCAGGCAAGGAACTCTTTGAAGTGATCTTTCTTTCTTATTTTTCTCCCCCCCTTTCATTAAGAAGGATCTTTCCAAAAACAGTCTGACATTCTGAAGTTTCACAATGCTAATTCTACAACTGATGTGACACATCTCTGAAAGCAATGCTCTGATGGTTTATTTATGGGCTTTACTCTTTCGTTCCACTTAAGAAGAGACCTTGAATATGTTTTCATATGTCCAACATATATTTAGAAACTCTAAAGGCAGCATCCATTCATCAAAAACATGAAAACTAAAGACGAGTTCAAATAATTTGAAAAGCCATTTGTGGCCACAGCTTAATGCTGTCATGGAAAGAAATATATCAAAATACCTCCATTAATGATTGTCTCGCAAGCACTGCAAAGTTGAAAGCCTGTTACTAAGGTTCTTTTCTCTAATGGGAATTCAAACTACTGTGTAAAAGAAGGTGAATAAGAAGAGATGAAAAAAATTCAAAATGGTTTAATTTCAGAAGTCAAGAAACATGGCACTTTGTTCAGCAACACAAAAGAAAAGACACCATAATTTTCCCCTGACCCTTGATAACGCAGAGAAAGCAGGAATCATCCAAAGCAGCAGGAACTAGAAAATGCAGTGATTCACTGACAGTCTGCACCATTAGAAAAAGCTTAGCGAATTGCTGTATTGTTAATGTGTGCTTGTCACTGAAGATTTTTTAACATATTTGAACACCCTCATTAAAAGAACATTGAGAATAGATATAAACAAAAATCACTACTTTCCATTTGTAGTCTGACCATATTTTGAAACTTACTTTCTTAATTTTAAATGGGACTACTAAAACAAAAAGCTACTAGAGGACACTAAACTGAGAACTAGTGCATGCTGGCCAGGTGACATGCCCGTAACAGTCAAGAGCAAATCAAAAGAAGTGAGCAGGGAAAGGCACAGACAAGCAGAAGTCACAGCCCTTCACACCTAAATAATATCTGAACTAGCACATGCTTCTAGTTGTTACAGAGCAACTGCATAACTGAACAGCCTCCATTTCTCCATCCAAATGGTGGCTTAGTGCCCCTTCTAGATCAAGGAGAGTTGGTTGAGGTTGCTCCCCACAGCTGATACCACTGAAGAAACATCCGAGTGAAGAACCACACATTTTGAAACATCAAAACATGCAGCTTCTGTAATCATTCAAAAGGACATTGGAGCTGTTGAGTATATGGGTTTTTGAAATAGAAACTTCAATCAAAAATACAGTCTAATTTATTTTAATAGCACTAATTTACATTCATATAGCACTCGGGGGGGGGAGAGAATCTTTAAAATATCTTGATTCCCCTGTTCAGGCAGAAATTTCTATCATCAGCTTGTAGACCTCAAAACTGAGGTATAGCAATTTGCACAAAATCAGAAATATAGGTTTTAAGAGCAAGGAACTGAAACCCCAGGAGTACAAGAAATACAACTAGTGCTGGTCTCTCAAAAACCAAACCCACACTTGATTTCCTCCAATTTTCACTTACTCACATCTTCAAAAAGACTCTTCAAGTTTGCAGTGGAATCACTAGTTTAAGTGCAGTATTACAGAACAGTTACCTTTAAGTTCAAATTAAAGAGAGCCCTGATAAAAGTTACCATGTGCGTTCATTTCTGAACTGTACTCTTTTTGGAAAGAAGAAAAAGCAAGACCTATTCAAAACTCCCACCCATTTCATCTGGGAAGAATCTCTACAGAGTACAAGACAAAGGCAGGGATAAAAGGAACTAGAAACTGCTATTGGAAGAGAAAAACAAGGCAAGCATCCAATTCCCTTGGCTTCATTTTCTGTGTAAGTAACGGACAACGTATATCACTTCAGTTATCTTGGCCCCATAGCTCTTATACTGCGTTTAGTTATTTTAGATTTCTTTTTAGATTGCCTCCATCAAGATGCAGGAATTTAAAAGCAGTTCTTCCTCTCTCTTTCCTCAGGGCAGATACAGGGTACCATGACACAGTGCCTCCAGCTCACAAAGACTGATGCTAATGGTAAACCTATTTCATTTAAACTGTTAATTCAGCTGCATAAGGGAAGTCAGAAGGTCCCAGCTCGTTTTAATATTGTCTGCACATTTAAGATAGAAATCAGTAATGCATTTCAAGATGTCATCCAGTTTTCCTTAAAGCTCCACTGTATACCTCATGGTAATGAACTGGCAAAGTTTGGAACAGCACCTATTTCAGTCAAAGAACAAATAGCTATTTATGGAACAAGTGTTTATAAACAACAGAAAATTTATATATTACATTTATATATAGAATAGAATCATTTATATAAAATAGAACATTTGTAGATAACATTTGTTCTGTTGTTATTTTTGTGAGTTACAGCAAGACAAGGACTTGAAAACATAGACAAGTTTCAAGTCAAACGTGAGCAAGTGATAGCTCCAGAAGCTGTTAGTCTAGAAATGGGTATCTTCTATCAGGCAGTTAAACAAAAAAGCCGCCAAACAAGACCTGCATGATGCTACTGAAATATAACACAAGCAAATACTTAGTGCTGGTCAAGGATTTTCTCATCCCCACTTAAACACAAACTACACTGTTTAACTGCATTAAAAACAAAACATACAAAAAAAATTACGGTTGGCTGAAAGGACATTCCATCATTTCTTTGTCTTTGTGGTTTTGAGGAACAGAAGTTCAAAATACCGACAAGTAACGTGTGGAACCAAAGAACCAAATACGTGCAAATTGGAACCTTCTTTCAGAATGACAGTAAGGGTTTTATTGCTCTTCTGTAAAAGTTGAAGCAGTATTAAAACATTGATATCAATGAAACTGAAAACTTGTGGGTACTGCAAGAACTTGAGGATTGTGCATTGTCATACCTCACCGTGATATAAATTATGGTTATAATTTTTAAAATGCAAGTCAGTTGCACACACCAAGAATAAAAATATGGGTTCATTGTGATAATGCCATAATAGAGATGTTTTCAGCATCTGCTATTGCATTTATGTTAAATGAACAGTCCACTTCACACATGGTACTTATGAACTAAAACCACCTCACGTCTAGCTACATTGCTCAATATTTATTCTTTCTATTTCAGCACCATCTGCAAACTCTGTTTCACTGTCATCACTTCCAAGGAGTTAACATAGAATACTACTACATTTGTTGTTTGTGTTTTTTTGTTTGTTTTATACTGGCCGTTTAAAGTTTAGATCTTCTGACTCTATCTTCTTTAGTTATCACAGGTCTTGCATAATTCAACTTATACCAAACTCAACTTGGTGTAAGATTGTAGTTTCCATACATTAACCAATCACATAAATTGTGTGGAACTAAAAAAAAAAAAAATCAGTTTCTTTCTGTGCGGAGGCACAGGTCTGTTATTACCTATCACACCATGTAGTATGCAAACTATAAATAACAATATTGAGTAGACCTAATGTTAATAATTTAATGTTGTATACAGAACAGAATTTTTAAAAGTTATCAATATCAGCAGCTGTGGGACCTTTGAAATAATGTATTACAGTTATTGGCCATTGCTCCGTTCCTTACATTTGAAGTGGTTTCAAGTACACAGGTTGCTTAACTAAATGGAAAACATGCCCATGCTGATACCTGCAGGTCCAAGAGCATACAGCTTTACAAAAGCTACTATTTATTATATTGGATCTTAAGATATCAGTCTTAAGAAATCCCCAAAATTTATTTGAAGACATAATTTTTTTTTTTCCAACCTTCTTTGTCTTAATTCTTTTTTACATATCCTTGCTAAGGAATTAAACCCCAATTTTTATTCACAGAATTCTAATAAGCCAAAATTTCTCAAGAGTACTGTAGAGCAAAGATACCTACCCACCAACAAAGTGTGTGGACGCGTGTGTGTCTGTCTCCCAGGTCTGTTAAAGCTATGCAGGCTACTAGCATTGCAGAGGACTTTTTTAAATATGCATGTAAATAAAAATGAAGCTAGCTATGTGCAAAGTGTCCAAGATGTTAATTATGATACAGGGAAAAAAAACTGCAATACCTAGACATATTGATAATACGGTTTGCCAAACTAAAACATGATTTTCCACGTAAATCCCAGTAAACAGCTTAGCTTTTATGAGTGACAATAAAAGAGCATATTGTAACCTTTTTAACCTACTTTCTTTTCAAAGAAAATTACAGCCTGTAAAACTTCTTCCCTCTTGCACTTTAAGAAAAAAAAAAACCACCTTATTTTTTCAGCTCTGGTTAGTGTTGGTCCATAGACCTTCACTTATCAAAAAAGGAAAAAAAAAAAAAAGATTGAAGTGAGTTTTATAGGTAGCAGAAAATTGGAAGCAATGGAATAAAACTAGCAAGTCATTTCTGCACCTGGGAAAGCATTATCCTTCTCCACGATACGTGATGTTTCATGAAAAGGCTAGCTAATGGTGCCACTACTACAGGACTTGCTGTGTTATTTTTAAATATAAGGGTTCAGCCTGTCAAGTTACAACTCATTATCGGTATTTCCTGTTTTCTTCTCAAACAAACAAAAAAATTCCTTCTCAAACAAACAAAAAAATTCCTTCAACAAGACAGCTCACCATACTTTCAGCACATACACAACTATTCAAGCCCTGAAGTAGAACAAAAGTATCTTACTACTTCATGATTGAAAAGTCAGCGATACCTGCAGTTTACAGGTTTCCAGAATCAGAAGCACTGGAGATCATCCTTAGAAAAAGGGGACTTGATAAATTCTCCATTACAATCATCCAAGAAAATCCATAGGTTTGAAGCATACTATTAAATCTAATTCTTGGAATGGCTGGTTGGGCTCCAGATGGGCTTTTATCCACTATTTTAGATATGTACAATTTCACAGTTGATTTCTGGCTAAGTATTCAAACTTTCTTTCCTGAGTAGTAGAATGTTTCTTAAAAAGGAGATGATATTTCAAAAAAGCATGAAAGATCCTGAAAGCTGATGAGTACTACACACGCATCTGGTGCTCCTACAGATAAGCATCACCTTTGTGCTTTACTGATCACTGCAAAGAATGTTTTTCTTTTATCAAACTTAATTGCTTTATACTTTATGTTCTTCTGTACTCAATTGGAACTGAGTACAGAATTCCAATATAATAGAAATATATCAACAAATTACATAGAGAATCCAGAAAAACCCAAACACAGGCAATAGACAGGAAATTACTTATTTTTAAACGAAGATTGAAACCATTTGTCAGTATAGCTTGTCTAACCAACAGGGAAAAGGAAAAGCTGCAAGTAGGACAGGAGTCAGCGCACCAAAGAAGAGTTGGTATTGTTCAAAATGCATACAGCTTTCAACGTTAGAATAAACAGAGTCAAAAACAGACTCTAGATTGAAATTAATAGCCTTTTTACTATAAACTATGCTAAACAAAGAAATAACACACTACTGAGTCATTTAAAAGAATAATGAACAAAGTTTTGAGGAATATACAGCCAGATTCACCAAAGATAAAACTAAGTATTTGAACAGGTAGTCTTATCTAATATCTACAAAGCTATCGAATCAAGACAGACACATCCATTTCTCTTTTTAGGTGAAAATACTACAGTGATGAAAAAGGGTAGAAAAAGATGAATAAGCCTTGACTTTCACTATTTAAATATACTTTATGCATATTTTGGCACCACTGAAAGGCTTCTTTAAACCAATCCTGTTTTTAAAGGGATCTTTCATTTCTAAGCAATGAAATTGCATCTATACGTATTCACTTAAACTATCTTCAATCATTTTGTCTCTACAGTTTGCATAGAAAGAAAAAACAATTAGGGTGAATTAGAAAGGAAAAAACAGTGATGTTTCACAAAAAAGAAAGCAACCAGATGCGAAGTATACGTATTAAAAGGAGAGGTAAGTAGATACAGAAGCACATTAACTGCAAAGTTTAAGAGCGTTGATGTCCAAGTCGTCAGCTTTTCCTTGCTCCATAAAGCAGTAGATATTCTCTGATTCCAGAAAACTGCCCACAGCCCTTCAAGGACCTTCCACGTGGGCATACAGACTATTGTTATTGCCCCAGAGATTGTGTCTCAATATTGCTATTATATCAGCTGCTTAATGAAGTGGCTACTGAAGCTAGTAAATGACAACACAGTTGCAGGAAATTACCTACTGCTGCTACTATTGTTCTTCATATAGAGAGTAAGTACACCTTGGTGTTCCAAGTAGCAGAATATGAACTTATTACCCCTGCTACATTCAAGGGAGGAAGCCTACAGGCTTTAAAGAGAGAATCGAACTGGAACGTTCAAAGTTATCAAAGCAAATCCACAAGTTGTATACATCAAATAACTTGCTTATTTTTGTTTCTATAAATTCTTCATGTACCACCTTCCTTCTCAGTTTCAGCCAGAACTGTAAGCAACCGTTCTAAATACATACTAGAGTCCCATAGGTAGTTTCACCTTACCATATCCTAGACTAAAGCTTTTTTCCCCAAATTGCTAGCGATATGAAATTATGACATTTATGAAAAAGAACGAGTTATATTATGAAATTATATTTTTACTAGCACAGATGTTTATAAGCACTCATACACAGTAGCCATGAAGTAAAGTTTGTGTACTTGAGACGTCTTAAAGATGATCTTTGATCAGTAACTTCCTAATTGTTTAACAGAACTGGACAGTTTCATTAGTGAATTAAAAATATTCATACTTTTATTTCTAGTCTTACAATTTAGTGTATGGTACAGTCTTCTCTGTACCATAAATTACTGTCCTGACGGAAATGCCAGTACACAGCATTTCCTTTGTTGATGTTAGGACAGTGACATATGTTGGCATGTACTCCTAAAGTAATTTTCATAATTAAAAAAAAATCATGCTTTTCATGTTTGCCTTCCCATCCTGCATCCCCCAAGTCATTCATTTAATGAAAATAAAGAGATGACAATGCGAGGGCTAGGGAAAACAAGACAAAAGCAGCATCACTTTTTTTTTTTTTAATAGATGAGTAAAGTGCATACATGTGCAGGTTATCTGATGTACTAAAACCAGATACATGTAAAATCAGTCACCACCAGTATCATCTGCCCACAGATTTTAAGATCGCATAAGACATACAGAGCATAAGCATGCCTGCAAACTCACTGCTGTTGGCTTGATGGCCAGTCCCGAGTTCTGCAGCCGTCAGCTGCAGCAATCTAACAGTCAGAGTCTGCAGCAAGCAGATTGTAATTTGGTCCCCAAGAGGACCAGGCAAGGGATGCCAAAGGTAAGTCATATTTATCTAAGGACTGGAGTGAAATGCCTGGCGTAAGCAAGGTATTATTAGATCATCTTTGTTTTCAAATCCTTTTCTTTGTCCAGTCTGTATTACTGAGTAAGTGAATCACAGCTTTGTTCTGAAGAAGCTTTAACTTCTCTTTAGCTTCATATTTCCTACAGCAACGCAAAGTAAAATTCTTGTAGATACCAAGGTCACTGGACCACGTGATCACAAGCAAAGACACTAGTAGATGAGACAGGATGATTCAGCAATACAAGGAGTTAGAAGATAATAACTGAACATAACAATAATGCAGCAATCCAGACTGAATTACCACCTCAGTAGGACCCAAACTAGAACAGATCTTTCCAGAAGGAGACATAATTAGCACGGAGGGGGAGGACGGACAGAGGGAGAAGAGAGCAGCTTACTGCACCAACTAAATTGGATAGCTTGTGATTAACTTGAAATTAACATTATACCATCGAAATTTTCTAACACTTGGAATTCAGATATGTCTACGTCAGACTGTAAACTTAAGAAACATCACAAAAATGAGTGAAAAACACTTATCTCCATACCAACACAAGAGATTCCTGTAAACAACAGAAGTCTAACTCCAGTTCTTAAATCTTAGCAGTTATGCATTCCAACAAGATGCCACTGTGCAAAAGTAATTACTACTAATTGCAAGACAAGCTTTTCATATCAGAACTCCAAGGGAGTACCTACATAACCACCTGGACAGGGACTTAGACCTTCAGAGCAAACATACCATAGGAAAGCTTTGGAAAGGAAGCTATCACTTGTAAGAACAAAAAGGTCTCACAGATCATTTTAGAGACCAGAAGGGTATTGACTGCTAAGTCAGAGAATAAGCACTTACATGATTCAGCAGGAAAGTTATAGGCAGGAGAGGAAGGACAAGATATCCCCTAGGGGATTCTGATCTAAGCCAAACAGCTTTTTAGGAGTTATGAAGAAACTGTAACAAGGAAGTTCACACAGGTGCATCATTGTCGAGATCAGTCATTTTCAGCTGTTTTCAACTAGACTCACCATATGGCAAATACAAGTCTACTGACAGTAGCTACTTTTTCCACAGTTACCCTTCAATCACCCTTTAAAAAGTAGCCCACAGATTCCCAACATCACCAGTCTATACATAATTCTAGGGCTTTACAACATGAGGTGTAAGGGGAAACTAAGAAATTAGGTGCAGTTCCCATGCAGTGCCAGTAGACAGATATGTGATGTAGATGGAAAAATCTAGAATGGTTAATAAAAAATGCAAAAAGTGAGAAGGGTTAACCTTAATGCTCCTCTAGTAACCTTTGAGAAAGTCTGATGTGAAGCATGTGTCCACAGTTAAAGAACAATAAGCCATTGAGTGCAACGTAGAAACTCCCAAGATAGCCCATTCAGACAGGCACAGCATTTATACCAGCATGAGCAACATCTCAACACCAGCCCAAGAGCTAAGAACTGGTTAGCTGAAACAGCTCTGCACTGATATGCCTACATTGCTCCCTATAAAAATTTGAGTAACAGCAGATTGGGACACTCTGCACTGTACTTCATTCATGCAGCATAGTCCTACCCTTCGACTGATAGTTTAGAGTAAGTGCTTTTCAAATTACAGTTCTCTGCAGGACCAGCGCATGAAAAGTTGAACACAGTATCTAGCCACAACCAAAAAACATCAAGGCCGGGGGAGAAGGGCTGGGAGGAAGAGAAGCAGTCTATAGGGTAACATCTGACTTGGGGCTAAAGTGACAAGCCTCCATTTCTACGTACTTACAAAATCTCAGAAGGTTTTCCCATGCCTGATCTTGTCACCAATTTTACACTTCTGTTCTGCATAAATGCAAATCATTATAAGCAGCACTTAGAAAGGCAATGATGCGTTACTGGAGATTTCTCATAGCACACAATAACATCCAGTCTGCTCAACTTAGAAGAATTTCTGTACCAGAAAGGAAGTATTAGGGGACAAAGATTATTATCCTCTCTTCTAACTTGCTCACACTACAATACAACCCTCCTCTACCAAGAGATCACAGATTTTTTTTTTACACCGTTGAGCTTTAACTTTATAGGAACACAGAAACTCCACAGAAAGCATATTTGCTCTTCATAGTATGATACTTATGGTCTAGAAGCAGCACATCTTGAAACATTAGTGCTCAATGCCTTAATTACTAGGCAGTATTAAGCAGACCCTTAAAACTCAGAGCAATATGAACAGCAGGTGATACTACCATGTTGCACTATTATGAGCAGAAACTACTGAGGGCTGCTTGATAACTCAGACAAGTTTTATGAGGTAAATGGACCTCAGACATTTCTGTTACACATGATAATGGTATAAGCAAGAAACGTGATTTTTTGTACAACTTTGTGGGGAAATGACAAGTGTGACACATATCTACAGTGTTCCAAAACATATTAGAGATAGTAAAAAACAGCAGGGCACATGTGAGAAAGTCAAATAAACCCTAAGAAAAGTTGTTTTACTAGAAAAATTGATACAGCAATAGCTACTTCAGAAAAGTATTTTATTTTAAAGAATTATGCTAATAATTCAAATAGCTTTCAGTTCTTGATAGTATGTCCAAACACGAAAACACAAGCTGGCTATCCAGTTACGCTTATACTGCTAGGATACTGAAGGTTGAAATATGACGTACTGAAAACTTGCCCCTGACACTGTGGACAGAAGATGATGCAATGCCTTTAAAACCCATAGCATTCAAGGGAAAACGTTTGGAAGTGAGCTACATACAATCTTTAACATTCAGTTTAAGCATACCTTGCCCAAAAATAAGTTAAAGCTACAGTTTGATATACCAAGTTAGCTTGAAGTGGCAACTGGAGACTTCATGGAAATATGAAGAAAAGCCATACTGTTGTGTTTGTCACTAGTTACTATATGAAAATTTCTTATTTTTACAGCAGTTTATTCACTTACTATGACATTTAATGAAGCAAAATCAAGATCCCTTGAAGAAGGACCCGTTTTCAGTTTAAAATTACGAACCCAAAAGATTTGGAAGTTTAAAAAAAGGGGGGAGGAGGTAAAGGGTACGAAAGCCTGTGACAGAAGCTTTGAAGGTCTTTTAAGTATTAGAAGAAAATAAGAGAGGTTAGATAACCCAGAGTGAGAATAGAGAAGGAGAGCTTACTGAGAAGACTTAGTTTGCCAGAGAGCTCTCTCACAATATCATCACACATTGTTGTTTTCCCCCCACCCAAGGCAGAGACGTCACAATTGTTTTGTTGCAAAACTAGGAGTTCTACATCACCTTACCGCATTTTATTTTAAAATAAAAAGCGGTATTTCAATAAGCAGGTCTAATACTAGAAATACTAACTGCATACACACGTACTACAAAGGCTACTAGAAGACTGCAAACTACACATACTTAACTTCACACACAAACGCTTAGACCCATCAAAACCAGGATGAACAGAAGTCGGGCAGACTGTACACCCACACAGTAGATGACAATAAGGACCTGTACTCACCCACATGCAGGCCTCACATATGCCCTCTCACAAATCACAAGAATACATTCTTCTTACAGTGAGAAGACTCAACAGCACTAACTTTGACCACCCCTTAGTGTTACACTCTACATTCTCTACTCTTCACCTTTTCTTCCCACTAGACATCTTTTTCCCTAACCAACATCATCTCTTATTACCTGGGCTGTTGTTTCTAAAGCACCTGAATCTAATGGGTTGATTGGTCCCAACTGGGGAGGATAATGAGGCACTCAATAAGGTCCACATGTGTGGTGTTGTTTTTTAAAGCAACCACATAGAATTTGTTAAAAGATCTTTACTAGCTTATAGCTTTCTAGAGTTATTTACTACAAATTTTATCTCTGCAATTCATCCTGTAAGGTGAACTTGAACTTAATTTAAGTTTCTCCTTATTAAGTGAACACACTATTGCGAATGCTTTAGAAATAACCCATTAATGTTCAGGAATTACTGGATCCATGATCTACAACAATGAAGAATTTTTATTGTTGAAAAAAATTTTTATTATGATGTTTTCATTAGGTGAAGATTTTGTTTGTAATAGTAATTTATTTTACTACTCTAGAGAGGTGCAATTTGAATGTCCTGAAGAATTGGAGCATTCCTATTTCTTTACAGGCAGAAAAAAATCTTTACCTCTAACAGAAGAGCCAGCTGAGGCACTTTGGGGGCAGAGACAGACAACTGTTATGTGTGATAAAATATCAAAATACATTATCTCTACCATTACACACTGATTTGTGTTGGTCCCTAGGCACTACTGTAATGAACATGAGTAATCTGAGCTCAAGAATGTGGATTATCTCAACACGTGCTGCTGATAACAGGATGTGCTAAAAATGCATAATAGATATAATTTGGGGCCAAATAAACTGAATAAATTAAAAGTATTCTTCAGTTGCAGGTGTTCTAATTAAAATGTCTGAAGCCATTATAGCTGTATGCCAGCACTGAACCCCATGTCTAAAGATCCAATACATGTATCCTAATATTTCAGCAGTGTTCAAGTCTCCTGACATGAATAAAAAACCCTGATCTGCAACATGTGCAAATTAAGCACCATTACAAGTTGCCTAAGTACAAGCTTACATGGGCGTGTTACCCTAAATCTTCCATAATTCTATCTTTAGTATTACTGCATTAAAACAGGCTTTCCTTATTGTATTAGTAAATGCTGGCCTCCTAAGAGCATAAATGTTTTATTTTGTTCTAAGGCTTACTGTAAAAGAAATGCAGGAGTTAGTTTATTTAGATCTAGCAAGATGCATGCCTATGAGGAAAAAGTCAGAGAACAAGCACCTAACCAAAGCCACTGCTGTGACCCTTAATAAAACAAGTCTCGGTCTCCCAAATGCAACTGCCAAAATCATCAAAGCAAGACCTTAAACATCAAAAAGTATTTGCATCTACCAGCCTGATCTACTGAAAGATGTCCCTGCCCATGGCAGGGGCGTTGAACTAAATGATCTTTAAAGGTCCCTTCCAACCCAAGCCGTTCTATGATTCCATTATATACTTGAATATTTCAGCTGGCATCCCCAAGAGGTATTCAGTTATTCAAGTCTGAGATTCTTTGCTTCTTCTTCCTTGTTCTCCTTTCATTTCCCCAACCAACCAAATAAAATTCAAAATTATGTCAACTTTCATAGGAGTAATGGCCATCTTAAAATTATATGTTATTGTTTACAGCTTAGTCCTTGGTAAGACCCAGAGGAAAAAGAAATCATATATGTACTCAGTAGAGTGCCAGAACAAAGAGCTCTTCAGGAATTTTTAATTTCGTCATCTAAACTAGGTCCAGAAAAATAATTCCATGGGGCAAACTAAACAGATAAGGTGGGTTAGTGAGGTTACATGGATATGTAGTCTGAAACCTCATCCTTGGAATCTGTTCCACATAAGCAGACAATTCTATACAGAAAAGCCTTAATTGAAGCTACGGAGTTGCTTGGGGAAAAAGGCTGGCATTTGCAGTTTAAATGCAGCTAAGCAAGCAGAGACTCGATGCAGTTGTTATCCCTGGCTATTGTTCATTGCTCTGTGTAATGTGACTGTTTATCCCAATCTGAGTCCTGTAGGATAGGTTTTCACATCAAAATCACTATTCCTATCCTTACATTCTCAGGAGAAATCTCATCTAAATTCTAATACCAACTCAGTGTTTCTCCAGGCTGAGACATTTCAAAGAACAATTTGTAGGAAACTTGCATGAGTATTGGTTGTGCATTATGCGCTGGAAGGATAAATAAAGGGACTTCTGACTCCACAAGTAATGGTCAGTTCAGAACTTTTCACCAAAGCTAAAGTAGCACAATAAAGAAATGAAATAATTCTGCAAACAAATAATTAAACACGTAAAAACAGTGAAAGAGGCTAGAGTAATTTTCATTAATGAGAAGTCAGTTAACCAGAAATGGAACATATCTCTGGATGTCTGGTTTTAGAACAACATATATTTGCTCTAAAGATTCTTTGGGGGTTTTTTCAACAGTTTCGCCGTGGACTTTACAACAGAACTAAATCTGCACTGAAGTACTTCCAATGCAGTTTAAATATTAAAAATGATTATGCAAAAATACTGTTAATTTATTGAACAGATCTATAGATGAGACTTTTTGTAAGGTTCTGACTCAAAAATGAGTTTTGTCTATTGTCGTGGTTTAACCCCAGTTGGCAACCAAGCATCCCACGGCCACTTGCTCACCCTCCCCCCACCCCCCCACGGTGCGATGGGGGAGAGAATCGGAAGAGCAAAAGTAAGATAACTCATGGGTTGAGATAAGAACAGTTTAATAATTGAAATAAATAAATAATAATACTAAAAGGAAAACAACAAAAGAGAGAGAGGAACAAAACCCAGGAAAAACAAGTGATGCAACCGCTCACCACCCACCGACCAACACCCAACCAGTCCCTGAGCAGCGATCACCGCCCCCTGGCCAACTCCCCCCAGTTTATATACTGCACATGGTGTGGAATATCCCTTTGGCCAGTTTGGGTCAGCTGTCCTGGCTGTGCTCCCTCCCAGCTCTTGTACACCTCTTCGCTTGCAGAGTTTGGGAAGCTCAAAAATCCTTGACATGGTATAAACACTGCTTAGCAACAACTAAAACATCGGTGTGTTATCACATTATTCTCATGTTAAATCCAAAACACAGCACTGTGCCAGCTACTAGGACGAAAATTAACTCTATTCCAGCCAAAACCAGGACATGTATACAATGAAGATGTTCAATCCAGCCTCTATTTGAATTCAGGACTGCTCGTTCCAGCAGCTGCCTTGCTGTCTGCCCAGTGCTGCCTAGTCTTCTTCACACATTAATTTACATCTTCTATTTTTTATTAAGCATTAAAATACTTACCATATATGACACAAATAATTGTAAAATATATTTGAGGTAATGGATGATTTTCCATCTTTTTCTAATGTAATTAAAGTAAGAAGTTACTTTCTAAGAGCCTAATCAGCCTTCAGCAATTGAAAAACACCTTTGGCACTTCAGGGATTTCATACCCTTGCAAATTCCTCATTAATCGAGATATTCAGAGGAAAAATTGTAGAACAGTGTCCAGTACAAGTGAGTAGATTGGAAGCCACATTGTACTGGTAAAAAGTACATAGCATTGGAAATACAGGAATTAGTTTTGTATCTGGAGCAGGATGTGAAAGACACAAAGGAATTTGAGGTTACAGTGGCTTTCATGTTTTTCTCAAGATATTCAGGTATGGACGCTTTAGCCGTTTAGCTGGCTGGGGCCATGATAGCATAAGGAATCTTTGCTAACAACTTTACCACCTTTGACTTACTTTCCTCTTTGTTCAACTCATGGAACAACTGCTAATGTGTTTGACATAAAACCAGTACTACCTGTAAATAACCCCACTGAAAACAAATTTTAAACTCATTGTTGACACCCTCACCTTTCAAAGGTACTCAGACTTTCATTGTTCTGCGCCTTGCTTCTGGCTCTTTTTATGAACAAGGTGTTTGTCTTTTCTAAATGTATTCAAGCATTTAATTCTGCTTTGGTGTTTCAGTTTATAGCTTCTGTATGTGCTTGCAAGGCACAGAGGTAAGAGATAAAATTAATTTACATCTATAAGATCCAGAAAAGGAAATGGCTATTCATTGCAAAGAAATATTAATGTTGATTATTATAAGTCAGATAGTTTTAGACATCTCCCTCTCCCACATGGTTATAGCTAATGGCAAAATTTTAAGAATACGAAGGAACTACAAACATGCTGGTTTAATAGTACTTTAGTGGTCCCAAATCAACTCCACTCAACACAGTTGTGTGTATTTTTTCCAAATGCCTTTACTATATATTGGAACAAGCATTCAGAGGATTATTTATGATGTGACCAGAATAGAAATCACTAAACTATTCAGCTCTAGTACTGTTTGAATGTGTACTAGGTTTCCTGCTAAATTCCTCAAGGCAAAAGGAAAAGATGCACAGATGGGAACTATCTCTTAGGAAAGGAAAATCTGATTAAATCAGAGTTAGTCTCACCCACTTCATGAAACACAAGAGACCTATAATATCAGTGGTTGTAATTTAAACCTATCCTTGGAAGATATTTGTAAAAAGATTATGATATTCAGGTACTTTGATATAAACACTGATGAAAGATTTGACCAAGGCAGAGGTAGACGCACTCTGAGATGAGTGAGGGATTGATCTGAGCCAGATGAAAGGGGGGCACACGCTACACTAGGTCACTCTCAGTTTCTTACACAAGGTTATGCAGTGTTTGATTCCTCAGGAGATAACACAGACTGTAGTGTTAGAAGCCTACACCTACCAAATGTCATAGGAGAGAAGGCAGAGACAGAAGTTAATGAAGAAGTAGATGTCCCATGTTTCTTCTCCTCCTTCTCTCCAGTAAATCCTTTTTTGGGGAAGATCCTGGAAATCCTTCATTCTTTTTTAATGAACTTTAATTCTAGTTTGCCTTCTGCATCTGGCCAGGCATAGCAGCAAGGGCATTTGCATTTGTATCCAAAACCTAACTCCTTGAGGAATAAATGACAACATAAATGAGAATGGAGTCAATCAGAGCTTAAGAGTTGTTTCAGCTTTCAGTTCATAATTTCTACAAACTCTAGACTCTGAAGCTAAGATATGCCAAAGGTACTCCAGATGAGTGACACAGAACAACTGGTAATGTTTGTTAAATATATAACAGAAGTATATTTTATACTAATTTCACTTTTCTTTTTTCACACTTATAACTAAAACCCTGTACTAAAACACAGCTAAATGGACATTGGTATTTTTACTACTAACCTCCCATGCTGTTGCAAACCAAGATTACATAAAGCATTATCTTCACTGAAGTAATGAATCAAAATAAAATTGCTTAGATGGTCTTGAAGGACCTGGGGACTAGGATGCATTTAGCACAGATGTCTTCAGCTGGTTTGCAAACATGGTATTAGTAATAGGTGCCAGCTTGGGGAAAGAAGTTTTTGTACTGTGAGCAAACTAGCACCTCTCCAGCCAGGAGCAAGTGGCAGAGAAATTTCCCTTGGCTTCTGATGACCACAAGCATCACTGTTGTGAGCTCCCTAAACTAAAAGAATACATCTGAGGTTTATGCCCTGAGGTATCCAAAGACAAACACCTTCCTCTACGTAGGATACAAAGCCACAAAACCTCTCTTTCAGTTGCACACCTTACCTCTGTTTGCAAAGAAACCCTGAAAGAAAATGCATACGCTGCAGTCTACCATTTCTGCACTGTGGTGTCAAGACCTCATTTCAATTTCTTGTCATCAAATTAGGCAAAATAGGGATTTGTATCTACTTACTCACAACTGTGCTTTAATCACCGGACTGTTCGAGAGCGACACACATATCCAAAGCATACTCAGAGTAAGCCTATGGGACTGATCCTCAGTGCCAAACAGGCAGAGAAACAACTCACAGTCAAAAGTACCATCTAAGATCTTCTCTCCTAGATCTTTCAAGCAGCACAGCTATATTGACATCCTGCAAGTTAATTGGTCTTGGTAAAGAGTTCAGATCGTTACCTTATTAATGGAAGCTAAACCTTGACTCTATCCTGCTCTATGAAGAGTTATCAGCCTGTTTGGGGTTCCATACATTATACTCCACTGCTCAGTGTAGACATGCATTTATGCTGATATTAATGCATTATTATGAAGTTTCTTGGGAGCAAGATCCTATGACAGTGCAAAATACTTACTATTTCATGTTTATATTACAGTAAAACACACATGCAACAAACAGCATTAAGCTTTTGTACAAGCACAAAGAGAGCAAGAGAATGTCTGACCCAGGAGAGAATACAGGTGGAAGCTATTTGGTAAAAGTCTGCATTTAAATGCATGAACACCTGTGACAGAATTCAGTTAAGTGCTGCATCAGTGTATTTCAGGTTCAGTCAGAAACATCTGAAATCATTTGAAAGTAACAGAAATTGGAGCTAATCATGCAAAACCAGCTTGGAAACTGCGAACATTTATTGACAAGGTTCCTTTTTATGAAGTCCTTCTAGTACTTACTAGATGTTCCAGCCTTAAAAAGCCATTACTAGGATCTATAGATATTCTTTGTGATGTGCTTTCTCCCACTGATTTATCATCTTCTATTTCACTGTAAAACCTTCACTACAGGACTGAAGTGATTTCAGATTTGCACACAGCTTCACTAGAGTATTTTAGATATATTTCAAGTAGCATTAAATCGAGGCATTTGACCTTGGCAAATCATTTTATTATAGTTTTGTTAGATGTCTCAGAAAGATTGCCCACCTTCCTCACTGCTAATTTCTCAATATAGCACACATTTCTAATTTTAGACTTGCAGAGCTATTGAACTTCCCCTGAAAACAAAGTATCTGAAGTCCTTCCAACACCCAGTCTCTCTCTCCTTTCCCCTTCTTCTCCTCTGTCCCTGAGCATTTTCACTAGCATAAGAAAGATATTCCTTATGCACATTGACCTTGTTCTATTTCATTGAAAATAGCCAAGTTTTATCAGTGTCATTCATTGCTTAGCAGCAGCCAAAAAGATTTCCATCCCTCAAAAGAAAGAAGAGAGAAAAAAGCAAGGAAAAGAACATAGGAAACAGCACCATTGCAGTTTTAGGTTTGAACAAAACAGTGAATTAGTTTCTAACCTGTACAGAACTAAGCTATTTGAAGAGAATTAGACAAAAGTCTCTGCCATCTTAAACAGAAGAATTCACTTCAGCTCAAGAGAGGCTTCTAAATTTTTTACTAAAATAAAATACTTAACTTTGCCTAGATCCTTGAATCCCATCTTACTCTAGCCTAATTACATATTTTTAAGTAACTGATATTACTATCAAAAAAGCGAGCTTGGGTCTATAGCTCCAACTTGCAATATTATTGCATCACAGTGAAAGGTAGTGAGAACACAGTCACTCACATGTACTCTCGTTAGTATAAAGCTATGTGATGTATATTTAGGCAATGGCCCTGCAACAATATTTTGTGTTAAAACCACAAAAAAATTAAGGCAAATATTTATAATATATTAAATATGACTTTTTTTAACCTGAATTTTCACTATTATGGAACATTTTTTGTGATGATATGTCATAACATTTAACTTTAAAATTGCTAGGTCTATGTTTTTTCGACTGAAAGTGTGAGTGCAGTTATGCCTGCTGCCTTGCTTCATATGTCCATATGTGAATGTTGCAAGGCTAATCTTTATATGGTTTTGGGAAACAAAATATTTTGAAATCTGGAAAGTCTCATCATCTCTGTGGAATGAAGTATCTTAGTAAGATCTACTGCAGCAGTTGAGCTTATATTTATTGGTAGCAGCTAGTCCCTGAAGTCACAAACACGTTTGCATAGCAACAGCTTTCCCATTAACTCCCATGACAAGACACATTTAAGGTTCACAATTTCTGGCTTTCACTCTTCACCACGTAGGCACCTTTAGTGTTGTCTTTACTTTTTGCCTAGAAGCAATAGAATACAACATAGGAAAGTGATTTCTATGTGTGTAGTACAAGCTTGCAAAAGAAATCACAAGGTGCTCAGCACGGCAAGTCTGCACCCTTGCAAAGCACCATAGCAGTTCTTGGGGCTGCTCTACCTTGCAAAGATGACCACATTTGTCCTGGCTGCAGTAGAATGAAGTAAGAGCAAGTTAGGTTAGTCGAGGGAAAGCAAATCCAGGCAGACTCCATCAAATGACTACATTAAAGCACTTTCCCAGTAACACCTTCACCTGTCTGACAAGAGATCCTATGAGCTAGTCAGTACATATCTAGCTACCGGCTTCCATGGGATACTGGATGCCATTTATCCTGGACTTTGTCAAAATGGCCATAGACAGAATCCTTTTCACCCCATACAGAGCCATATATCTATTGAACTGCAGGTATTTAATCATCCTAGGACTTCAAGAAAATTCATGGTTACCCTGGCAACTTCATGTATTTCCCTATGGACACAAAACATCCACTTAAAAGGAAAATGCCTTTATCAATATGACAAATTCATCAGTTGTTTCTAAATCAACCATTCAAGCTAGTCAGAATAAAGTAGCTATACTGTTTGAAAGATCTAATAACTTATTCAGACATATTTCAGATGCCGCCTTGGATGTCTCAGTGTGTACTTGGTGCAGGTGTATAGGTGTACATAAACACACACACACTTACGTATATCAACTGCATCTCCAGGAATTCGGAATTCCACACGAGTTATTTAAACAATATAGTCTTAGGGTAGCTTGAGAAATAATACTAACAGAATATAGGCAACATTATGATAGCAATTTCCTTTCTCCATTTGGAGTCTTTTGAAAAACTGTTAAATCAATATGAATAAATTACCATGCAGAGAGTATCAATGTGAATTGTTTTTAAGCTAGATTTACAATTAATTAGAGGATGCAACTATTAAGCAAAAATACTTCATTGAAGTGTCTAACTTTTATTTTCTAAGGTTTGTTTTGGTCATCTTTGTATTCCTGGTGTATTAAATCACTATAAAATCAAAAATCCACATCCCTCAAAAAAAAAAAGTTAAGGGGAAAATCATCTAATCTTCATGATCAGAACATAAATATATTCAGGAGAACCTTCAGTAGACCATTCAAGTGTGACATTTTGGTCATTTACATGCAGCCATTTGTCATTCCTCACTTGTAACACTAATTTTACATAAGCAGATGTCAGAACTGTAACAAGATTTAACCTAACCTATATGTAAGCTTAGGAGTGACCATAAACCCCAAATAACTGAATGCAAGCCAAAACCCAGCATACATAATCACATGTTCCAATTCAATTTCCAATACTTTCAACTTTTATGAAACATTTTGGGGAATCAATAGCTATGTTGATTTCTTCTGTAAATTGTTTCCAATGATTTTGACACGAGCTACATTGATTTGCTTTTCGCAAACTTTTTAATGTTATATGTAAATCCCAGTAGCACTTATAGACCAATTAGTGTCTTTCCCTACTGTCAATCACTTGCATTTCAAACTTGTATTCTGCTTCAGTCTGCTATCCAGCATTTTCACTCTCAGTATTTATTTTCTGCTTATGAGCATTTTTCAACTTGTTTGCTTTGCAGACTTATTACCTTCCAGAGGCAGAACGTGCATTATCACTAATGTCAGCTCTCCTTTTAGTTTTCCAGAGTTATTATTCACCATAGCTGCTTCCTGTAATGCTCTTTCCTTAACGGTAAGGGAACAAGGGGCTGCAGTTCATTTAATTGTTCCAAACTTTCTTCTCTTCTCATTACCTGCCTCTTCACTAGCATGTAGTAAAAGCAAGTGCACTTCATAGGAACAGGCCTCCAAGCACCTTTCACACACTGAAAAATAGTATTGCAGATGAGTCTGTCAATGGGTGAGTATGAAATGCTTCCTTTTCCTGAGACATCATAAATGAGAACTTTTATTTCCTTCTTTTTACTTTTTGTCCCTAAGCAAGGGAAAGAGTACATCAAATCCCCTATCGATATTTGCTCTTTCTCACCTTGTTTTTTATTTCATCTCTTATGCTGGAAGATGTGTCTGAATGAGAAGAAATTCCATTTTGGAAGTCCATCTGATTTTAAAATAAGTCAAAACATCCAGGGGCCGTACGTCTGAACTATACTCCTCATATATCCATTTAAAGCAAAACTAGTACCGAGTAGCTACATTCTCTTCTAGGAAAAAGGGTGTTCACAGATATTAAGAAGAAATAACCTGCCTTCCATGGTCAAAATCAGTCAGATTGATAGGTCAATGAGAGACACAGGACACACATATTTTGATGATGGATTTGGATATAAGCTAGTGCCACAGGGACCAGAAGCACGAGTGAAGACAGGAGTTCTGTCATGATCATCGAACAATGCAGCAGGATGATATTGCAAGCAGCAGATGATATTGCAAAAAATTCCATGACCAAAAGATTTACAGTTACACAGGGAGAGAGTTTTTATTAACAATGATTTGAATAACAATCCTGAATTGCACTAAAGCCAAAAATTCATTGAATGCACGCTACTGAAAATCTACCACTCTGGATTCCTGCTGAAACATAGATGAAAGGTTTCATGAATTTACCTTGAGCTGTCTGATACCTCAGATGTCCTGCATTTTTTTTCCTACAGATCAACTTGCTCATACCAAATACCTTCTCTAAGTTATTCCTAATGTCAAATATGCAAGATTTACTAAGGCAAGCACCACTGAAATTACCACAGAATTCAATCTCTGAAACTAAATAACTTGTTCTAACATGTTAGTCATCACACAGAGGAATTTAAAAAAATCTGTCACTTTGCAATTTTCATTGAGGTGTTTGATCTTTGAATGATTGATATAAAGCCAAATCAGAGAGGCATTTTCACTATTTGCATTCATTACTTACACTTTCATATAGCATTTGCATCTGCAGGCCAACAGACTGGGAGCTACTGTGGCAAGCCATATGGGAAGTGTCCTGCCCTATTCTTAAAAATAAGAGTAGATATAACGGGAGCTGCAATCAGAACTTCTTATCTGCTGATCTTTTCGGAGAAACTTGAAAAAGGACAAGTGTCTTATTTTTGGCTGAACATAGAAGCTTGCACAAACAAAAATGACGAAAGTATTAATCTCAGAATTAGACAATTAGCTTGTTGATGACACCTTTGACACAAGACCAGAGGCTGGCCATGCTTCTTCCTCTATAGGGAAACTGTGACCTGTTGGATGACAGAGTTGTAAATGCGATAGATCTTCATTTATCTAAGATTTTGACACAGTCTCACATACATTTCATTAGTAAATGAGGGACTTAGATAACATTCCCTCCCACAGGGCAAATGGTTGAAAAACCAATCTTAAAGAATATTTCTGAAGGCTACACCTAATGTGAGTCCTGCCACAGTCTTTCCTTTGTCTGAAGCTTCAGCAATGGAAAAGAATGCTTGGATGACACCCCGCTCACCAGGATTATTCATCATGCATCAAGATATCACTCTGTATGGTTCAAAATAATTTCTTTCTAATAGTTTTCCATGTAAACTATTTCTGTTGTCACAAGTACTCCGGGTGTTTGCAAATGATGGTGCGAATATTGCAAAGCTGACCTCTCAAGCTGGGGTCAGATTCACACATACCCGTTTCTGAAGCCATTAACACAAAAGAAAGTGATATACAGTTTTCAGTCCCTTGTTATAATTAGTTTGACTGGATTTGCTTTTTCACCTCTAAATCCATTCTGGGATGTCATAATTACTCTAGCTTGTGATTGAGGGCACAAAATTATACCATTACAAAGAAATTTGAGAAGAAAATGCAGAGCGCACTTTGTATTCACTTAGGTTTTGTTCTTAACATTCGGGTAATACATAAACTCTTATGTCGAAGAACATCAGACAACTTTTTGGCTGAAAACTCTGGGATGACTGATTGACAGACCCTAAGAGTAATGTTTATGTGACTTATGAATATTACTTGTTGATACGGTTGATGTGCATACGGTTATCATTAGAGATCTTACAACCCAATTTTTTTAAAAATAATCTAATACTGTTTATTCACTTCAGAAAGCATTTATACATTATACTGAATTAATTAGCTGAGGATTTTATCTCCTCTGAAAATGATGACTATGTATCACAAGTATAAGATGAACATAAAGAACAAAAAAGGAAAAGGTCACTCATCTCTCTCTCTCCTGACTCACCACTCCTTTTCTCATGCAGTCAGCCTGTTTTTCCCTAATGTATAAAATGCCGCATCCACAAATTTTCACCAAGGTATATCAGGTTGCATCACCACAAAAGAATTCATCTTAGATGATCTGAATATTTTAGGGGAGTGCATTATTTCTAGAGCAATTATTTCTGATCGAAAAAGCTTGCCACAAAAGATGAGTGAAAATTACAGTAATAGGTTAACTACTGAAAACGCAAAGAAACTTGAATAATATATTGTAGGTTTACAGAGGATGTACCCAGCAAAAGGAAATTGCCTCTCATACAATTATAATTAATTATATATTCATCTACATATGTTACTTATGTAAAGAACCTCCATTTTCTAACAACTTCCCTACGCTGTTTGGCAAGGTTTCAGTATATGTCTGTTTCACAACTGCAAGGCAAAAAATGCAGCCATATACTGAAGAGACGATTAACAGAATATGCATTCAAGAATTTTAAAACTTGTACAGGAAAACGTATTTTGGGAAAAAAAAAGAAGGGGGGGGAATCTCCATGTGTTGTGCTCACAGTATTTTTAAATCTCTTTTTTCCATTATTTCTATTTTCCCATAGCCTCCCAAACTTACACGGAGCTGCCTGCATATGCCCAAAAGATACATCAAATTAGTATCCTCCCAGCTCACACAAATTGCTGAAGAAACAACTATTAAAGACTAAACCAATAATATCTTGTTCTTCTGCTGTGCAGTTACTCATTGAAAAATGTAAGCATTGAAGACAACAGGACTAAACAGTCAACAACAGGAGTAGAGCATTCACAATCTGGTCCCAAGTAATGGGTCGGTTTCTAAAACCTCCTTGAATTGTGAATGTCAGATAAGCAGAGAGAATATAATTACCACATCAGTTGTCATCTTTTCAATGGCCATTGCTCTGTGAATACTCACAGAACCCTCACTAACCTCTCAAAGCTTTCTTTCAAGAGCCATTAAACTAACTTAAAATTCAGAAAGGATTTTCTGTGTATCATCTTTTCTTTGATTCCAAAATCTTGGTAAAAAAGTCTAGAAAAGAGTCTAGATGCAAATAGATGGATACAAACTAGTGTAGCATTACTGTGTTTAATGTTCTGTTACTAAAACATGGAACCACAACGATTAACATTTTAACTGTTTGCACAGTAACAATAATAATATTAAAGCAGTAAATTATGGAGTCTAAACTATCATTTCACTATTAGATTAAGCACATTAGAGCCAAAAGGGCAAGTCCAGCCCTCGCTTCTATTCACCGCCACACGATTCTATCTCCTTACCCGGTGGAGACATGAGATATTATGTGACCCTGTGACAAGTCAGCTCAGCTTGCCATTTTCACAAATGCTACCCCTGTGGCCACATGATCATCAGTGCTGGTGCAAGGGAAACAGTGGGAACATACAGATGAGGGCAAGTCTTGGATCTGCTCAGTCTCCACCTCTGTGAAAAACCTGACTGACCAGAGGAAAATGGACTACAGCAAAAGTTTTCATTAAACATTCAGACTTAACAGTGTAACATTTTCCAACAGAACAGTGTTTTATGAGATAATTCCTGTCCAGGTCTACTTCTGTGTTAACCCAAACTGACATTTATTCCATTTAGCTCAGTTTACATCTGAGAAGTTCATAAATGTTCAGTAAAGGGGCACTTACAGAGCATCTGGATTTAAACACCTGGTCATCTGAGTACATGAATTTCAGTTACAAAATTCAAAACTGCATAAGTTCATTAACAACTTTTCATTCACAACATTTAACAAAGCTCAACAGAAAAATGTAGATGTGTCAAAAAGAAAAGAAGTTATTGTACATATTATAGGATTTAAAGCCAGAAGTCCAAGTTTTCCAAACTCTGACACCTAAAACCAATCTCTGGTATCTATACCATAGGAATAGTTTCCATTGCTTCAGTATGACTGACTGATATTCAGCCTTCTGAAAATCAGGCCAGTTATACTTAGGCACCAATCTATGGACTTGGAATCTGATTTCAGACTTCTGAATTGAAAATGTACCTCAATATTCACAGAAATCCACTCAATATTCTTGGCAACTAATAAAATGACTAGAGAAATTTGAAACTTCAGTCTACATATACTTTCAATATCCTAAGAACATATTTTCAACCACAGGTATAAGAAACATGTAATGCAGATAATAGGACTTTGGCTTCTCTTCTAGCATTGACCATATGGATATTTTATTCATTTTTCCATATGCTTTGAAATATATAGGTTTAATCATTTTGAAAATAAAGATTATGGTAAGAGATAAAAAATGTGTACAACAAAAGCAAAGGAAAACCAAGCAATAAAGAATGTGTTCTGTCTTCACAGAAACATGCATCTCTGCTTCACTGAATCATCATGTTCACGTCACTGTAGCTCAAATATGTCTTTCAGAATACAGAATGATAAGAATATTAACATGGCACAGCTTCCTCAGATGCTATTAACCTAATAAATCCAAACATGAAGTTACACAGAAAGCCATCAGTTCTGTTTTCCACAAGTACACTATTATGAGCACAGTAGGCTTAGTATAAGATGGACTATATGCTTATATATTAATCTTTAAATATATGATTTTATGACAGTTAGGACCAATCAAATTAAAAGCTAGCCCTGCTGTGCTAGTAATGCTATGTGTCTGGCAATGTATATATAGCATATTATTGTCAGCATGCAAAAACTATATATGAGGCGTTAATATAACTATCGTTCTCTGTACTAACCAGTTCTCCAAAATCAAAGCACCACAGTCTATGAGTATTTGCAGAGAAGGCAGTCATAACTCCCCAACAGAGACTAAGAACATCAGTGAACATACAATTGCTGAGAGTGGCCCGTAGGTCTAGTCATGGCTCATGTTTTTTGCTGTCAGAAAGCTTACAGCACTCTGGATTGTCCTGAGATGCTTCTGAGCAGGGAACACCAAAAGACACCTGCCTTACAGCATACTCTACTTTCTCAGAGGCTCCTGTCTCTTCCTGCTGTGTCTGTGATAGGTGAACTCACCTACACCTCTTCCTGACTTCCACGCATGCTTTTATCCATTTCACTAAATAAGAAGTATCAGGTAACTAACCTGATAAATTTCTTACAGCAAGGAGGACTTCTTGAAGGAAGAGTTTAGGCATGGGGAGTAATTTGCAGGGGACAGCAAGGAGGACATACTTGCTATCAGTTTCACAATGGGAAAAATCTCTGTTTGCTTCACAGTCACCTGTGCAAAGCAGGTACAAGTCTTCATTAAATACACTACTGAGTCTGAGATACACAAGTTAAGGTAAGGGTTAAAATTCTCCATGCTCTATAAATTCTTAAAGATTTCAGGCAAACTTTTTTTTTCAATCTACACCATCAACAACAAAAAGCAATGCTACTTTTGTCCACCTCATGTTAGGCCTAGAGAAAGGCTGGTTATACTTCATCTATAAATATAAGAAAAGGAAGTAAGAATATATTTGGACTGGAGAGCAGCTGAACTTCCAAGAGAGCTCTTTTCCAAAATAAACTCTTTTATACCAAATATTTTTTATATTATGGGCAGAAGCATTTAAAGAAATTGTGGTGTCATCTCTGATGGCAACCCTGCTTCCCTTGTAAAGAACTCTCCATCTTTAATAGAAGAGTAGTGGAATCATCCACTACATGAAGGAAAATAGCTTAAAAGCTGGAGCAGGAGCAAGAAGAAAGGAAAAATGCTACACACTCATGTAGTGATATAAAGCTGTAATAAAAGCTGTCAATAACTTGAGTGAAACAGAAAACCCCCTCCATCATCAGTTCTTCCACTGTATCACATTTGCTCTACGTTTGTGATGTGGGAAAAAAGAAAATGCTGTTTAAGAAAAATCTTTGCAAATTCTTTGGTATTACTGCAAATATTTTATATTTCAAAAAATTTTCCATACAGGTTGTTTCATCCAAAGCTAATGCAGTATATAAAGCATATTATACATACTTACTCCTTTATGATTCATTTCTCTTGAATGTCAAATTTGTTTTGGAAGTGACATGCAATGCCTCATCCTACCATAAAACCTAGATGAAGGATTATATATGTTTTCAAGTCTGGGTTAATTTGGAATTAATTGTAATTACTTGGAATTCACAGCAATATATAATGAACATCCCCTTAGACACATCCAGTACAAAGGGCACTAGAAAATACAGGGAACCCATAATTGCCTGATATTTTGGATGACATAACGATGCTCAAACTTTTACTGATACTTTATCTCCTTTTTTTCAAATTCTAGACTAAAAAAAAAAAATAAGCTGACATACAGGAAAATGAATGCAAACAAAACTATATGTGGCAAATATATTTTATTAAATAAAAAGGCAGTCATGAAGCTTGATAATAAAGCCTAGTGTATTATTCAGCACTGAAATTTCTAAAATTATAATGAGATGGTTCATGAACATTCTCATTATGTTAATCCAGATTCCTTCAGGAACATCCAAGATAAAAGCTGAATCTCACAGAAACCATTTGTGGCTAAGCAACAGTTTCTGCACTCATATATCTGAAGCGCATGTTAGTTCTACAAAAATGCTTTGTTCCTAATCTTTTGAGCTGTTCTTCATTAGACATGCAAAGCTCACTCTTGTATAATTTGACTGAGTTAAAAAGGCAAACCAGAAAATTTTACATCCTATACAACTATAACAGGAAATACGTAACTGAAATTCTATTCAGATGGCCAAGCAAGTGAAGCAATCATTTATTCTTTTTTGCAAAAATTCTGATACAGTTTTAAATGCACTGTGGTTAGCACATAACGATGAAACCATCAGCAACAGCAACTTTATTATATGACTTCAGGTATGATTTCTTAAACAAAGTCAACATTCATGTATTTTGTCATGCAAAGAAATGTGTTTTGCTGCTGCAGGAATCTGAAGACATTTCTTTTTGCGATTTTCAAAGGGACAACACTGATACTTATTTTGTAACATATGTTTTACTAATTATTTAAATACTGAACAAAGAGTTTAAAGAATAATTCTAGTATTACAAAAAAATTCCTTCTTATTGGAACCTCATGGTCCTTAGTCTTGTAGCATGATTTGCAAACCTTAATTAGAGTTGGCATTAAAAATGCCTCTTGTAAGCTGGAAGCAGTCTTTCTTTGTGCAGTTAGCAACATTCCAATTTTCATACGTAAATATTTCTTAAAGCTCTAGCCAACTTTTCTCCCCTCCAATAAACCCACAAAAGGATGTGAAAATTTCAGGGAACAACATATTTACATTTTTAATCTCCTCACTAGAAATATAGTATCTTTGTACTTAGCAAATACAAACACACTTTCATGGTGAAAAAAAAAAAAAATCAAAAAAAAAACCCAAAGAATCCATCTTCTGCTCATGGTCAGTGGTATGGCACCCTTGCTAAAATCACCAAGACCATCAAAAGCTGAACATGGGTCATACTTTAACCTGACCTGTGATCAATATCATAGTGAAGAGTTTTTAGGAAAAAAAGCAGTTGGAAAAATAGTAATGGTGTGCAAACCAGTGCTGACGCCCCCTACTATTTTTAATTCAACTCCAGTAGTTTATATTAAAATAATTGTAAACGTGTCAACAGTTACAAGACTACAAATGTTTTCCAATTACTATGTTTACATGGAAGGAATTAGCTATCTTGATTGCTTAATATTTGAAATTTCTATGGAATTCTCCACGCATGAAAGCGTTTCAAAGTGTTTATTATCATTTATTTTAAATTAATCGGTGTCTTGAGAATATAAGATATAATCCAGTACTTTACTTTTTCAAAAATTGAAATATATGTATATGTGTGCTATATGTCATCACCATCATCTATAAAAAAAGGCATTAACATCAGATTGAATAACTAATAAAACTAAGTGACAGAGATGAGTTCTGTATGTCTAGGTATTAAAATTATGCAAAATATATCACAGCTTTATGACCAAAATAATCTAGACCAAATGTTTAATAGGCTGTCGCTTTAAATTCAATAAACATTATATTTCATGATAATGATGTAGGTACCTTTCTCAAGAAGCATCAATAGATTAGGATCTTATTCTAAAAGATGCTGGGAGAAGATGCCAAAGAATGGCTGCAGGTAATGAAGGTAGCTCTTTCCCGAGAAGGTGCTGAAGGCAGTGCAGTCATGAATGTAAAGCATTTTTCAAGATCTGATTTAGGCTGGACTAAAGAATGCAGTTGGGCAAAAATGCTGGATCTTCTGTTTGTTCCAGTGAAAAAGAAAGTTCTTCAGTACTTCTACTTAAACCAGCCATACCATATAGAGAGTAAGGAGAAAGCAAACGAGCGTGGAAGAGTAGTAAGCACTGAAGTGAATATAAAGCTGTTCAACTTTCTGTTATAAATAACAGCCATGTTACTATCCTTAATTCTCTTCCATCTTACATACATTTTCAAGCACCAACAGTTCAGAAATTATGCAATTCTCATAACATATCTTTTACTAGTAAGTAAACAGAACAGGGATAGTATGAGGTAGGATCAATGCCTGACTAGAAAATTCTTTTATGAATATGTAATATGTAGCTTAGTGACATGATCGTCTATTATCATCTGGCTCAGGCTCTACATATCTAGAGTTTTTTGCTCTTGCCACACACAGTTCTGCGAACCTGTATTTATTTTGCTGTGCCTCACTACCTCTGTGTGTTTCCTTTGGGTTTAGCTACCACAGTAATGTATCATCTACAATATGAAGAGCTTAACAGAGCCCCCAGGCATTTATAAATTTAGCCTTATAGTGCCTAAGGAAAGCTAAGTATCAGTATCCCCATTGGCAGGAGCATACCTGAAGACAGAGCAATTGAAGATCAAATGTTCTAAAGCAAATAATTGAAGTGAAAGGAGATATTATATATATACAAACATACCGGCAAATCTGAAAAATCAGGATCATTGATATGTGAAGAACTTCCTGTTTTTCTGTAAGTGTGCCTGACATATGTACCTTACTCAAAACTATTGCATATAAGTGATGGGCCACAGCAATGAATATAATGCCAAAATGCCAAATCTGGAGGAAAGTTCCCTCAGACCAGTTTTGCCTTCTGACTACACTGCAACAGTACTCATTATCACATCATGGATAGTGTTTGGACTTAAAAGTAAACATTCTTGCAGAATTGTATCTAACTATGGCTACTCATTTTAGTGTAGGTTTGAAAGTAAATGCTTGCAGAAATTTCAGTGCAGAAATAGTACAGTATGCAGCAGCTAATCTTCTAGACAACATGAGACATAAAGAATGCCTCATTTGGTCATTTCTTATGTTATACTAGCTACTGATTTAATCCTCAATTCCTGTACTCCACAGTATGATATAGTCAAAAATTCATAAACACAATTTCTGAAGCATTTGTTCTCATCAACAGCTTCTGAGAGATTATGAAAAAAAATGGAAAACCAGCAAAGACCAACGTTTACTTTTGCAACTTATTAGCAGTCACAAAGAAGAATGCTGACTAAAGATTAAGAGTATCGTTTCAGAATCCTGGTAGTATTCAGATTCAGTGACACACGTACCTGATCAGTTACAGAGCAAAGCTTCTCTACACAGCTTTGCTGGAAAGGAAGACATAACGTGTCTTATCCTTTTCCACAAAAGAACATTCCTGGATCAAGGTAGACATAAATATTTATTATTCATGCTAATCTTTACACTTTTTGATGAGTCACCAGTGAGGGATCTAAAACTTAAATGTGGAAGCTATTATGACACAAAGCACATGAACATAGGCATCATTTTGTATTGTATAGCTCAAAATTTTTCAAATGTCAATAAGCTTCTGTTTCTGGAATATATCTGAACTAATGAACTATAAAATTAAGTATAATAAATAATAAATTAAAATTAAATGAAGGGTATGAGTTCTTCTCCTTGGACTCCTCCAGCAGATACTTTCCTTTGTCTTGTGTTATTCATGACCACTTCATTTTCTTTGCATCCTGCTGTCAGCTTTCACTTCGTGTAAGCCAACACTTTTATTCAAACCAATTTAATCGAATCCATACCGTAAGTTCTTTAGTGTATAGCTGCACGCTTTAAAAACAACTCTTTGTTGTGGTATTTGCAATAGCCTGCAGTTATCAGCTATTCACAGTTACAAAGACTGACAGTGCTATTAGTTGCAAGATAGTTTTTTAGTGAAAATTTTCACTTGCCAATTTATGTGGTCAACTAATTGTTTTGAACAGGAAAATAAAATACATTTTGTTGGAAAACATGATTTACAGTAATGGCATGGATGAGTCCAAATAAAGAATGGATGAGTACATTTGGAACAACCGGGAAAAACTGCATAGTTATGTCTTCAGCCATTGTGATTCTTTTTTAAACCAGTCTTAGAACCAAATTTAATATTAAATCTAGTTCATAGCTCTTAAGCATATGGAAGATTAAGACTGTCACAGTAGCTAGCAGTCCTTATTTTTAAATTACAACAACAATATATCATGACATCTTTAAGAAAGTATGAGTCTGCACATCCTTTGTATTTTAATATGGGGGTTTCAAAAGTGAGCTTGGTGGGACAATAAATTAATATTAACAAAATGCTTGGTCATTTGCTATCTCTGAAGGCAAGTGACATTTCTGATAGTATTTGGTGAGCATAAATTGAACTGACCTTGGAAGAAACCTTAATGTCCTCATGTGCATAAACCAGTGAGGAGCTATCTATATGCAGTTTCACACCTCATGAACTTTTACACATTATTCATCTAAATCAGAGATCCAAATACAAAATCTGGCACTTGGGACATCATGTGGATTTCTGATATTCCTTGGCAAATGTAGGGTCCTGAAATAAATGGCTAGATTTAAATGATTTACAGATGTAGGGGCAGGATAGTGGGGGAGAGGGTTATTTTCATTTTTTGTTCCAGATGCATACCTAAAGTATAGATAATCATTGTTCTGCCTAAATGGTGTTTCAAAACACCACGTTTGAGAGCGCACAACGGCATGGAAACTGATTATACAAAACATAAGTGGAGACTGCAGTATTTCCTAGCATCTGGCATACTCAGTTAAATGACGAGCTTGTCATATGCTGGCTTTTCAACTGTGGCATGTCACCTAAAGTCTGCAGTGCTACAGCGTGGGTGAAATGACACAGCTGATATGCCAGTATGTGACATACCTTTAATTTCACATGCCATGCATAGCTGCATCCCCCACTGTGAAATGTTGCAGGGGCATATTTTTCAGGTGACGTTACATTGTTTTGCTGGACTATTTGCTCCAATTTAAAGTCACAATTTGCATTTGAGATCAGAGGAAAAACGTTAGCCAAGCTGTTTGCATGGTACACTTTAAGAGACTGTTTTTTATCTTCTCGTAATGCTGATCACCATTGCTACTGTCATTTATTTTATGTCCAGGAGATAAATGTTTTTTCTGAATTGGACTATCAAAGAAGGCACGTGGTAAATGCATGACAGAAACCTCTACATAACTATTTTTGGCAGAAGTCGAAAACAAAATAAAATGGCAAAATAGGCTATATATTCGATATACAGAAATCAACAAAACATATGGTTTAACGCATATTATCAAAATTTCCAGTAATATGTTATGTTTTCATACACAAATGACAAAACATACAGAACAAGACTGCTTTAAAAAGCTACATCAACAGCAGAAACACCAAAGGGATGTAGTGCCATGAATGCAATTACAGAAATAATCTTTCATGTTGCGTCATTCAAATTGTAAATTTCCAAAATATAGTCACAAACACATAGCTGAAACACAGAGTTCCGAAACAAAGTTTTTGATAGGGCTCTTCATAAAATGACAAAGCAAAGATCTATATCACTTTGCTCTGAAACTTTAGATATCATGTTATGCAAATAAAATAGGCTATTCTCAGTCCCCTCTTTATGAACTTGCTTCTTTAAATATTACCTGCATCTCCACCTCATGTCTGCCTTTGCATCTCTTGTTGGAAGAGCATTTCGCATCTTTATTTGAGAAGGAATGTAAAACGCTGACCACTTGATGATTAGCAAACATTCCAGCTAGGTTATGGCTTTATTTTTATAAATATACAATATATAACAATTTTATTTTTCTCAACAATAAGTATGTTTTTTAAAATACAAACATAATTTAAATGCTATTAGAAGTACTTTTTGGGTAGCAACAGAAATTGAAAGTTATGTTTGAGAGGATAGGTCCAACATAAGGAAATAGCCATAGAGGCTTTAACAGTGATCTGCCAATACACCTCAGTCATTGTCTGGATGTACCTATCCTAGGGTAACTCTGTCTCTGTGCCTGTTTAGTCCTTGCTCTTTCTGCTAAAACAAACATGATTTGCCTATTCTGAAGCAGGTTTGGTAATCCAGAGGTTTTGATCTGTTTGCCACAGTGTGGATCAATACCACCAACTCAGTTATTATGTGATAGTCCAGTGAACCAGTGTCCGACAGGCCAAAGTAAAAGCAGTTGAAATCGTGGCAAGCTCTGTATCCTATTGCCACTCCAATAATTCCATTGTCACCATTTTGACACAGAAGCGGGGAAGCTAATGATCCATTCCATTCTGATACTCCGTCTATTCAAATTCTAGGACACACAAAGCATGTACATAGCCTTGTCCACGTCTATGTAGCCCTATATTAGAAGTGTACAAAAATAACAAAGACTCACAAAGGGATTCTAAACTATAGTTCCCTTTTGTTAATTAATATTTTTCAAAATTTAGTGGAGGAATGAGTCAATTATTGCCAGGATGTGAGCTTTAAAATAAAAAAAAAAAAAGGAAAGAGAGAAAAACATTAAAAAAAAATCATTACTAGCTTCTCAAAGAACAAATGGTATTGAATCATCAATAAATGCAGTGTGAGCAGTCTATAAAACATACACTCAGAACTACCAGAGAAAATAATTTTGAAATACAAAAAGAGCTCCGAAAACTAGATAAGAGAATGTAAACAAAAGCTATTCTTTTTATTCTGAATTACCCACCTGACTCAGTGCCATAATTTTCTAGGTAGGAGGAGAAAGAAAAGAGAAAAGCTTGAATATCTTTTCCCTTTACTCTCTTTAGCAGTGAAGAAATGGCTGAAGAAAACAAGAATCTGAAAGGGCACATTTTCCATTGTGATTGCAAAAGCTGTGATATACTGTAAAGCCTGGTTTCTTTTAGCTGTGTTAAAATTTGTGATGTTATTTAAAAAATGAATAATTTATGAAAAATTATAGAATTAAAATGCTTCCTGCAACTCCCCTAACAATTTCATGCAAATATCTTAACTGCACATCCCTTGTTCTTCATCTCCTATTAACCCTTTCCAGTGGAATGAGGAGCTCTCTACACTGGGTTGTATATAACCCTAGGCATGAATAGCCTTGAAGTTAAATTCACAGACTGGAACATTTCTATCACGATTATAATTATGCAGCAAAAACACAGAAATACATTGATTAAATTATTTTTGCTAGAATTTTAACTGAAACCATCATGCATTTAACATAGTATAGATTGCATATACAATAAAAATGCAAACCAATCTGCGTACCACGAGTACACTGTAAATACTTCTCCACAAACACTGGCTGAAGAGTGGGCTGGCTGCGCATTCATTGGTCTAGTCTTTCCACATAAATCATAGCTGTCCAAAGTCTAATCGGATTTACACTGGCTGCCAATGTTCCCAAAGGCTTCTGCACTAGCCAGCTTGGCAGTTCTACAAGGAAGGCCCAACCACACACTGCACAGCCTCAAGGGAGAATCCTTATGTTGAGCACATCCCTCCATGGCCAATTAAACTGGCTTTAGAGTCACCTTGCACTGTTGGCATGGTGCAAAGAGCCTGCAGTGCAGCTGAGGACTAGGGCCAAGGTGTTGTCAGTTCCGATCCTAAGGTTGGGGAATGCTCTATTAGAGAAATTTTAGAGTTACTTTCACAGCTCATTGCAAAAGCACCACACACATAACCTTCTCATAAAATAAAACCCTTCCCCATGACAAAAGCTGCAAATGAAAGCATTCTCACCTCAACACAGAGCAGCTCCCATACCCAGCAAAGCAGGACTAGAAAACATTATGGTTATGGCTGTTGACTACGGAAATTTCTGAAAGAAGCCTCAGAAAATATTATGTATATCTTCTTTAGGCATAACAGATGAAAAGATATTTAGAAAGCTCTTTATTTTAAGAAGCATTTTAAGGTTTATGTTGCTTGCAAAAGTTCTGTGTTTATTTAATATATATGACATTATGCAGTACAGCATTTTTACTGCCATACTATACAATGACAATCATCTATAAAATGCTGACTAAGCAGCAGCAACTGTTGAAGGACTTCCTGGAGTTGCAAACCAACCTTTCTCAGAAGTTTGAACTACAAGCTGAGAAAGCTGAAATATTAAGGAAAGAGTAAATGGAAATAATGAATAAAAACTGGCAGCTGACTTCACAGTGCTTTCAGAAATTGAAGATTCAAAATCTAACACCACAGTCACCTGTAACCTCAAGAACCTTATAAGAACATTATAAAAATTTGGAAGTACACTAAAAAGACTCAAAGAAGCAGCTGTTGAAACAGTAACACAAGCATTTCACATTAATTAATAGTGAAATACAAGCAAGAATTATTTTACGCAGAATTCTTTTTTATGAATATATATGTATATATCCATCTATGTGTATGCAAGTGTGTGTGTATATATATATTTAAATGCAAAGCCTTTTTGGTAAGGTCATTTTTTTGAGCTGAAGTAAAGGTATTTGCACCACAGAGTATAGATGGTTGTATTACCATATATGCATATATATGGCATATGTGCATATATATGGCACAACTCTCCCTGGCTTTAGTAAGAATGTGCTTGGGCCCTGTGTCGGCTAATCAGTTACAATCAGGAAGCTGTGTGAATGTCTATTATGAATTTAATTAAATCAAATTGCAGAGATTTCCTTTGAAGCATATTTTTAACATGTTGCAGAGCAATGTTTTATGTTGTGGTACACATCTTAATACCAACACATTCCTGTGGACCGCCAGTCCTTTGAAATGCTAGAACTATACTTTACCAGACATACTCATTAGTCCTGTACCAATTTCACAACTGAAGGATCTTTCCTTGCCTCTTATTTTATACTTTCTTTGCATGAAATCATGGCCTGGCTTATATTAAAAACGATTGGGTGTATTTATTAAAACTAAAATTAATTTCTTTAACACACTACATGTTGGTGACATTTTTCTGTGCATAATATACATCAATTTTTGGTCATGTACTTACGGGAAGTCAAAAGCAGAGAATATCAGAAGTGGACTAATTCCAGAAGCTAAATAGCATCAGGACTGTGGAATTCAAACCCAGATCATCTATTTGCCTTGAGAAGAGAGCAAACACTGAAAGGCAGACAAGTCTGCATGCGTCCACATTTACTTTTGATAGTGTCCTTTCTTGAATGGAAATGGACAGTGTTTCTTTATACAAGTGGACTCCTAGGGATAAATGTCTCAAATCTTAATAACCCAGGCAAGGGGTATATTGACAGAATGATTTATGACTGCCATGAAGCAGTCATAGAAATAAATGTTAACAAGCTAAGGTACCTTGTAGAGTAAAGCAGTTTGTATTCCTTTAAAAACAATGTGCTTTAGTAACAGATAGCAGCTCCCAAGAGGTTGCCTTCCGATGCAAATATCATGGATTCTTACAGCATATTCATGTCATTCTTTTGATCCTTTCCCAAAATATACCACTTAGACACAGACACACTAAAATGAATTTTTTCTTCATCCTTTCTAGTACTCCAAATAGTACTTAGAAGTAACAGGGACATAAAGAAAACAAAGAAAAAAGAGCGTTTCTTTGTCTGAATCCAGGTATTGTTTTCTGTAACTGAATTAGTTTCATTGATACAGTTTCATTTGCTGAGTATCAGGAAAATACATTCCATCCAATTAAAAAAAAAAAGAGAGAATTATTTGTAGTTACTATTTAAAATACATGGGAAACACAAGAAAAACACTTGTAGTCATACTATGATGAATCACCATCCAATCAAAAAGTTTCTTACTTACAGTTTCTCCTCTGTGCTCTAAGCTTCTCAGCAGAGGGAATGGGAATTTAAGATTTTGCACAATGTCATGAGCAAAATCAGCACTGAGTAAAAATAATACATCTTTCTCGTTGTAACTTCATGGCACAAAAAAAATGAGCAATTTCTTCCAAACAAGGAGAGAAGTCCATCTTCATATTGTGGATTCAGTAACTTACACTGATTTTTATTTAGCACAGGGTCCTCTATTAGCAGGAACATTTTCTATTTAAACAAATGTAGGGGAAAATAAAATCTTGATTCCCTTATATTTCAAATAGGAGATGATATGGATCAGTTATGAATACTAAAGTAGGAGCATAAGAGTCCAGACGTCAGGTTATTTCTAGCTATATAACAGCCTTTTTGTGGACTCTGAGCAAACCTTTCTGGTTTTATGCTTCAGCTTTCCTATATAAAAAATGTTCTTCAGATGTATTTCCACATTTTTAGAAAGTACCGGGCATATGAAATGCCATAACACACTGTTGGTGAGATAACAAAATTATACACTAAGTTTAATAAATACAGCCATATTAAAACTCTTAAGTATAACTAATATAAGAAGGTAGGTTACAACTGGCAGTTTTTGCATTCGATGTGTCTCGTGACCCAACTGAATATGGGCAGAAAAGCATTTGCAAAAAAATATGCTTCCATTAATTCCGGTGTAGTTGAATACAAGGGCCAGAAACTACAAGTGAGTGATGGTACTAATGGCAAGATTTTGTTTCCCTATTGATTCATTTGGAGAGACCACAAATGGCAGCGTCCATGATCTGTAAAAATAAAGTTGGAAGCACGCAGCTGTAGAACTGTGTAGAAGCAGGCATGGTGTATCCACTAAATGTTATGCCCTGTAGACCACAACTCACTGTAAGTCCATCTATCTAGCAATTAGGCACTGCAGCCTGAACTTTCTGTTAAAAAGGGCACTGGTACAGATTGTACTGAAACAAATAATTATTCTCACACACGCCAATTCATAGCACGTAGAGAAAAGAATGTCTCGGGAACCAATCATTAAAGGCTCCCCAATGGTATACAACAGTAGCACCAGTTCCATCTGTCTGTATGTTTTTAATGAACGTATTCCATGCTCTTCTGGGGAAAATGAATAACCATGCTTAGTTGAAAACTGCTTTTTCTTACAGGAATATTCATGAAACACAAGAGTAATTGTTTTGGTATGAACATTGCTGAAACACACGGAGAAGTGTTTTGATATGAACAAGCATATTTTCTTCCATGTTCTCTCTCTCCTAATCGATAAAGTTTACAAAAGGAAACAACACTGCTTGCTGGCCTGCATGGCAAAAGCAGCAAGAAGGTAACCAAATCAATAGGGAAGTGACTTTGAGCTCAGCAAGTGATTTATAAGCTGTGTTTTACTATCCTTGCAAAAATATATAATTAAAAACACATGATGCACACTTGTAAAAGAGGGAGTTCCACATTTCTTAACACTAACTCTGTTGCAACTTCCATTGAACTGCAGCAACACCTCTATACATTAGGTTTGTACTTGCAATAGAGAGGGAAAAAGATGGCAGACTCTGAAGGGAAGTTAATAGGCAATAGATTGTCTTTTCATTAGAAAAGAAACTGATGAAAACCAGTCAATGAGGGATGAGGAAAACGCCTACATCAGCAATCTGGTGTTCCTCCTATGTGGGTTCATGTTAGAATTTAGAAACAACATCCATTTCATTGTAGATTTTTATTTTTTTAAAACATGAAATTCCAGAGAAAAAACTACGACTAAAGATAATGGTTCCTGCTGAACCGAAACATTCCTTTGCTCAGCATTCGAAGTTCAAAATGTTCAATATCCATTCAAGGGCTTACTAGTTTACCAGCCCTAAGACAGACTTCCCTCAGATGTAAAACCAACAGTGCTACGCAGCTGTGCTCCTACATCTATGAGCTGCTTAACAGCTAGTTAAATGTATAAAACAAAATTGAAAGATCTACAGAGGCAGTTCAAAAATGTTTCACTTTACATTAAGGAAAAAAAAACCAACTAGTTTTAATAATTTTTTTAATCTTAATGATTTTACTTTTTTTTTTCCTTTACTCTGGTCTCACTTGGTTGACCTGTCAGGTTGTACAATATCACTATTACAGCAATTTACCATTAGTATTACTACAAGATAATAAGATTATGGAACAGCAGATCCCATTCTACACGTTCACCTATGACCCACTTTGGCACATTCAGTTCATCGCAGCAGCAGCCTAGGAAACACTTTGAAATTTTTAACACTTACTTAGATTTTTCCATTGTATACTTACAGCAAGTGTGAGTGAAAGCAAAGAAACTGCCAGGCATCTATGTTGTCAAGGACTGCATATGGATTCTTACACTACCACAAAAATGGTCTTTTACTGTCTCGTATGCCATAGATTTTCATCCACTTCGCTCTTTAATGAGCTCTAAGTATAGCTGAGGCTAAAAAGAAATCCCAAAAAGGCATCCAGTATTAACATGAAGGCATCAAGACATGGAAAGCTTTACTTCCCTTCGAGATGTTTGTCATAAGCTTCTTAGCCATACTGGTGTCTTGCATGGGCTCTTTTGCCTAGAAATCATACACAGGTGAGGCTCTCAAGGCACACTTAGGATTGACATTGCATTAAGAGGCCTTCCAGGATACAGCTTCCCCCTTTAGTCACACGGTTGGAGGGACTCCCAGGTGTGAAGTATTTCACTAACTGTGAAATGCATTATATCAACAGTAATCCAAACGGTATGGCTGATGCTGGAATCAAACCTACCTCAAAGGTCTGTAAGAACTGCACAGTGTTTGGCAACTATGATGAAATGATACCTCTTCTGATTGTCAGAATTATTGATCACCCCAAAGAGAAACTGGATTACAACATGTATCCTGTCTACCATGCAGACACACTTCGGTGTCATCACACCTCCAGAAAGTGGCAATGCCAACTTTTTGTAATCCCAAACAAAAAGCAAAAGTGGATGGTTAACTTGGTAGGTGCTTTTGCACATCTCTGCAGCCGGCATAAGGATGCTGTAAGCCCTGACAGCATGGATGCTGAGAGAAAAAAAAAAAAAATCAGTACAGAAGAGTCTCTCTATCATGGTGCTCTGGAGAATACTAAAGAGCAATGCGGATATGGCCATTATGACTGCAGTTAAGAGCGTGGCTGAGAACCCACACCTAGGAGAAATGGGCTCCAGGGATTACGTGGTGGTTAGTTAATTTCAAAGCTATCAGTCATTGTCATTACAGTGTGAAATAGGAATGACTGTCTGTAGCCAAAGGTGAAACAAATTTAGAAAGTGCTAGCAAATGTCTAATTCAAAAGAAGGGTCTGGACCAGAGTTCTGTAACTAATGTACAGACGATAGAAAAAAAAAAAAAAAAAAAACAAAAACCCTACAGTGGGATTTTGGAATTTCTCTTTCCATTGGACACCCATTTCCATTTTGATACTACACTGGGACAGGAATTCCTCAAAGTTAGATGAACATAGAAAGAATAACTATCAGCATGCATTTCTAAATTCTTTGGTGAATGGAAGAAAAGTCAGCTGCCACTCAAAGCTTCAGATCTGGAAGATAGGGTTCGTTTAGATATGCCCATTTTCTATAGTTTGCTGTTGAACTGTATTTCAAAACATGCTTTTTAGTATTCACACTGCTTTCAAGTATTTGCTTTGAAAAGAAACACTGCGTGTCCTTCCTATGTAGTGTGGAGACACCCAGTGGAAAAAAACAAAGTAGCACAGGAATTAAATGACATTATGGTAACTCAAGCTGCTGTTAAGAAAAATCATCTGCGTATCTTATTTACGCTGCGATTTCCAACAATTTGAGTGTTGCCTCTTGGCAATTCTCAATTGTGAGAAGTTCTCATTTAAAAATCTTCACAATCAATACCTGAAATAAATGACACATTTTAATCTTCCCAATAGCAATTTCTTCGAGATTTCTTTTCTTCTGTGATTTGGAAGGAATAGAAGATGATATAAAACCGCAGAAGAACTAAACTTCATACTTTTTCTAACAATCATAAAAATCTCCACAAAATTTTTTAGTTTTATATTTTGAATAAAGATTTCAATTTTCATTCTATTTTCTGATCTGATTTTATCTTCCTTTCCTTAAAATGTACTGTAATGCAGAAACAGGGGAAGCAGTTTAACAGAAAACATATGCATGCTACTTACTTGGGTGACCCAGAGAGAAGGGCAACTTACTAGCTGCTCTTCTGTGTAGAAATCAAAACAATAAATTTCCCTTTTTAAAGAAACATTCTGCTTAAAGTACGTATTGCTTTATTGTACGTCTTGTGACTAATGAGATCCTCACAAATCTTTGTAGATGTAGCAGGAGAAATAGTTTAAAAGACTTAGTTTCACATCTCCCTAATACTTTTTAGAATTATTTTTTTAATTGGACAACCATTACTCAGAAAAATGGTAGAGTCCAAATTCTTCTTGCATTATGTTATCTCCTACATTCTTCATCTGACCAGTGCAGCAGATGAAAAACAAGGAAATAATTACAGCTCCACAATTCCTTGAGCAAGCCAACACCAACCTAATGTCCTAGCAACACATGTTTTTCATAAGACATTACACATCAGCTGGATTAATGGATCAAAATTTTGTCCCTCTTCAGATGTCAGAGAGGCAGAAGTGTTTGGAGCAGAAGCCAGCTCTGTGTGCTTTATTCCAGCTGAGAGCTTTCCATCAACAGAACAATTCTCTACTGATTAATTACAGCCAGCATCTGGCTCCTTTATATCACCTGAACAGTAAAAGATGTCAGATCAGTGTGGAGATATCTGTCCTTTCATGTAGCAGTTAGTGAAACCAATACTACAGTATGTAGTAGTTAATTATTACATACTACCTATGTAAATCTTTGAATAAATTAATGGTATGAATCACAGCATTAAGTGCCACTAGAAATGATTGATGGGAAGGAATAGCAGATTAATATTAAAAAAACCAAACAAAAAAGACAATAGAGCTGCTCATTTTACTTGATATTTTCTGTTCATTTTGGATATTTAATATCAAACTTTCTTTGATTTACTTTAAAGGAACAAGGTGGACATGGGAACACTTTTAATAAAGTTTTTTTTCCAAAATGGATTTGTTAAAAAAGCATACACGTTTCATCAAAATGAGTATTTTCTAAAGCCACTTGGAATAACCCAGTGTAGACCTTCAGCTGACATTTTTGGAGAACCATCCAGAATAGTTCAGAGATCTTTTTTTTTCCTGAATAACAATAGCCAATTTAGAGAGATCTGTGTAGAATTATATTTGGTTTTCCTGTTCATATTACCTGGCACTTTTTGAAAATTTTTTATTCTAATACTGCATCATACAGTACTAAGAGATCCTTCTCAAACTCTCTGCAGTCAAATTAAGTTTTCACTGTTTAAAATAATTGAGCAAACAAAATTTGTTGTTGATACATATTATTTACCCTTTTTGTTAATAATTTACGAATGTATGGAATTATATAGAACAGCACAAGTTTATGGACAGATCCTTGTGGGACTTCATGAGTAATTTCATCATGAACATGCATAATTCATTCCTTATCTCTCTTTAAAAAAAAAAAATAGTATTTCAAATACTCTTCTAACCATTGCTGAACAGCAGCAACGATTCTTTTCCAATGATCCTTTAAATGTATGTACATTTGGAAAAAGCAGAGCTAAATCTTAATGCATATGGTTTTCTCTTTGACAACTTGATAGGGGAAAACACGAAGGTAACAGGAGTATTTAACTACAATTTCATTAAATATAGGTCTTGTCTCTTTCAATAAGCACAGGTAATCTCACATATTCAGTAAACTTTTAAAATAGCCATTCAATATAAAATCATTTTAAGAGATATATGCAAAATCTTACTCTATATGACTAAAATTCAACAGATTACACTAGCACTGCAGCTTTACAGCTGGATCTCTAGACACCCATTACATTTTGTGAGCTGTTTGTACTGTAGCTTTTGATATTCTTAAAGGATTGACGGCATCCATTTCCTTTCAAATAAGGTCGTTTTCAATTTAGCAGCATTCAGCAACCTGCAAATCTGAGTCTGCAAGGCACTCTTAAGAATATCACTTTCAGACGATGGATGTTTTCCAGGTGGTTTTGCAGAGAACCATGAAATGCAGCTGCTACAAAACCTTTGATGAGACATAAGTAGAACGACATCAAAAGTGCGCTTCTTTTTGAGCAAATACATGAAAGCGCAAAATTAGCTGACAGTGTCACATCATGGAATTCATTTTAACTTGCAGACAGAAACCAAGAGGAAAGATTACTTCTATGGCCATTGCTTGGAGCATGGCCTATGCAGTATAAAAACACAGAAACAGATTTTTAACTCCATCATTATATAATCAGACACAAAGCAAAAATTAAGCCTTTCAAATAGAAATATATACACTACACACACACATAAAACACACACACATATATATATATGTATGGTATCATAAATCATGATACTGACTTCTCTAAAATTTCATTTCACTGCAAACAGCAAGGTGCATAAACAAAATTCACAATGGCAATTCTCCTCGCAGCCTCACCCAGCCTCCTAAAAGGTACAGCAGCTGGTATGGACAACAATGCTCAGTAAGCCTAAGGCAAGCACAGTATACTTATACTCATTTATCTAGTTTGTTAAAAAACAGCTCAGTCTAAGTGTTTCATCAAACATTTATAAAACAAAACACTGGCTGCTATATAAAAGGTCACTTCTCTAGGCAGAAATAATTGATTCTGACTTTATTATATGCTTAAGTTCCTAGCATATATTTCTTTATGTCCTTTACAATTTTGTTTGGAAGATGGAAAGTTTAGATGACAAAGCCTTCAAATAGAATATATACACTACACACACACATAAAACACACACACACACACATATATATATATATGTATGGTATCATAAATCATGATACTGACTTCTCTAAAATTTCATTTCACTGCAAACAGCAAGGTGCATAAACAAAATTCACAATGGCAATTCTCCTCGCAGCCTCACCCAGCCTCCTAAAAGGTACAGCAGCTGGTATGGACAACAATGCTCAGTAAGCCTAAGGCAAGCACAGTATACTTATACTCATTTATCTAGTTTGTTAAAAAACAGCTCAGTCTAAGTGTTTCATCAAACATTTATAAAACAAAACACTGGCTGCTATATAAAAGGTCACTTCTCTAGGCAGAAATAATTGATTCTGACTTTATTATATGCTTAAGCTCCTAGCATATATTTCTTTATGTCCTTTACAATTTTGTTTGGAAGATGGAAAGTTTAGATGACAAAGCCACCTTTCTGAATTCCCTATGCGCATTTGGACCCGGTAGACTTGTCTTCGTTATGTGCAGAGATGGACCAGATAATCTTATCTGTAATTAAAAATAATTTTTAAAAAGTCTGTTCCTGAAGAAAACATAATATAGAAATTATCATTGGAGGTATACTATTGAGAACACATTTCTTCAACTCACATGACAACACTCTGGTGGGGAACATACATTTAAAAATGAATGCCTTGATTCAGTAAACTTGCCAGTGAATATTTCACCAAATTTGAATGCATCAGGCTTTATTTTCATCAGTATTTGGGACCATTCTGATGAATGAGAGGAATCTGAAACAGTGTTTAGCTGAATTCTTACAAAAGTTGATTCCTAATTACAGAAAAACAAAAGGATTTCACTTTTTAATGTATGTGTGGTTTATTGCAAGAAGAAAATTGTTGCTATTGCAGCCACAAGTGTACATTCCATGCCAAAGACTGGCAGGTAAAATCTTTTGCGTTAACTAAGTGTGTTTAATAAGCAGTTCATTTTGTTTCTACAGTTAAGGATGCCAGCATTTCCACTGAAACCCTTTATAGCGATGTACGTAACCTAACTACAAAATGTGCCCAAAGCTGGCAACTAGTACATCTCAGCTACAGAGAATTTCTTGCATTTTCTGAACTTTTTTTTAAACTGTTATTTCTCCAGTTAAAGCCACAAGTAAGAGACTTGATTGGAAGCTTTGCCACTGCATTCAGCAGATACAAGTTGGATCCAAGGTAAACAGGTACTCAGTCTATTCAGTATCTGCTGCTGCTAGAACTAGCCTTGACTGTAGTCATGTCTCCAGCTCTGCCACCTACGGTCTGCTCATGAGCACACTCTATACCAACTTAAATGGAGTTTTAATTTTTATGGACTGGTCATACAAACTGATTTTTCCCCACTGGAATCCAAAGAGAAACTTGAAACAAAAAGGCTGAGCAGCTTAGGCAAATAATCTTCTATCATATTTATACTGGCAAATTTTATACTAGCAGAAAATCTACATGCCAATGTTTGGAAAAATACCACTAGTATCTTCCTGACCTCCACAAGAGAAAAATCGCAAAGATATGCTTCTTATCTTAGGAAGGGGACTTACACTTCTGTGTAAGTCTCTGATCTACAGAGACTTTTCTTCTGCTTGTCGTCCTGAAACAAATCTGATCCTGTAGCAAGGACTAAAGCTATCAAGCTGTTAACATGAAATTATGATCAAGAAAAATATTTTTTAAATTTTAAAGCATGCTTTAACTGTATATTTAGTCAATTTTCAATATCTGGATATTTTGTTTATTTTCACTTTAATACATATCTTTATTCATATTTGTTCTTCAATATCACTGCAGTTGTAAGTACTGTATTCTATTTTGGTCCAGTAAAGTCCCTCAGTATTTTGCAGTGAAAAAATCCATTTTATTGGGCTCAGAAAACCAAAAAAAGTTTCATTTCAGTGCCATTTACAGCCATATTAATTGTTAAACATTGTTAAGTATAAAGGCATTTCAGATGTTATCTTGCAAGAATTTCTTCCAATAAAACCAGAAAGCGAACATACTCAGTCACCAACTAAATCACGAAGTCTTGGCAGAGTTTCAGTAGCTCTCTCCTGTCTATTGCCACTATCCTCGGGTACTGTTAGCTTTCCTGGCAACATCCTTGCCAACACACAGTGGTCTCGCAGCCATTCACGAGTTTCTCTTTCCGGTCAAACTCATTCATTTCAGCTTTTTCCCTTCATGGTTCTCACAGAACAGCCACAACAGCAAAAAGGTCCTTGTCCTAGGCTTGGCATGCATATCCCTTTACTCTTGCCTATATGAACTGGTTTTACTCCTTGTTATCCTACTACCCTATCTGGAATTTCTAAAATATTTTTTGGGTTTGGGCTTTGTTTTTTGTTTTGTCTTATTTTTTAAGAACCTCCATCATAGTGATATTTTAGTCCACAAGATATGTAACAAATTATTTGTATGGTTTAATTGAGTCTTGTATCTGTGACAACTTTTCCATCTGATTAACTTTTCCAAGCTGGTCCCACGCACACGCATATATACAAGGAAATTTGGCTGACACAATAGGAGTTCCACCTGCATATCTGCTATTATAACTGTCATTTACAAGGCACTTGTGAATTTTTGTGCATTTTACACAAACTTTTTTGCAAGCTGAAAAATAAACATCCCATTTACAGTGCTAAGTAACGACAAAAGGCAGTGAAGAGGATATAACCTTTACATAAAAGCTGCAAAGTAGCACAGAAGCACAGTAATCTATTTCAGAATGCTATCCAGAAGGATGTCTTTAATATTGTTATTCTATGTCTGCCCATTATCAGAAAAATGTCTATTGTCACTATCATAAACATTCAGCCTGGCTCCAGAAAACTATACACAAAGCGCTTCTTGATGAGCACAGAAGGAATTTTTTCCTTGTTGCTATAGGATATTTACACTCTCAAGGACGCCCTGATTGGAAGCAGCACTTAAAATACATCAGCAATATTTCTTTGACATCTGTCACACACATTTCAGCACAGCCCTTTCCAACAACACATTCTCATGAATCATCTACTTAAAATCTACCTCATGTGCCAAAGAGATGGTGATAATGGAAACATGACAGTTTTTTGGATTTGTTACACTGATGAAACCAGGCGATATGCTGAGACAAGTCCAAGCACCTATAGCGAAGGAGATGGAATGATACAGTTGAATTCCATCTGTGCTACAATTATTTGGCTTTTCCACATGATAAACTAAATTATTCACCTTCCCATTCCACACCAGGTGAGCAATTCAGCCACCACTGACCATCTTAAAAAGAGGGGAATGTCAGTTCTAATCAGGTAGACTAAGCTTGTTGGTAGAACCCCAGTAGGTCCAGCAATCAAGGAGAGAGCAACAAAGATATTCAGATAGATCAAGAAGATACAAACATCATTACCCTCAGTTCAGAACGCTATCACCAACCTCGCTTTGTCTGCTAAGTGCTGAAGCGCCCATAAAACATTTGAAAAATACTTTGTTACTAAACAATTCTAAATTTTCTAGTGAAAATCCTTAAAGTATTGTAAGAACTTAGCATAAGAATCTCTGCATTAAGCCAGCCAGCCAACTCAGTACCCCGCCTCCAAGAGATACCAAGAGTGGATATAAAGGAAAAAACCTGAAAAATAACTTGGAATGATAATTCCAAAGTACACTCTCCCAACCTCCACCAGTTTGCAGCTCAGACTTCTTGACCCAGAGGTGATATCTTTGTGCTTCCCCATCCTTCAAGAATTCTTCTTTCACAAATTTGCATAGCCACTTTTTGAATTCACATAAAATCAACAGCATGATAGAAGGGTTCCACAGCCTAATTGTATGGTGAGAACCACACACAGTTTTTTGTAAACCTGCCACTTGCAGTTCTTCTGTGCCAAAATGGATGAAACTGACTGGAGTTACTTCTGCAGTGCATGCTATAATGGAACTATTACAGCATGTACTACACACAAATTATTGATCCGTAATTTGGAGACGATCCCTGCAATGAAAACCTGTTGTACAGAATCCACCAGGATACAGTTAGATAAATGATGCCACAGACAATCTGCACATTTAGTGAATAACTGGATCACTGTCCTTGAGATTATGAAATGAACTGCATTGGCACCTGCCAAATCAATGAATGCATATGCATTAACCACAGACTGAAATAAACAGAGATGTGCAAGCTGCAAACTTTTTTAGCAAAGAGACTGATGAGAGGAGGATAGTGTGAAAGGTCTTTTCAGTGAAGATAAGAAAGAGGATATTCATGTTTGAAATGTATATCTAACATCTTATAAGCCTCACGTTACATCTAAAATGCTTTTATGAAAGAGCATCATTCCAAAGGGCCTCTTCAAATAACACTAAGGGCTGACGTTTTTACCTTACCTTATTGACTAGTCATTCTATAATTTTCTCCATAATTGTTATTTTACAATATAGCCCACAAGTTGCAGAGTCTTTCGTAGATGTACTCTTGAAGTTCAGTATTACTTACATGAATATATGCTTTGCCTTTTAACAATTGTTGCTGGGTTTTGTTTGCTTGGGTCTTTTGACAGTTTTGATATTGCTTCTGCCATTGAGTTTGCAATGATGCAGTGAGAACATAACAATCAAATTGTGTTGCTCTGCAAAATTCTGAAATCCCAAGATGCAAACCGAAGCCCATTATCTGTAATGATACCCACTGGAAACACATGCTGGGCAAGCCATGCCATGGGAGAAGTTTCCATTACTGCATGCAAAAGATCTATTTCTTAATTGGAAAAGCAACAAACTATCACAAGGTATACTTGATCTGTTTCATGCTACCCCACTTGCTAATTTGCTGGAAACCCATTGCAGACACTGCATTGGCTTTACTGGGTTTTATGCCTAAAACTATCTGATCTATAATGAATTTGCTTTGCAAAGGAGATTAACTTGCTGGAAAAGGTCAAATATAGATTGTCCATGAGGTCCTGAAAAGTCTCCATTTTTCAGACTTTTTTTCCCCAAGTTTTTCACAGAAAGGAACAGCACATGCAAAAGTGACCTGGAAAAGAACTTGTGGTTTTCACATAAGAATAAGTACTAGCATTAAAAAGAGAGGCAGAAAGGTAGTTATTTTCTGTACCCAGAGTCACCATAATTTTGTATGCATGATGACAGCTACTGGTAATTATCTGTTAGTTATCTATACATATACACTGATATTTATACTGTTCTTGCATGCAATTTATTGAGTATAGGTTTTACATGACACGGCCACTAAGCTCCAAACATTCCAATATATGTAGAACCAAAGCCAAAATGCAGCTGAAAGTGCTAGCAATAGCTGTGAACTAAGCAAATTCCCTAAGAAGTCTTCACAATGAAGGGGCAATGCACACAATGTAGATTTTATCTCTCTCTCTCGTTCACTTTTATGGTAGTTATTTTATTTTACCTGTTGTTAATTTGAAACATTATGACCATTTTATTCTGCTTATAAATTACTCCACCTTAATTTAAATACAGCTGCTTCAAGTCATTCTTTCTAAGAAGCCAATAAAAGCAATTTATAGAAACAAGAACCAAAGCGCTGTCAATTTCTAAAACTTAGGTTTTCCTTTAGTGTCATATTTTTAATTGGATACATCTGTAATCTATTTATTTTTACCCCAAGAAAAAATGTATCATAAAATGGCTACATATTAATGATGAATACATTGATCAACGCAGAACAATCTCTGACCTATGATGCTGATTATAGAGGTTCTTAAAGTTGGTGCAGTGAATGAAACTAGTGCACCAGTAATGAATTAGCACCAGGATATCAGCCAAGAGATGCCCACAAACTCTTTGCTATGCCACACTGACCTTAATATTATTAACAGTGGTTGTCTGCAAATAAAGTTAACTGTTCTTCCAAATGTCTAGCTTAACAGACAGAACTCTGTAGATTCTATATTATAAATACTGAATGCAACACTAGTAAGAATAATAGTTTAAAAGGCTTCATCTAGAAATCATAATTTATGCTTTTTTTTTTGTATACTCACCTCATTACAATAATCTCTTTTGACCTTGAAATGCACATTTTTTTCAGTTTGCATGATTCCCATCTGAAAGATTTGAAAAATTGATCCTGGGGATGACTTTTCACTAGTCTGGGGCCTAAAGTTTCTTACTTTCAGATAGCTCTGTGTTCTCTGAGGAACTAATGAGTTCATCATATATGAAAAAAATATATACACAAAATTTGGATACTTCCTTCCTGAACCCACAGAAAATAGTATCTAAAGGTCTTGGGATCACTGCATAATGCTTCTTACCTCCCTGAATTTGTTTTATGTATGTGCCACAGTTCCTTTGGAATGAAATCAAAGCAGGCTGCTACCACTTTATCTTGGAGGGATACGTCATAAAATCGTTCCTTTCTTTTTATCCATAAACAAAGCCCATGGTACCTTCACACAAGTTTGTCTTTCTCTTCTTGTCTCAGGTGAGGATTTCATAGGGTCCCTTAGTTAGACAAGTCTCTTCTCACTTCCCACCTGCCCTCTACATTACTCATGACAGACATATGCCATAAAGAAAATCTCAGGGTCCAGTTAGTTTTCACAGAAAAAGAAAGTTCTCTGGGGAACTGTGAGGCATTTCTAACTCCTTTCAGTTGATTGCTGGATGGGAAAGCCTTTGTTTCCTTAAAAGACATCATACTGCTTCAGAAAGATTAAAATACTAATTGTCTGAATCAACCAGTTTGTTACGCACCTGTCAGTTTTAAAACATAAGGTGTGATTTTGAAAGTCACCAATGCTGCTTGCCCAGCCTGTTATATGGTGAACACTACAGCAAAAGCGGCCAAACATCTGCAGTTCTCATTAAGTTTTGCAGGAGCGATAGACAGAATTTCTGATAAACAACTGCATATTTTCCCAAGTACCTGGAAACGGGAATCTCCAAAGAACATTCACTATGTTTTATCATTTTAAATATAGAAAATTTTGTTAGTATTTGAGGAAGATGCAAAGGATAGAAGAGCAGATATACCTTCTCTGCCCAAAAATGTATTTTGTGGAGGATTTTGCCCAGAAGAGGTCCAATTTTATCACGAGGAAGTGGACTAGCTCATTAAAAGGAAAATTTCTTAAGCATTATGTATTCTTGATCGTAATTTTGTAAAAGTTTGGAAATGTCCAAGAAGTAAGAAATTCTTCTCCTTCCCACCCTCCCTCCAAAAATATAAAACACTAAGAGAATCTATTGGGAAGCAATTTCTAGAACTGTATGGCTACTGGATCAAACAAATAGCTGATGGATTGCACACTTTAAAATCACAACTAATGAAGTGAAGGTCATCACAAATTAAAAACTAAAGCTAAGCTGTACATTAGAAACTAACTATTGCCAAGACTATAGATCAGACTGTGCAATATGGAATCTGTGGAACCCATCTGGCTAGCGCACAAGAAAAACTCCATCTTCTTTGGTACTTATCGAATCAGATGATTCTACAGAACTGTGAAAGTTCTCTCAGTTTTTTTCAAGATACAAAGTACTGCAGACATATGCTTTCAAAGGCTGCTGAGACAAAAAACTCAACAGTTTTAGAACAGAAGGGCTATTAGAGGTAATTCAGTTTATGGTATGCACCAGGGCTGAAAGGGAAAAAGCTAACCTCTATCCAGAACTACAACCATTTCTCCAGAATGTATTTTAAGGAATGATGCAGCTATGAAAAAAGTTAATTAACACAACATGTCTCCTGCTCTACACCAGGGAGATAGAATCTACTATATTCTTCACCAGCTCTAGGAACAGTTTTGTACACATTTCATTCTGACCCTCCAGGTCAAATTGCAAAACATAGGGAAATTTTTTGAAAACTACGAGAACTTGGGAAAAAAAAAAACAAGGAAGAGGTTGAAAGCAAGCATAATTATTGACATGTAGATTTTCATATAGACTAGTACATAAAAATATAACACTGCCTGTTCCAGAAAGAGATCCAATTGCTTTATGCACTTCATAGAAGGTTACACATTTTTAAAAAGAAGTATCAAAAATAAAAATAAATTATTTCACAGTCACTTTACACTTCAATGAGAGCTCCTCTCACCATCTTTAATGTGGTACAAATCTCACTTATTGAGGTCTTCCCTTTCTTTAGTAAAGCTACCTTAACTATGATGGCTGTTCCTATGTATACAAGCCCTTAGACATCTACGTGCTTTTCTACACATGGAACAGTACACTATAAGCTAGGGAGGACTTTACAGCGCACTCACCAGTCTATCCTAATTCCCTTTCTGGGTAGTCTTTTATCATTTGCTACGCACAAAACAGCCTACTCTGATTTCTGTAAGAGTATTTATAAGGATTTAATGGAAAGTCAGCAGACTATAGCTTCACAACCAAAATTTTTTTCTATTATCTCCCCCTGAAAATCATTCCAGGCACATCTGACCAATCCCCCCATTACTCAGGTTTTACATTTTGTCGTTCCATAGGCACGGCAGATTGCACACATGGTGGCCTACTTACATATTTCCTTTTTCCCCCCACAAAGTCCCTATGCACAATCTCCCTAGGCTGGAAACAGTCTGTGTCCCCATATGCTAGAAGCTTTGTGCATCCTTTCCCATATTCCTGTTGACTTCTACTACCTGCTTTTCCTCTCCTCTTCACATTGCAAGGGCACCCTGTAATCTCATTATAACCTTCTGCCTATCTACCAGACACTATTCTTAATTTCTCTATTTCTTTCAGATGAGACTGATAAATTTTTTTTTTTTTGAGCTTGCACTTCACTTTAAAAGTAAAGTAACATGAACGTTTGAAGATCATGTCTGAAATCCACTAGCAGATATATGTGCTTACTCAATGCTTTTCTAGGAATGTCTTCAGGTATGGTGCCACATGACTATATTTCCTCTTCATCTTAAGTTCAAGTCCAAGGACTTGTTCCCCTAAGATCAAATGTATGCAAATTATAAACTATGAATTTATTTTAGACATTTTTCTTACTCTTGTGCCCACACGTGAAAAATGAGAGCGGTGCCAGACTGACGTCTGTAATAACGAAAATCAATCCATTATTTTTTCTTCTTTTCTTACAGTAAGTTTCTGGCACACAAATATTTTTATATGTGTTATTAATTCACTTCCTTGTTTCAAGTATATGAGTATATTTGATAAAGACTAGAAGCCGCCTGCATCAACTGCTACCTGAATAACTTTCTGTAGGTTCATGGCTCTGTAACTGACACCAGAACCTTTCCCCAAGTCTCTGCAGAATGAACTTCTGTTACATGCGTCCCGATGACTCTTCCAGACAAGAGTCAATTTTCAAAAACCAACCAATTTTCTATGCAGTTTTTGCCACTATTTAAGTTATTTCTAAAAAACATTTCACCCATGTCTAGACCTACTACCCACTGCTGACTCATTTTCAGGTACCCCTTACAGCCGCCTCCAGCCAGTCCCAATAGCCCTCACTAGAAAATCCAGCATGCCTTGATGTATCTTTTGAATAAAAAGAACTGCTTGAGAATTATCTGATGATTTCTTCTGAATTACCTTGCATCATATCCTTTACAGGACCTACGAACAGCTCTATCTTTTTTTTATTCTGGGCAACCTTGAAGGTAACCTAACAGAGCATCCATCAAGATAAAAACCACACACACAACTGGCTAAACACCAACAGGTTTCCAAATTATGGATCTAGAGACACTTGCTATTATTTCAGTGGGAGTTTCAAGTGGCTAAGGGATATAGGGCTGAATTTTTTTCCCCTATTGGTCCAATATAATTCCTAATACACAAACAGTTTGAGTAATATCTTGAGAACTAGAGAAGCATTAATATATTCTTGATCCAAGTGAATGCTAAGCATTAGTATCTTCCCTAAATAAGGTAAATGCAGTAGGGAGAACATGATGACAGTGTTAAAGTTAATGACCCAGTGCAATAGTATTTAAAACAGATTTGGCACTAGCTTAATCACATTAATTGCTACATTGGACAAACCGAAGAACAATGAATACATTGTCCCTGAAAGTCCTGAAGCAGCATCTTGTCCATTATCATAAGGATGCAGTGACATTCATGATATTCAGGTAACTGGAACTTTGAGTGTACTTAGTTTGTCCTGCTACATCAGCTAACTATGAATTATTAATCTAAGCAATCCTCGCATTATTTTTTTCATACTCTGGGAAGTACCTTTAACAAGGCAATCTGTCTCCTTCCTTAATCACAGCAATACTGGTCAAAGACTATTACTGATTTTGGGATAAGATGGTAAGAACAGGAGAGAGAGAGAGAGAGATGTCATCTAGCGCTACTGCCCTAAGGTGATTTGCATTCAGCTTAAAATATATGTACTCTTCCCTTTTTTAAAAAATTTCATCATGTAGGAACTAGCATTGTCAGAAAGCACCAGAAGCCATTCCCCCAAAAGTAACTACACATACCCCAGTTCTGCCATGGCCAAGACAGTCTGGGAAGTTTACAGAGTCTTTTTTCCTGTGAAGTTTCAAGATTGATTTAGAATAGTTGCACTGTGGTCCTAGAGCAGCCTATCACTGAGTACCACTCCAGTCTCAGCTACTCACAGCCATCTGAAAAGCCCGTGGTGGTTTGGTTTTTGGGTTTTTGTTTGGTTCACACACACACAGTCTCAGGCTAAGTATATCAATAAATTCATTGACCCTCGGACATTCCTCCCCCAAGACTATCTAGCTCTCTTGGGAGCTGAAGCAATGGATGAGAGTTTCCATAGTTCCTCCAGAGGCCCAGAAACAAAGAATGAGTATACTAAAGAAAAAAAATTATACATAGCACTGTCTTGCTAACCTGTGTGCAATCACAGGAAAAGAAAGATACGGTAGCACTGAACTAAGCCAGAATGCTATAAAACAAAAACACATCATGGCTGATGGCATTTAGATCTGGTTTGGTTAACAATAATAAAATAAAGATATGGAAAACAGGATATGTGCTAGGAGAGTATGAATCAGACTTCACATAACCTGACTGCTATCACAGCCATCAGATATTTAAAATAGGATCCTTGACAAAAGGAAAAGAGGCAATAATTGGAATAGGATTTCCCACAATACAACAAACACGGTCAGATTAAAATGTCCTATTTTCATTTAAGAGGGTCTAAGGACACATACTCACTAATGAAGTAGATAATATAATTAATCAGATACTTTGTAGAATAAAAGACAATACTCATGCCTTTTTAATTAAAGGTTTGCATGGAAAACAAAAATAAAACCAAAAAACTTATTTTATTTTCTTTTTTCCTTAGTAGATTTGCTGCATTAGATGGAACTAACAGATATAAAAAAGTAGAAAAATCTGTATTTGTTCAGGTCTCAGAAAGCACAATTTTTAATAAAAATTTCTTAGAAAAAAAATCAATATAGTTACCTTTCATGTCAAGTTCCTAGTCTCTAGCTCATTTTTCCTCTTTCTTCATAAAAATCAGTCAAGTTTGTATATAGGACTACCTACACATTGTTTGAGCAACAAAGATAGGAAGTCTTTTAATTACATCCAAGGTCATGTAACTGAAGTGGGCAACAAGTCTTCCAGATTTTTTTCTGCTTACACTATCATGTTTTCTTTTTGCAAGCATTATCTTTTAAGGGAAAGAATCCACTGTCAGCAACTGCAGTATTTTCTGCTAAGTCATTCCACCACCTTGCAAAGACATTTGAAAACATAAAAGTGATTTACAACAACATTTTACAACAAAATGCTGCATTAGTTATATGAGAGATGAGCACAATAATATCAATATGCAAAGAGTAGGAAAGCTCCTGCAAAAATATTAGCAACAATCTCTAGGAGTTCCGCAGAGTCACAGCAGGCCTAGGAGCTCAAAGACCCTTATGATTTCAAATAGTAATACATTCTGATGAAGCAGTGATCAAGCTTAAGAACTCTGTAAAGACCCTATCTGAAGAATTACGAATCAAAAAAATTAAATGACTTCACAATAAAGGTTATGAAAACTGTCTCTATATAACACATGTAGTAACCTCTTCAGCCAAGAGAGATATACTTTGCCTTGTACTAGCCAGTAGAAGCCACAACATAGTCTTATAGGAACAAATTCAGTTACTGATGGAGGCTCGAAGAGCCACAGAGACATTTACTTCAAAGGGAGGGTCTGCAGACTTCAGAGGAATAACTCTGAAGATGACCCGAGTTTTCAGCGCCATCCACACCAGCAAGGAGACGTAAGTAGCTGCAGCACATACATAAACAACCACTTGCACAGAAAACACTTTTCTTCTCCCTTGTTTCTATATTCTATTTCTTATTTATGTGCTTCCTTTAGTTTCTGCTTATCCCAACTATTTTGTACTTGCCAGTAGCTATACACAGATGCCATAAAATACTGAAGGAATTAACTGCTGAGGTGAGGATAAGTGCATAATTTGCAGGGTATCTATTACTACAGATGACATATTGCAAAGCAGATCTAGACTCCACAGTCAGGAGACAGAAGTTTTAGGAAGGCCAGCAGGGGGGAGGAATCCAAAACAAAACTTACAAAAGACATAAGGAAGCTCAATTTACGTTGAAGTACTGAGATGATTATGGATCCCCACAATATCATTAATACAAATTCTCTAGGACAAAAATTACACTATGGAATTAAAGTTCTTTTGTTCTCACAGTTAATATCTATTGAGTTTATTTTGAAGCAGTTACGTTTTCAGTGTACCAGCTGCACAGAGGGAAAGTTTATGTGATGAAATGGAGAGGACTGCAATCCCTGTTCTGTCCCTTTTAATTCTGGCTTTTCAAATGACATGAGGAACCCAGGTGGAAAGATATGCTCTGCATGTCTGGCCATGTGGCAGAGAGGAAAATGTAATTGATTATTCTTATTAAGGAAACTGGTTTTGCCAGAAGTATCAAGTTTATTCAGTTTCATCCTTAAAATGAAATATGCAGTGTAGTTAAATATTCTATCTTTCTTATATATATAGCTTGAGCTGACTATAAGTATTTCAATGATAGCAATAATGAAAAATTCAATATTAACTTAATTAGAAAATTAATGGAAAAAGAGGGAAGGATGCTGTGATCAAAAACTCAGATCTTTAAATGCTGATAATCCATACACTGTCACTGCTTCTGTCTGTAAAAATGTTAAGAGTTGCCTCAAGACCATCAAAAAGGAAGAATGGCTAGAAAAAGACACATATATTCAACATTAAGAGGTTCAAATAACGGCTTCAGAGACTTAAAGGAACAAGCTGTCTTCCAGTTTTTCTTTTATATTGGTCTAATAATAAATTACTCTTCTGTGCTTAATCACTCTTTGCAGAAACATTACTTTGTGGGTACCCAAATACTGGATATATTCAGGCACTGGATATGTTATCATTGTAGTATTTGTAAATCATAGAATCATAGAATCATAGAACCATCAACCAACACCACCACCCACTAAACCATGTCCCTAAGCGCCGCATCTACTCGTCTTTTAAATACCTCGGGGACACAACCGCTTCCCTGGGCAGCCTGTTCCAATGTTCAATGTTGACACTCTCTCTTCAACTACCACTGCTGAATGTGGCTGGGGCGAGGATTT
>NW_008795909.1:14097125-14109885 GCF_000699145.1 Aptenodytes forsteri
CGAGAATTCTATCATTTCATGGTCGCTAAGCCCAAGACGGCCTCCGACCACCACATCTCCCACCAGTCCTTCTCTGTTTGTAAGCAGCAGGTCGAGCGAGGCACCTCCCCTGGTAGGCTCACTTACCAGCTGTGTCAGGAAGTTGTCTTCCACACACTCCAGGAACCTCCTAGACTGCTTCCTCTCTGCCGTGTTGTATTTCCAGCAGATGTCCGGGAAGTTGAAGTCCTTCATGAGAACAAGGGCTAGCGATTGTGAGACTTCTGCCAGCTGCTTGTAGAATGCTTCATCCGCCTCTTTATCCTGGTTGGGTGGTCTGTAACAGACTCCCAGCAGGATATCTGCCTCGTTGGCCTTCCCCCTCATCCTTACCCATAAACACTCAACTGTATCATCATCACAATCGTTGAGCTCTATACAATCGAAACACTCCCTAACATACAGGGCCACCCCACCACCTCTCCTTCCTCGCCTGTCCCTTCTGAAGAGTCTATAGCCATCCATTGCAGCACTCCAATCATGAGAGTCACCCCACCATGTTTCTGTGATGATCATGGTCATGTAAATGTAAATGTAAATGATCATCTAAATGTATCAGAATCTGCTGAAACTAAGGTTCAAGAAAGACGCGGAACCATATGAACAATTTACCCAATGAAAGAGACCCTCAGATTTTATATCATTGGTAAGAAAACACTCAGAAGAGACCTCTACATTTGCGGCCCCGAAGGACACATGCTTTTCATTAGTATACCAGGAATCTACTATTGGCTATGCAAATTAGGTAGCTTTCTAGCAAATTATGCAATTTCCATGCAAAAACATAGATTGCATAAGCTACTATTAAATTTTTATTTTTTAAGATTTATTAGTGTAGTCAGGTGTCATCTGAAAAACAGCTTTAGAAAATAAGCCTTAGGCACAAAATGCAAAATCAACACGTGATGCTGTCAAGCGATGAAACATACCTGAAATTTGAAGGCAACAGTGTCACTTTTCTATGCATGGAAAGCTACTAACCCGAAGTAATAGAAGGAACTTTAAGAAGCTATTAGTGAAGTTTCTGTCTCTTCAGAACAGCTGTAACTGACAAAAGAAAGCAACCTGACAAAATACAGCTCACCAGTTCCAGAACTTAGATTCTGCCTCTCAGCATTAAACAAGTTGATGGGACCAGTCACATTGCAGGAGAAGAGCAAGTGATGGCCAAAACTACTCTCTGTATTGATTTTTTTTTTTTTTTAATTGCTCTCAGGAGCATGTTTTGAACAGCTTCAAGAGGAGAATCTGTAAACAAGCACTTTCTAAAGTCTATTAGCCTAATAAAGCATTGTAATCTATTGTGAGTTCAATTATTTGGAAGCTTCCCTCATACCATTTTAGTTTTCATTTCTCTGATCAGACTACAGTGATTCATGTACCTGGCTAACAGCCTGGAAGAAAATCTTGTGACATAAAGGATGGAGAAGACTCTGTGAATGAGTCTGTTTTGAAATTAAGAAATAGGCAGAATGGAGAGCCAAAGTGTTCAGGGTGGAAGTAAAGAGAATTGGTTCCTCTGGGCTTATACCTTTTCTCTCTCCTTCTTAATGACTTAAAATTATGAAAGGTTTAAAGGGTGCCGAAAGGATCTTCAAGTTAAGGAAATACCCAAGAAAATACAGAACTTCATCACCAACTGTCTCCTGCTCACCTTGCTACCACACACCTGGAAACTTTCTGCACAGTGAACAAAAGCAGCTGTCTCAAGCCCAGCATCCTTGTCCTTCTTGTTCTCTGGCAGCTCTATGAACAGCCAAATAACTGATCTCTTCTCCTTTGTTACATACCAGGGAACGTGTGTGGTGTGTTGGGTCAGTGGTAAAGGCTAGCCTACAGGGTCATGCTGTAGGTGGGGAACGTTCAGGAGCACCTTCTCCATGAGTCACACCCACCTAAAGCATTATACAAATGATATCCAACATCATTTAGAGAACTTTAATAGATAATGTAGCCTTGCTGCTTTGGCAGCATTTAAAGTTTGATCGAGGTATATGCTTAATAAGAAAGCTAGCCATGGGACTTTTTTGTTTAAAATGCCTGCATTTTCACGCTGGTGCCTGACTTCACTCTCACAATTAACTTGAACTGATGCTTACTGGTTCTCAGCAAGACCATGTCACACAATGGGACCATGCAGTACGTTATTATCTCACCTTCGAAACAAGTTAGACAAATGCTGCCACGACAGCACGTGGAAACTTCTGTTAATGATGAAAAAACTGCAGCTGTAACACAAACAGAATGAGAGAAGCAAATATTCCAGAAGCCTAATGACTGCTTCTAATATCCATAAGAAAGGCTGCAGATCTGCAGCAGCAAGGTAAGCAGGAGGCAGCAATGATAACTGGAAAGTCTCTGAAAGGAGTTCCAGGCATCAAATGCTTTGCTATAGCTCTTTCCAGTACCTGATGTCAAACACTTCAAAGAAAAGTACGAGAGATACCATATGAGATAGATATGGGAATAAGCTACTTCAGTCAAATGTCTCAGCTTAATTCCTACTGCTTGGAGAATCAGACATGATCGTTTATATCCCTGACTTTTTTTAAAGCATAAATTAAAACTCTTTTCTTAGTCAAAAGCATCCAATTCCTTTTGATTCTCACTGTTTTGTTTTGTTTTTTGTCCCAGGGCAACAAGAAAGAAGGAACCCAATGCCTAAGGAAAAAATGTCTTTCTTTAAACTCACCTCTACTTCTTCCAAAAAGAAATTTGACAGTAGCCTAGAATGTGAAAAAGCTACTACGAAGGCATAAAACCTAAAACACTTGATTTCCAAAGCCTTTTTAAAGAAAAATAGTCTTACAGTGCAGGCTTTGGTGGGGTTTTTGTTTGAAGAAGCACAACCTCCTTCTGCATGGAAGTGTCTTTCTGTCAAGACAGCATAAAGGGCTTCCTGATACCTGTTATCACCCACTTATTTTCATTGACATAAAATGTTTTTGTTACCAAGGAAAATGCAAAACTTTGTGCTGCTTAATCAATTTATATTTTTTTTATATTTCAACTCTCTTATTATTTATCTTCTCAGATACTTAGGCATTACTACATATCTGGTTTTATGCCTGACTTTGCTTCTAAAAGAAATCAACTTTTACTACCATCCTCTGTACTGCTATAATGTCTTTTTTTTATGATGCAGTAATTAGAACTCAACATATTACTCTATGGAAAAATTTAACAAGAAATTTTATTGTCTCATTACTTAGCCTGACTTGCATTCCTTTCCTCTACCATTGAAGCTCAGCTTCATGCTGACTGGATTGCTGGAGAACCTTAATTTTTACCATAGTTATTGGCGAATGAAATTAGCACTTACGAATTCTTTATAGGCTAGGATTTTTTCTTCCTTGAGCATGAAACACATGACAATTCAATTGCAATTAATTGTCAATATAAAGAAGTTACTGGGGATTCTTCTCAATGTCCTGAATTTGTTCCTTCTGAGCTTAAAAACTACTTATTTAAGCCAGGCAGAAAAGGGAGAATTTTTAAAGTCATGACAATATGAATGTAGAGAACTGAAAGCATGGTTTTGTCACCCAGTCTGATGGAGATGGACACAAATATGAAATAAGTTTATATGCAATTATTTCTTACTGCAGGCTAGCTCTGCTTCTGATAGCACTGAGCCAGCGTACATTATGTTCTAGATTATGAGGTATAACGCAGTGGACTATCTTAAATGAGAAAAAATGGGAAATGCAAGAAATAAGATAATAAAGAATTTCAGCTGTATTTTAAAATCAGATTCTTTGGGGGTCCTCCATCATGTGATAATGACAGAAGCAAACATGATATTCACATAAAAGCTAAACCAGGGATGAGGTATATGTTCCCCAATCAGATATTACATAATACTTCTTTGATTAACTCCACTATAAAAAGTCTCACATGTGCCTAAAATGATTTCATATGGTAACTCAAACCCATTTTTGCAACCCATGAGACACTGTACAGCATGACGTACCAACCTCCTGCAAAATGTGGAATTTTTCTGTGGGTATGTTGTCCGAGATTACTTCTATGGCTTGTAGGGGATTTTTCCCAGCCGAAGACCATTGTTTTAAATACATCTTTCAGAGGAGGCAATCTGTTTTTGCAATGAATCTTTTGTCATGGCTGTAGCTTCCCTTTTATGTTCAGTAAAACCAAGAATGGCAATGTTGCATACAGAGAAACATCAAAATCAGGAGTAATAAGAATGGAGTAAGAATGCTGCAACCTCAATGCAATGTGCTTTTAAAACCTCTACAGAATCATCATGTCAGCACCCATTCCAGGCTTCACAGCATCCGCATCTTCCCAAACACCCCCTAACAAATCATAACTGCCTGCTTTTTAAATACCTACACTGCTTGCACCCATTTAAAGGTTTTTCGATTGCATTAACATATTCCATTAAAGTAATAACTTTTCAGAAGACAAAAATTGACATTAATACTCCAGCACAACCATAAGAGCTCTTCAGAACAATGTGTCAATTATCACATCACTATTTTATTCACCAAATAGATTATGGAATTGCCTTTATCCACCTACTTCTGACAAGTACCTTAACTGCTATTTTTATCTTGGCTGTTAAGTCTGAAACAGTTAAAGTAAGTTCAACAGCTAAAGCTGTAGATCAAGTATCAGAGATGCCTCTAGCAACAGTTAGAGCCTTGTTTAATTTGTCACCTTACTTGCATTGCCCTTTCTAATGCCATAATGGACATTCTCAAAATTTATGGTAATCTTGTCATATACAATTTCCATTGACAAGTCTACATTGCTGGCTGTTATGGTGCAAAGAGGGAAAAAACAAGGTTTCATTTTCTGAAATCTGGTATGATTCCAGGACTGCATATCCACATTACAACTTTACCAGCAGCAAAGTTCATGCCAGCTGCCAGTCCGCTGTGTGCACAGCATATGAACTGAGCTAATAATCCTGTGCCCACACTGCAGGAGTGCTCCAGCTGCTGTGCAATCTCAGCCTTGGTTCATCAGGAGGGAATCCACTCTTAGCACAACAGTAGTATGTTCAAGTGCCTACCCAAGACTCCAAATGCAGACACAAAACTCCAAACATACAGTAAAGCAAATATGCATCAAGAAAAAGCATTCCTGCTCACTCAATCATCAGTGTAGATGCATATCCAGCAGAAAACAGCACTGTCTGTATCCTATCTGCATATATTTTCAGGGACAAGTGCCATTTCAGTTGAGCATATGAGAAGTAAGAAACAATTAGGTGAGTTTGTCTTTGTTCTTTAACAATATTTAACAATTTAGCAGTAAGAGTGCTGACTTTATTAAAGGACTAACATAACCAAGAAATATAATTCATGTATAAACATCTCAGTCCATAAATATTCAGCAAGCCTCCCAAGAGCTACAGCTGGAGATAGTACTGATGTTCAGAACTGGATTAGGCTGTGGGACAGAAACTTTCTGATAAAACCAACCCACTAAACCAAGTGTAGGAGCACAACAGACAGCAGCCAGCTCTCTAACAAAAACAACATGCATACAACTGAGAAAATAAGAACTTGAAAAACATTCACAGTGATTCATGTTTCTTTTTTTCAGAAACATGTATTCTTCAGCACAGACATTCCCAAAACTCACTCCTACTAAAATCTAATACCTTTCCCGCTATGGCTTCACAGACCTGCCCCAGCTATCCCATCAGGCACTGCGCACACAAGGCTCACCTGAACATCAGTGAGGCCAGAGGAATCCACTACGTAATTTGTGTGGTAGTCATCTCAGACACAAAAATAAAGATGAATGACAAGCAGTAGTGCCTTGTTGGAATGCAAGTCTTTCCAGCTTGCTTTCCCACTTTTCACATATGAGTTTTCTCAGTCTTATATTCCATACCTCTCCCACCAGGTGGCTGATAAGAAAGTTCCAGCTATCTACAAGCAGCTCCACAGCATCAGTGAGCTAAAGCCTTTCGTCCTCCTTGGAGTGTATTCATAACCAAGCTATCACCTAAATGGACAGCCTAATGTATGCCAAACATTTAATAGAGCTTTTACAGATAACAGAAACACACTATATGCCTTAACAGGCCACAGAGAACACGTTCAGTGTAAAATGGATTGTTAACCAACATTTTGAAAGAAACCAGGTTTACTTAGATATGATAATGCCTGGCATTTAAACCGTTTTTCAGCACTCTGAGATGCCATTTTTTTCTTTAACATGTTTATCTTTTCCCAGCCTTTGAAACACCTCTCCCTCCTTTGCTAGTACCACAGTGCTAAACAAATCAGTACAACCAAATTTTTGCATGCAGATAAGACCAAAATCACACTAGAAGACTACGACATCAGTTCAATCATGTTGTCACCTGCAGCTGATGTAGTGCCTTGGTCTGTGGGCTAGTCTGGCAGAAAAGCCAACATCCACATCACACCACCTGTCTTAACAAATCCATTCCTCTGGTTAATCATTCTTTTTAATTTCTAAAGATACCACAATGGGATAATGATGTCATTTTCCGTATCAAATTAAAATCTGGGAAGTGGAAATAGCCATGTGAAATCTGTAGTTGCGCTTACAAGCTAACTTTACAAACAGGATTTAAAAATGTAAAAACAGTAATGAAAAAGGATAATCCCTAACTTGAACATTTATTCTTCAAATTTCATTGCATTAAATTTTACTTTTCACTAAACAGAAAGCCCATTATTTTTAAATAAGTTCAGAAAGAGAGGAGGAAGAAAAACATGCAAAAGCAGGCATTGTGTGTGCGCATAGATTCACAATCCAGTCTCATCAGGTACATGACAAATCAAATTCTCATGCATTAGCAGAAAGCATAACAAGGCAAAGGATATTTGCCTTAAACCAAAACACTAAAAGAGTCTAAGATTGCTTTTGTTTCCTCTACCTAACAGGTGCAAGCATATCCTTCAGAAATTAACACAGGTATGAGAATAAGCAAGTCAGTTCTATGTCAGGCTTTGCCATTAACTTGTTGCATAGGTTTGAGGATGCAATTTTTATTTTTCATTTATACCAAAAAAAATGGCAACGGTACTGCTGACAAAATTGCAAGTCTGCTATTCCACAGCAGAGTTCTCAGCTTCTCCCCAGACTAACTAACTGCGGGGGGGGGGGGGGGGGGGCGAAAAAAACATACCCCAATCTTTTCCATTATATACAAATCATATGTGAACATACAAGCATTTCTCCAGCTTTACCCAAGACCCTAACAATATGAGACTTCTAACAAATTCCCAAAACAGTATACATCTGTATATTCAACACTGGTCCTTAATCCAGTAAGAATTTGCCACTTATGCATTACATAAGTGCCTAATGGCACTGGACGAAGGATTTTTATAAAGAAGAATCCAAACAGGTTATGACTAACTGGGTAGAAAGTTTGCAGTGTGATTAAAAGAAGCAGATAGCGTTATTTCACACTTACGCTGCCACCTGATGGATATTCAAAGTATCACCACTACTCAATACCATGCATGAAACACGGCTATTCCTTCACTGTGGTCGGGTACTTTCACCAATTACTGAACATGCTCTTTTTCTGCCTGAACAGAAAATTTAGCATGCTATTCACCCTGCGTAGAGGAGTATAGAAGTTTCTTTCTAGACTCTCATACAACTTTAAATTGAGGACCAACAATTTCATTCTACTGAGGGCTGAAGCCTTTGTTATTAAGAAGAACATAGAATCATAGAATCATTAAGGTTGGAAAAGACCTCTAAGATCATCGAGTCCAACCGTCAACCCAACACCACCATGTCCACTAAACCATGTCCCTAAGCGCCACATCTACACGTCTTTTAAATATTTCCAGGGATGGGGACTCAACCACCTCCCTGGGCAGCCTGTTCCAATGTTTAACCACTCTTTCATGCTGTAATTTTCTAAGGTTCTGACATGCCTTAGAGAGGACAGATCTAAAGGTAAAACACTATTACAGTACAATTAAAAAACAGAATTTTAATTCTCTGTAAGCTGTTGTAAACAATCGGTTTTCAAGCAACAAGTTAAAGCCTCTGGTCTCAATTTCATGATACTGCTTAGTAAACAGCTTAGTAGGTGGCATTTGCATTTGATAAGATCTAGTACAATAAAAAGTGAAAGACTATGGTAAGATGCTGCCTGGCTGCATGAATCAGGGTGACCTTCATAAAACATGTAACGTTTACAGACAGTTATGGCTTTCTGTATATAAGGATATGCTGTTATCTAAGGAAATATAAAAGCACAAGACAGTCCTTTGGCATTCCTCCAGCATATATTTGCTTTCAAACTGTTAACTGTAGTAATTTTGCACTAAAGTCTCATCATGTTTGTTATTCAGATATTAACAAATGGTATAAAAAAAACAATTTGCAGACAAATTCTGTTGCTAGAACATCTAGTCTCTGTCCCAGCTAGGGGGAAAAAATAGTTCACAGAATTAGGTGTTTATTTTCTTGACCTGATTTTATGCTGAGATCAGAACTGCTGATTTTGCAAAATGTATCTTCCAGTTGCAATCTGCACAAGATATCTTTGACTCAATCCCCACAGTACACAGGTATCTCTGGGGTACCAAAGAATAAAAAAAAAATTAGGTCTTCAATCAATTATTCAGAACTGAAGCTTAAACAGGTAAGTTCTGTTTAAAATTCAGACATTAAATCAACATAATTTACTTCAAAGAATTGCGTTTCAGCTCTTCCACAAACAGCAAATTATTTTAATTTTCTTATAAAAGCTGTTTAAAAAAATAGAATCCTGTGAAATAGCATCTGAATTTTATGTTTATGTTGCAATGAACATTCTACATTTGTAATTTGGAGTTTAGAAGACCTTCTCACTCTAATACATTCAGTATTAATTGTGTGTGCATAAGACAAATACTCTGTGACAATCAGCTCTTCTATGAATAATTCAAGTCCAAATTAAGTTTTGAATGTTTCCATTTAAATTATGTGATGGTGCAACATGATAATCAGTATGAGAAAAAACTATAGGCCAGCAAAAAAAAAGATGCTTTTTCTATTTCTGCTATTCAAATGTGGTGAACAGTTTGCAATTCCTCTTCAGAGCAGGGTCGAGTTTCCCCAGTTCAGCTTTTAATTCAAAATTATTTTCTCTTAAAAAGTTAAAAAAGTCATATTAAAAATGTAGCATAAATTTTAGAGAGTACAAGCCCTGTTCATGCTGTACCACCACTTTTCTATGCACACAAGTTTCTAATTCTCTTGCATCACAACTAAAAGGTCATTCCTTAGTATAGATCATGCTATAAGAACAGCTGACCCATGGTTTTGCCACTTTTGATGAAAAAATAGAAAAAGTTACTAAAGCACAGTAATATGTTGCTTAGACACCAGTACTTAGTTATTGATATGCAAATACACAATTCACAAAGAATCAAACTATACAAATCTACATCTGGAATAGAGCCTAAAAAACCAAACCACCTAAAAACAGAAGGTATCCCATTGAGAGTTCAGATTGCTTTAAAAACAATGAAAAGCCCATTTAGTATCGGTCTTTTTCAATTACTTACCTTAACATATGGCCTACGCTACTCTTCATGGCACTGTACAGATACTTACTTTGCCTGCCATCAAAACGATCGCCTCTCCCCAGTTTCCAAATGGCACATATGTTAACTTTTAGCTCTTATGGACCAATGACTGCCTGGCTCTACTCTTCGTGGTACCCACCTTCAGAAGGGCAACCCAGCTGTTCTGTATTTCTGTGGCTGACTTTCAAAACGCCTTCTCCTACTGGTTTTCATTAAGTGCGGGTGCAGTGCTGCTGTGGTCCTCTGAACTTCCCAGCATCAGGCACGCAGACTGAAAGCAAAGGTGCGGGTCACTGAAGGACTCTAGCTAGCAACAGCTAGAGACACCTGCCCTGTCTGCCCTTTGTGAAGGAGTAGCTGCTCAGAATGGGATGCCAGGGCTGTGTCGCTACCAGAAATGAGCTCCCACCAGAACTTGGGTCCACACCTGTTGTCCCAACTGTACCATAAACTGCAAATGCAGATGAATAACTGTTTTCCTGTTCCTCTTCTCTGATCCATTCCCAACCCAAGGACAGGCCGGTGGATTACAAGCTTGATAATGTAATGCTACCATTGATTTTTAACTACACCTTTTAAATCTCACATTTTCATGTCTAAAACTTAAATATGAAAATAAATAAATAAATAAATAATGCATATGTAAGTACTTAAAAAATAGTTACAAATACTAACATTTTCATGTATCATTTTATGCAATGGTGGGTTATTTTGCCACTGTTAAGTACCTGGACATGTTTTCCTGGAGAAATATAACTATGTTAGGAATACATACACACACGTAATCTCAATTTAAAAAGCATATTTCTTTAATTTCATTCACAAAAAAATGCATTTCACAGAGAAAGTTTGCATTGTACTTATATAATTTTAGGGCACTGAGACAATACTTATTATTACTTTATTATTAAATAAACCAAGACTATCTCACATATGATATTACTTTTTTTAAAAAAAACAACTGAGGAACCCCCTAACCATCTTCTTTGTTGTTTGGGTTTGGGGTTTTTTTTGTCATTTGAAAAACAAAAAATACATTGTTCCTTTCTGCATGATTAACACATTCCCTCTGAAAGACAATAAAGTAAAAAAGGGAATGATAAAAAAAGGGAATGAATTTTTCAAACTCTTACTACATTACTTCATGCAGGACAACATCAACCACATACAGAGCATGAGTTCAGATGGAATAATTACCTGCTCGTATTCAGGTTCACTATTATGTTTCTGTCTAAACTACAGTGAAAAGTTTGGACTGCGACATTTGGTTTTATACTAGCAAGAGTCAGTTTGTGTGTGTTTTCATTACATCACAAAATTTACAATACCTCCTTTATCTTTACTTACCACCATTATCTTTCCATTGCCATCCTCCCTCTTTTTGTTTTCTTCTTGGTAAATGTTGTATCTACAACTTGTGCAATAGTTCTTTAAACACAAGATAATTTGCTGTTTTGTCTCAAAGCCTAGTCAAAAGAAAACAAAGTATATTTATGAAAATTATTTAAAAACAAGACTATATCATTTTCACGTTAGCATACTAATACAAAGGTATGCATTTGTCATATACTTTCCTTGAGTACTGTTATTTTCCTATTATTTGACAATACCTTTTTAAAGTAATGTTTTCACTTTCTATAGAAAGTTCGTATATATGTAACAGTATCACCTAACACACGATATCAGATCTACTATGCATTCCATAAATTAAAAGTACACCAATGCATCTTTCTTCCTGTTTATCGTTTCATTTATCCGGTTTCACTGAGAATCTAAAAACAATGTTCAAATGACTTACTGACTGAATCTCTGTTTTTCTTCTATACCTGTGTAGGCTGTGTTTTGCGATTTGTAAACTGAAACTGATCTGACTACACTTGACTATTATTTGAAAAAATCATCATAAACATAGCTAATTAGGAATAAGGATAGATGTTGTCCCTGAATAATTTTAACATACTGCCTGCATTTATGCCCATTGTGCACTGTGTAGCACCCACTGTTTTCTAAACACTTTTGTATTTCCCCATTTATTGAGTGGTAGATTACCTAGTTCTTACATTAATGATAAATATTTATTTTATATATGTTGTTACATACATGTTTTCTTTCACAGTTGCTTTCAGTTGTTAGCAAGAGTTTATTTCTGGAACATCAAACATTTATAAACACCTGTCCGTTGCAAACTATTTCTTTACTAGGGGACAACTACAATGTCAGAGACGTATTATATTACGATTTCAACTTCAGACAACACTCTTGTGTTAAGAGGTTTAGCAAAAGACTTTACCTCATAGTTACTAGGAAAAGACAGGTCTTGCAAAGGCAGTATAAAAACACTTTTATATTCATTTTTCTTACTGCTGTTTCCCAGCAGAATTACACATCCCTTCTCTACTAGTTTAGTTTAAAAAAGAAAAGGCATTATATTAAATTTGCCTATATAGCTACATCCAATTTTACATGTGTGGATTCTCCATGAGAAGAAATGCTAGTCTCTATTTGCATGGTAAAGTTTTTATGAAAATAAAATAAATTAAAACAAATGCTCAACTTTGGGCTGAACATTCCCACCAACTTAACGGGAGTATACATAGCCACGTACCTGTCATTACATAAAAGGAACAAAAGTTCCCTTTGGAGAGAAGTTTTAAATAAACATCTGAATTTGGTCATACTTCTAACATTACTACAGTGAGTTATCACTTTTAATATTCAATTAGAGAAAACCACAGGGATGGACGAGGTTCTCTTCAACAACTAGAGATAATTGAGGCGGTGATAAAAGACAAAAGTGCTAGCTTTTACATAAGCAGTTAACTATAGACGACTACTAAGAACATGTAATTTTTATGAAAGCTACCCTGGCATACTACTAACTATGGTTGCTCTTTCCCGTTACTGTTGGTAAAACCATACACTTACTGCGCACGGTGTGGAAGCTCCAACACAGCATTAAACAGTGGTGTAAATACTAAAATAAATGCATTTTAGGAGTGAACCAGAACCGCCCGCTCTGAGGGAGGAGATGACCCACCTGGCCACCGCCCGGCCCAGGCCGGCCAGCCCCGCAGTGGGGCTGCTGAGAGCGACTCCCCGTTAAGAGGGGGCTGCACGCCGCTACAATGTCCTGGTTTCAGCTGGGATAGAGTTAATTTTCTTCCTAGTAG
>NW_008795909.1:14110592-14115328 GCF_000699145.1 Aptenodytes forsteri
GAGCCCAGCCGAGCCCAGCCCGCTGCCCTGAGCCAGCAGCACGCCTCGCCCGCTGCCGCTACCAAATCAACCCCTTCTCTGCGGCCTGGATTTGAGCGTCACGCGCTTCTAAGCGGTTTTTAAGGACTTTGAAACGTCGAAGCGCGTTCTGCATACCTCGGGAGCGTAACAGAGAAGCAGCTTAACCGCGTATTGGGAAACAGGCTGTACGGGTGGTTTTCTGTAGGTTGACGTGGACACGGTGTCTCTTTGGCGGTGGTGGTCCGATTGTTTCAAGTACTTGGACAATACCCTGTAGGGAAGGGAACTTGCTACTGTTGCCCACGAAGTGTAGTTTCTCCAGCCTGTTTGCAAACTCTAGACTCAGCAGATGTGTTTTTATAACAGTAATGTACTGTACAGTGTCACACACTAAACATCCCTGGATGTTTTGTATCTTGATACGTTACAGGACAAGTTTTGGATAACCAGAGTCGGGCTCCTTGGCGTTTGTCATCTATAACAGATTTCTTCTGGTCGATAGCAGATTTCGTGGTTCTGTTGTAAGTAGAAGTTAATTCTTTTGATGAGCTCTATTTCACATTTGCCGTAGGTAGAAGCTACTCAGTGCTGTCAGTAAAACAGCAATAAAACCGGTAGATTTACTCTTTAGCACTCCATATCTACTGTCCCCAAAACCATATATGAATGTTTTACTATGACTGCGTGGCTTTGGTTATTAAGCACTATAATATATTTAATAAAAACAAAAGTGTATGAAAAGCGATGCAAACTTACTGGCAGTTCAAATGAGTTTTCTTACATTTCTTCCATTTTAATACTGGAAAAAGGAAACATATACTTCTGTTAAACAGCTAGTTTCTAATAGCTGATCAAATAATTAAGATACTATTTGGAGAATTTCTACTGGTGACAATAGATTCTGGCTATGTAAAAATAATCACACAGAAGTAATCACAAATTTATGGCCCCAGATCAAAGCCAGTTAAGAAACAAAAAGTTCTTTTGATGTATTCAACAGTCCTTCATTATTTCAGTTACAGGTTTATATTTATGCATTTCTTGCACTTTAGTTACCAGAAGAATAGATTTTACAGTTTGAGCCTTACAGTAATTTCGAATTACTTCAGATTTGGTCTTCATACGTAGGAGAAAAAATGTCAAGATTTGTTAAACAACAATAATCTTGAGAAGATACACTGTTCATTCCTGAACACTACTTACAGTTTTTCAGGCCATTTCTTATCTTGCAATCCAAAAATTCAGAAACTATATCTAGCAATCAGTTCACCTAACTCCTGTTTTATTTTTCAGTTTCCAGAGCATTATTCAACCAGATTTGAGAAGAAGAGGCTACACATCTTCCTCCTATTCAGGATACAATGATGGAAGAGGGTATTTTTTCATATTCACGCTAGTTCTGATTTTTTCTTCTATCTTAGCAAAATGACATAATGTGTTCAGATTACAGTTGTGATTTGCTTTGAATCAGATCACGTAAGAAGACTAAAACATTGTTTATCTGTGGTATTTTGTCTAAAACTCGTTGATGACAATACATAGCTTTGGATAGCTGTAATAACAGTATAGTCTGACGCTCACTGAAACAATTTTTCAGACCTGCCTAATAGGCAATACGCATCTTTGTTGAAATTCTTCTTTTGTTAGACTTGCTTGTACTCAGCATTTGATTTACATTAAATCAGTCATTTCATGTATTAGATTACCTACAGATAAAGCAGAACACTTTGTTATAGGGATGTAATTTCTATAAACACTATAGTTACTGTGTTCTTTTGTTCTTAATGGTTTGCCTAACTTTTTTTGTAGGACTGTGTAAAAGCCTCAGTTAGCTGTAGCTTTCTCTTGTGAGACAGGAGAAATTAGAACCCTTTGTGTAGGGGAATTTTCAAGAAAGTGGGGTTGGGTTGTTTTTTTTTTTTTAAAAAGCTTTCACATGAAACCCAAACAACTTTTCCAGAGGTTCTAACTTTCTAATTGCTATCATTCAGAGACAGTGTTACTATATTTCTAGTTTAACAATTTAATGCCGATTGCATGTTGTTTTCCTTGCCTTCCTTTCCTTTTCAGGCCTCCAGCACATCCTCGCCGAAGGATGGGTCGAATAAATCACTGGGGTGGAGGCCCCAGTCCACCACCAATGGCTGGAGGTGGATGAGGAAGGTAATTCCAAATCTGCTGTATCCTGCTTTGAACTTTTTTTTTTTTTAAACAACAATGATAATTGAAGGTTAAGGTAGAATGGACTGTTTTGTCCTCCTTTTGCAAACCTTACCAAAACAGGAGGAGGATCAAAGTGGTTAGATACTTTCAGTAAAGGGGGGAAAAAAGGGAGGGGGAGTGTTAAAAGGTTTTGGCTCAGAAATGGTGAGCTTCTACTTTTAACTGCATAGAGGTGGATATACAGAGTGTAGCAAAGATTTTTGAACGCAGCTGATAAAAAACTATTTAGAACTTTTCATCTTTTTTGGCTGCTAACTTCTGTCCAGATCAGTAGTGACTGAAACTTTGTTTGCATTTCTAATAGTTATCATGTGACACGTGACTTTTTTTGTTTAAAGTACATAATTTTACTTCTTTTCTGTCGGTAAGTAATACAGATGTTAAAAGTCTATTAGTAAAAAACCTTTTTTTCCTGTTACAGTGATATAGCTATGCAAATCTTGAATTCTAATACAGCATAAATATCAGAATTGCTTAAAAAGGGGGGCAGAAACCATTAAAAAAGCCCTGGTCTTTAAAATTCTTACAGCTGCTTGAACTTTAATTCTGTTTTATTGATTAGTTTGGCTGGTGGGAGTTTCATCTAACACTGAATGTATATAGAGTATGGTTTAATTTACTTTAAGATTTAAGTAAACAATCCTTTTTCCTTTTCATGAATCACTCCCCATCGTTACCATAACAAAAGTTACAAGAAAAAAGAACACATGCAGTTGGTTAATACCTGTAAATCTTGTAGGAAAAAGTTCATATTCCAAAAAGCACCTACACTAGTATTTCGGTTCCCTAGAAAAAAGGATAAGCTTCTTCCCATTTTTTTTTTTCATTTGGCTGTTTTTTTCTTTTCGACTAGACATGAGGCCAGCAAAGGCTGTGGGGAGGGCTTTTGGGTAATAACAGCAACGGGTAATCTGCTCGGGAATAGAAGTTTGCGAGTCCCATTTAGCTAAATTAAAAACAATTTTATTTTAAAATTGTTACTTGCATAATTTTATCTTGCAAAGAAAGGCTTTGTCATCTTTAAGTGTACTGTAATTACTTTATCTTTTAGGTAAACACCTGCTGAAGAGGCAGGCAAAAGAGCATACACATCTGCAAGATGAAAGGGAAGAATAGTTTAGTGGTGGACCAAATGAGTTTGAATGCTGTGAATGTGTATGTCTAACTGGAAACTGTTCTGTGATACAAGCAGATTAATGAAGTTGTACTGGGAACTCCTTCTTCAAGGATCTGGTGTAACTGAACCGCAGTTTTATTAAATACATGTTTATTGTCTAAAGTCTTTGTATAGTTTCTGAACATTTTAATGTAGTTGCAAAGTAATAAGTAAATTATATTTGGCTTGTCACAAAGCTGACTTTCTCATCATTTTAGGAAAAAAAAAAATCTGTCTGAAGTACAGTAAGCCCTTTTCTGTTCAAATGAGGAAGAATAAATTTATATTTAATACAGAATGTCCCTCAAGTCAAACTTAAAGCAGTGCTTCCTAATAGGCTTGGTATTTACTCTTATTTTTGTCAGTACTAACATTCTGTACCTTGCTGTATTTTTATGATGGTAATGATACTCTAAAACCTCTTTTAAAATGCAACTTACAAATTTCTTTATTTTACAATCCTTGCGTTTTACAAACTCGCTTCCTTAAGGCCCATAATGGGTTTTATAACATGCCTGTTTTATAAGCACATCTTGAAACAACTTCCTTCTCCATTATAAACTTACTCAAATGTATAAATCTATTTGCTGTACAAATTTTGGTAAGACTTTTTTCCAATAAAATTAGGCTTTGTTTTTATTACAGGAAGAGAAGGTAGTGAACTCAAACACAGAGTGCTAACACAGAAGAGTTTTCTTTCAAACAGTAACTACCTTTTAACTAATTTACCCCATTTCAGGATGGGGGTTTCTTACTGTTGTTCTTGGGTTTGGTTTGGGGTTTGGTTTTTTTGTTCAGTTGGAGAGGGCTGCATCTGAGAAAAGATTAGCTGCCAAGAATCCAGATTGAATTATCTTTTACAAGGTGCCACTGCAAATTTTTTACTTAAACCTCTCTAATAGTCTCTTCAGCACGAAATTATAACATCCAACAATATCCCTTGGTTAACATAGGCATCTACTAATTAGCTGGCTTTTGCCAGCTAGTTAGGGTGAAACCACCCCCTCCGGTGGTTCCTGCTCTTGCTACACATACGCAACACAGAAAAAAGTTACTGTCTTCTAAACTTGCCGCGTAACAGCAGCCTTTGGTCTAACACACGTACCTTCCTCAGCTCCACTCAAACCTCGCATCTGTGGAGCTTCCCGCCCACAGATCAGGTGTGTACAGGTAGGTGGGTCATCGTTAAGTTCTTCAGAGGTGTATCACACGTGTATCAGCTGTACTATGATTTTTTTATAGACAGTATTTTTTTAAGTTGTTCGGAGGACTGCATTACCCTTCCTCCAGGCCGCCCCCCTCCCTCCCCGCCAGTAACAGCCCAGCTGACCAGGTT
>NW_008795909.1:14115887-14130647 GCF_000699145.1 Aptenodytes forsteri
AGGTCGGGCCCGGGCTCGGCCTTTTAAAGGCTCAGGCGCGGGGGAACGCCGGGCCGGCTCCAGGAGGGCGCGGGGGCAGGTGGGCGCGGGGACACCGGCTTACTCCCGTGCGCGTTGTGGTGCTTTCAGCAAATACAGAGCAACTTCATCGTGGTGATACACCCTGGCTCGACGACTCTGCGGCTCGGGAGGGCCACGGACACGCTTCCCGCTGGCATTCCATTCCCCATGTCATCGCGCGGCGGCACAAGCAGCAGGGACAGGCGGCCTACAGAGACAGCTGGCTCCTGAGGGACGGGCTCAACGTAAGCCGGGCCACGCACCGGTGGCGTGTCCTCCGAACTTGCTAAAACGGATGTTTTAACGACGTATTTCTGTTGCATTTTTTTGTTGTGTAATGCGTATCTTCCCCTCATGCATTCTGTTTTTCCAGAGAGGAATAAATCTCGAGACAAACTTTTTTCCCCTTTTAATGTGCTGTAGATGCCACCTTACTGAAGTCAGTAGATTTGCACCACTCTGTTAGGGCTTTATGTGATTTGTTCATAATGAACTAAATCCAATGAATTGATGGGTTGAGGGTTTGTACTCATTGATTTCTGTGGTCTGATATCACACACGGTATTGCTGTTTATAGAATGACAACTGTAGAACTAGAATTGGGCTGCCCCCTTTGTGAACGAGTTGGTTACAAGCTGGCTTGTAACTTCAGTAACATAGCCAGTAGTTTTAGTCTAACCTGCTCAAAAAATATAGGTAGTGATCTTATATATACTTTGAATCTGTACAAAAAATCACTAGTCAAATTAATGTCTCTAATATTAAACCTCACCTTTAAATAATCGAGATCTATTTAAACATTTTTGCTCCTGCTTAATATTTCTATAGTTAAATAGATAATGTCCTGAGCTCATCACTCTGGAGATGAAGTCCAGCAGCCATTACAATCAGTTCAAAGATTCAAGTTGACTTAGACAAATGGGTGTTGGGAACCCTAATATAAAAAAGTTTCTTTAAAAATAAGTGTATGTTTATTGTACAATGTGCAAACCTTCTGTCCTTTCTACAGTCTATCAACTACAGTAATGATTTCATTGTTTAGTAATAGCTTCGGTATTACCAGCATACAGACATGGAGTTAGAAAGTAAGTATTTACATTGTATATTTTTGGGTTTTGTTTAGAAACCTGAAAGTACTGAGCAGAGACAAAATGGCCTTAAAATGGTGGACCAAGCAATATGGTCCAAAAAGATGTCAAATGGCGCAAGGCGTATACCGGTGTCACCTGATCAGGTAACTTATTCTTAAGATTTTATGACATTGTTCATTCATATAGTCATTTGGTGTGATGCTATATTTTAGTGGGGAAGAATAGATATCCTTTATACAGCAAATATGGATAGTGCTATTGTGTGACCTAACTCTGAAGAGCTGAGGAGATGAAGATTTAAACTGGTTCTTCGAGGGGTGGGAGGTTTCTTTTTTTTTTCATGCATGGTGAAATGTTTATCATCAACAGCATTTGTTTTGATTACATTTCAGGCCAGGTCATACAACAGACAGATGCGGCCAGCTATTTTAGATCACAGTTCTGGGGCCAAGTGGACAAACACATCAAATCATCCTGAATTTTTGGTAGGAGAAGAGGTAAGATTCATTTTCCCGCTGAAATGAGGCTTAGTATTGTTTTAATGCGGCTGCGTAATCAGTAGCAGTTTGCTATATGTTAGTATGTATTGAAAGGCATATAAATTTAGTCAAGCAAAACATGAGAAGCTTTACTATGGATGAACAGAATATTTATTATCATTCAGCAAGACCAGACAGTTTCCCCCATTTGCCTAGCAAGTAACCTTGATCCTTTGCTGCTATAAATCAGTGTTTCTGCAGGGACTAGGTGAGAACTTTGCCCATGTGGTATAATCCAGAGAAAAGGCAAGAAACTGGTAAAAGGATCAGTACATGGAATCACTGCTGAGTAATTAGGTATTCATGAGCTTCAAAGAGTCTTTAAATTATTTTAGACACTAATTTGAGATAATGGAAAAATATACTGTTATGTTCATAGTAGATGTCTATGGATATGAAAATTCAAACAATTTAAACCATGTATTTAATGTCTTTTTTATTTTAGTGCTTTATAATCAAGCCCTGTTAAAAAGAAATGCACTGTATTGCTGTCACATTGGCCTGAGTGCTGCTGTATGTCTTGTATCTGCTTCTGAAATATTTTCCTAGTATTTGTTACTAATCTTTTGGGAAAAACAATGCCTAGAACATTGTCTCTTATTTTCAGGCACTGTATGTTAATCCACTAGATTCTTATAATATACATTGGCCTATTAGAAGAGGGCAGTTGAATCTCCACACAGGCCCTGGTGGCTCCCTCACTGCAGTATTAGCAGACCTTGAAGTTATATGGTCACATGCAATACAAAAATACCTGGAAATACCATTGAAAGACTTAAAGGTGAGCTGTGAACACATTAATGTGGGCCGTATCCACTTCTCTAAACGTTATTATAAAAGAGAAGCAACCTGCTGTTATTTTAGCCTCTCCTTGGTGGTTTTCTTAAAGAATAAATTCTTTCTGCTGGTGAGCATGGTTCCTAAGACTTCATTTGGAATTTTATGCATGTCTTTAAGACAAAAATTGTTAATAAAACTTCTACCAAGAAGGTTTGGAAATCCCATTATAGAAATTTCAGTCTTAGTCTGTTTGGGATTTTTTAATTGACTAAAAAGGAGGCAACTGAGGAACGGGTGCCTAATACTTGCATAAGTTCTTCTCCTTGCTGAGTATAGGTGTTTTTCTCATATCTGATGTACTTTTAAAGACTTTAGTGACCTATAAACTCTTAACTTGGTACTTACTCTGAACGCATTTTTTTAAATTATTAAAACCCTTCCCATAATTTTGCTTCTTTTAATAATTTGTATATTATGCTTTCTTCCTTAGCATCAGGTATTCAAGAATGTAAAGAGAAACTTAATTTGAGAGCTGGCTTTAATATACTGTTCTTATCTTCAGTACTACAGATGCATTTTACTAATTCCAGACATCTATAATAAACAACATGTGAAAGAACTGGTAAATATGATCCTAATGAAGATGGGCTTCTCAGGTAAAACCATACATAAGCAAGCACTTATCATTAATAGTGTAAAGATTTTTTACCTTTAAGGCACATTTTTGCACATCAATCCCAGTTTGGCTGGGACTAGCACCTTTCATCTTTTGCTATTCCCATAACTGTTGTCTCTTTCAATGGGGCAAAATGGTTGGCTAGCATTGAAACAAGTTTCTTCGTTTGCTATTAGTTATTCCAACTGTGGGCTTCTCACTTCAGCTGAGACAAAAGCAGCAACAGTCTGATTTCTCAAGTATTTCTAAAATGCACAATGTTAACTCCACAGAGTATTAAGATTCTGAGACTTCAGAACAAAAGTATATGATGTAAGATGCTGCTACTGTCCTCTCTATAGGATGACATAATAGGAGGTTTTCAGTTAAACTGCTGGAAGTTTCTGGCTAGTCTTCTGGAAAGAACTGCTGTAGTCTTAGCCATCTTTCTCTGATTTCACATTTAGAGAAAACGCAGCAAGTCATTATGGAAGGCCCAGTAACCCAACCATATGGAGCATACTTAATTTGAAATAATCGGAGTAGTAGTACCTTTGGTGCTGCAAAGTCCTTTTTTGTATTAGGTATGCAAGGAAGGAGGCTTAAAAAGTGGACAAGAATAATAAGTTAAATGATAGAGACTAGTCAAATGGTAAGTTAATTGTAAGATGTTGAAGATTAATAACTGCTGTTGTTTAATAATTAATCAGTACGAAGTGCAAACAGTTCCCAAGTATTACTCTCAGCAGAATATGTGCTTAGATATTACTGCTTCCCATCTGAAAGAATTAAGTAGGTGGTAAATAAATACGGCAAAAAGAGAGACTGATCTCATGAGATCTAAATTTTTTTCACATGCATACATGTATTTGATTTGTTTCATTGTGTTAAAATGAACAAGCCATTAGTTTTAGGTTTTAATCAGAATGGTTCTAAATCATACTCTGGTTGATTCCTCCTAAGTTTTTACATAGAAGTAATGTGAACAGTACCTAATAATACTACTACTATGTAAAAATGTACTGGCACTAGACAGAGGAATTTGCAGTTGAAATGTGTTAGCTTCAGAGGAACAGGAAGAATACTAAGAAAAATACACAAAGCTTCATGCTCTTCTGATACATGAAAGTGAAAATCAGAAAGTATCCTGAATAACTCTTCACAGTGCCGTTTCCTAAATAATCAGTGAAGAGCTGAACTAATTATACAGCATAACTAAACTTTCTTAATATACTTAAAAACATTTGCCTTTAAAACAGTAATTCTACTTAGTTTTTGTCTACAAAGCACAGCTCAATTGAGTTACTCTTTTCCTTCATTGGCTAGGCAGATAGACTGAAGCCTCCAGTACATCTCAGGTTTAAGTATGGGCTTCTGATACAAATACAAAGGTACTCTTTCACAGAGTTAAAGGTGGATTGAAAGGAAAGCAGACAGTGAAATTGGACCTTTAAAACAGTAATTCTACTTAGTTTTTGTCTACAAAGCACAGCTCAATTGAGTTACTCTTTTCCTTCATTGGCTAGGCAGATAGACTGAAGCCTCCAGTACATCTCAGGTTTAAGTATGGGCTTCTGATACAAATACAAAGGTACTCTTTCACAGAGTTAAAGGTGGATTGAAAGGAAAGCAGACAGTGAAATTGGACCTTGTTTTATAACTATTTAAAGAATATATCTAAAATGCTAATGGTAATGATATTTGATTAAAACTAGAAAAAAATTGGGAAGATGCTTCATGTGCATCTGATAACCGAGTCCCTGCAACACTGGTTACAAAACCAAGTAAAGTCTGGAGGCAGTATCTTGAAACTTGCAAAAAATAAGAACATTTGAACATAGGCATCCACCCCACTCCTAGCTTTTCTCAGGACTTTAAGGGCCTACCCAACAAAAAATCTGTAAGTCCCCCCCTACCCCATCTCCACTAAATATACAGACTTTCAGTGCAGAGTCAGGCTATTAGTAGATTTTAAAAGACACTAAGATGTCCTTTAAATATCAGCAACGTGGCTCTGGAGCTTGGCATAAATTGGATATAATTTTTTCTCATATTGCTAGGAATTGTTGTACACCAGGAGTCTGTCTGTGCTACCTTTGGAAGTGGTTTAAGCAGCGCATGTATAGTAGATGTGGGAGATCAGAAGACAAGTGTTTGCTGTGTGGAAGATGGTGTTTCCCATCGCAACACCAGGTATCTTTTAATATGCAGAATTATTATAAGCATGTACTTAGTTGCTTACCAAAGACTTGGTAAAGTCTTTAAAGTCTTAAAAACAAGATTTTTTTTTTTTACAAATACAAGGGTTTTTTTACTGCGAGCTATGCGACAGGGTCATCATGTTATGATATGAACCTTAAAGAACTCTGACATCCTTAAAAGAAGGAAACATGCAGAACTGATACCGTGCTCTGCAAACTATGTGGAGGTCATGATCACAGCATGTCTGAAATGTTGCTTGTATTCCTATATATGCTACTGTAAAAGACCAGTATTTCAGCAAATTAATAACCTTTTTCTTCTCTCTGCTTTAGGCTGTGCCTTGCATATGGAGGATCTGATGTGTCAAGGTGTTTTTATTGGCTTATGCAACGAGCAGGATTCCCATACAGAGACTGTCAGTTAACTAATAAGTTGGATTGCCTGCTGCTTCAGCACTTAAAGGAGACATTTTGTCATCTAGACCAGGTGAGAAGGGAAAATGGTATATTCTCCAAGTAATTTTTTTTTTTTTTCCTTTAAAGAATGCTACTCTGGGGAACCCTTTTGCGAGTCTACGAGTGCTTGTAAATGGAATAAAATGTAGTATTTTGCTCAGTAGAATACTGGCAAAAGCTGGAGAAGCTTTAGACTCGAAGTATTTGTAACTTGTTTTATTTTTCTTCTAGTTGAAAGAATCCCAACTCTTAGAAAGATAGTTTCTTTGTTCTTATTACTGAAAGCAGCTGATAGTAGCTGCATATTTGCTGGTTTTCAACTTCAGTTTTGTAAGGTCTGGCAGCAGGTCTCTCCTTTCTGCACAAAGTCTCATTGTAAAGGCTTAGGCATGTAGAAAGCTGTTTTGGCAGATTGTGCTACAAGGAAAAGACTTCAAAGAGCTCAAGGATAGGTAAATGAAATTCACAGTCTGAGGAGTTTTGTTACTTTTTGTTGTTTCCTACAATTTAAATAGATTATGCAGCTTGATAGAGAGATATAAAAGCTACAATTTTTTTTACATTGTTTTTGACCTTAGGATATTTCTGGATTGCAAGACCATGAGTTCCAGATTCGTCATCCGGATTCTCCAGCTTTATTATACCAGTTCCGATTAGGAGATGAAAAATTACAGGTGGTTTTTTTTGTTTTTTTTTTAATTACAAGAATTATATTCAGCATTCAGGCTCAGGGCCTCACTTTGTATCGGTTCAGTGCTACTAAGCCCATATGATTTATGGATTGTTCTTAACATATGCTTGTTGATAGTTTTAAAATTAATTCCTATGTGTATGAATGGGCCTAATGCAGCACTAGTGGATGCACAAGACTTCCTAACTAGCTTTAGCCAGAATGGTTGTAGCTTCAACTAAATATGATGATATTTATCCTTCAAGGGTAAGGAATGAATGCTAATTTTGCAAGTTTTTCACCTCACTCTTGATTTTTCTAATTCTGTAACAAACTGCATTTGAATACTTATTTATCATACAATGCCAGAATCTGTAAAGAAACCTATATACATGTATAATTTTATGTTTTGGGGTTTTCCTTAATTATACAAAGCTGAAGACACTTTAGCCTTTTACAAAACTATTTGAAAAGAATGTGTATTTAATTTTCAAATGTGAGAAAAACAGAACAAGCTTTTTCTTTTTTTATAGTAAGTACCGAAAAAAAACCCCAAAAAACCAACTATGTTGTAAAACCACGTCAAATGTCTCATTCTTCAGGCTCCAATGGCTCTGTTTTATCCAGCAACATTTGGAATTGTTGGACAAAAAATGACAACTTTGCAACACAGGTCACAAGGTGACCCTGAGGATCCTCATGATGAACATTATCTGCTAGCCACACAAAGTAAGCAGGAGCAGGTGTGTGAATGCTCAATTTTATTTTTCATTAAGTATTATTTAATTGGGGAATAAAATCAGGACTCATTAGCTCATCTTAGAAACCAAAGTTCGTTATCTGGGCCAGAAGCATTAAAAAATAAATTTAGAGTAAGGAATTACGGATGTCTAGACAAGTCCTTAATTAGAACTGTTTATTTTCAGAGTCTAAGAGGGCTTCATATTATGGCATTGATACATCTGATGGAGTTCAAAATAAAACCCTTACTTTGGAAGTGAGGATTAAAATGAAATAATACAATGCTTAACCTTTCTGTGCAAAAAGGTGACAAGAAGTGCAGTGGTGTTTAGTTAAGTCTTTGTATTGTTCTGTAATCTGCTGAAGATCTTTTTGCATTTTTCATAGTTCAACTTGTTTTCTCATTTTTAAGTCTGCAAAAGCTACAGCTGATAGAAAATCTATGTCGAAGCCTGGTGCGTTTGAGGGAGACTTGAGAGGCCAAGCCTCAGACATTTCAGAGAGGATCTACCCACAAGAAGTGGAACTGGGATCTTCCCAGAGTGACTGTATGATATCTGGAAATGATTCAGAGGAACCTTTAACTGCACACATGTCCAGGAAAACAGCTATTTCTCAGTTTGAAGGCAAAGCCTTAGGCCTTGACAAAGCCATTCTTCATAGTATTGACTGCTGCGGTAAGAATTACATTTGTACAATTCTGTAAAATATGCATGTCAGAAGTTATGGTAACTTCTATATTTTACCAAAGTAACACGTATGTCCCTAAGTTTTCATCATCTCTGGAGTTCCTTATGCTTGCACCTTTGCTGAGGTTTCTTGAGCGAGATGTTTTGAATCTCCAAGGAATAGGAAAAGAATTTTAAAAGCAAACACTTACCGGTTTCTGTCTGGTTTGACTTGCACTAAATTCTTTATAATACAAATACAGGCCATATTAACTTTAAAAAACAGATATATTTCTATATATCCATTCATTCCAGCATCTGATGATACAAAAAAGAAGATGTACAGCTCCATCTTAGTAGTGGGAGGAGGCCTTATGTTTCATAAAGCTCAAGAGTTTCTTCAACACCGAATTCTCAACAAAATGCCACCTTCTTTTAGAAGAGTCGTTGAAAATGTTGAAGTCATCACAAGACCGAAGGTATACTGTTAACTGATAGCTAAATGGTTAATAACTATGACTAGTTAAAATCTTCAAAAGATTAAAAAAATACATACTCTTTCAAAACCACAGATTAGTTGCATATCTGAGGAGATTTAGGAGAGCTTTCAGCTCATAACATAGCGCTCTCCAATTATAGGCAGGAAGTTAGAGGTATAGCAAGAGTGTTACTAGTATTGATCACTGAAGCGTTTATTAGCTAAAGGCCATATTCTTAAAGAAGCAGTTAGTACTGGCCCGTGAAGTTAACCTGTCTGGCTCAGCAAGAAATTGTGTTAGGGTTTTTTATTACTATTAAGGTAAAAGAAAGTATGGCATTAAAAGAGCAATTTTCATTTGGCATTAATCAGCAAAATTTGTAAAAACAAAACTTGAGTATTTTTCAGAGCCTCCATTGCTGAGGGCAGGATTTCCATGACATGCCTAGAAGGCATCTTAAAAAAAAAAAAAAAGGTGACTTTGCTAAACACCTTAAATATTCTTTCCGTAGTTGTATCTCACTATTTTTTCCTAAATAATTTTGAAAAACTTCTTTTCTCCTCCCCTCACCCCCGAGATTCTAAGTGGTGAATACTGTTGGAAAAGTTAGGATACAAGTTTTGAGAACTATGCAAATTTACACCAATGATTGTGTACAATCTGTGTTTTGAATTTAGGATATGGATCCCCGCTTAATTGCATGGAAAGGAGGTGCAGTTTTAGCCTGTCTTGATACAACTCAGGAGCTATGGATATATCAGCGAGAATGGCAGCGTTTTGGTGTCAGAATGTTACGAGAGCGAGCTGCATTTGTATGGTAATGGATATGTTTACAGTGGAACATGATTAATTGGTGATTCTTTTCCCCAAATGCCCCCTTTTCCAGTGCAGATGTATTGATCTTCTGCTGATAGATATTTTTGTATTTTATTAAAACTAACTTCAACTGAGATTTTTCCAAAAGTGGTGCAAGTCTTCAGCATTGCTATACTTCATCTTTTGAATTGTATGCGTTGAATTCTGTGTACAAAGTATCACAGTCATCTCCAAATTCACTACATTTATATTATGTAGGTTACGTACATTAAAATCGCACAGTGTGGGAATTTGAGGTATAAAATACTGATGTGGCAGATGTTAAGCCAAGATTCATTCCAGATTCATTCCAGTACACAGAAGCAATAGCTGAAGAGTGCAGGCTGTGGGCTTAATGCCTTATTCCGATTCATACTCTAACGTAACCAGGAGATGAAATTGTTACGTAAGCAATCATCATGGAAAAAGTGTAATGGAGAACCCAAACTACAGTTGCTGTTGGTATTTTGCTTATATAATAAATCATATTATTCAGCAGAAAGACTTAAGAATTTGAAAGTGGAGTATTTTTTCTTGCCTGTTCTCATCATCAAAAGCTCTTGCTAGCTTTTCATTATCCATGGCAGTTATCCACTCTTTTCCCTATTTAAAAAATCCAATATAATACACTCAAAAGAGCTAGATGCATTTTCATATAGCCAGCACCAACCTCAGTCCTATGGTACAGGCACATGAGCTTTTTCTCCCAACAAATATTCCTTAGTTACAGAAGTGCTATTTGTTAGGTTTTTTTCTTCTGTAATGAAGGCTCCCGCCACCCTCAGATCACACCTCAAATCCATATCTGCAATTATAATTTAGTTTAAAACTATTAAAACACTTCTAACAATATAATAAATATCAAAGATCAATGAATGTGGTTTCTACAAAGCACAGGAGAAAGAACTGATTTCCTTTTAATCTGCTTTCATTAAAAGTTCTAAAGAGAAAGGATATTTCCACCCAACTTATGGATTATGCTGTAATCTTACCTGAAAGTATTTTACTGCAGGCTATGATTACATTCTTGTATTTTATTTAAGACTAGGACCTTTGGGCTCTCTTTTTATTCAAGATATAGCATACAATACTTCAAATTTTACTCTGGCAAGATTAGGTGTCATTGCTGGGTTTGTTTTTTTGGGGCGAGAAGGGGGCATTCCCTTCAAGAAAAGGGTCCAGAATTCCTGTTATAGAAGAAAGGGTTTTTTTTTTTTTAAGTCGCATGATTGTGATACAGAAGAGAAAGTACATATGTACAAAGATCTTGTTTAGATTTGTTGATATGCAAATGGTTCTCCACGGCAAACATTTCACAAGTCAAGTGCTAACGCTTGGACACCCTGAAGGGTGAGGTAAATTACTCCACTTTAAAAGCTACATTATTCTTACAACTGCGTATCAAACATGCTGTAAATGCACGCTGTAACTCAATAGAGTAACAGAATCACAAAACCAGCCTTTAAGTCATGTTGGAAAACCTGTGCTGCTTAACTGCACCTGAGGCTCCCATCAGTTAACTTCACAAACTCTACACAGAGGAGAGCAGTACTTGTAAATTACTTGATGGACTGTGTTCTGGTATTTACACAATCAATTATTTCTGACTGACAGTTTTATTTGAGCACAAATTTCTTATAATTTCATTTCTTATTATGGAAGTCACTTCTTAGTTTGCCACAATTTAGAAATGTTTTGTTCAGGATTTAGTTCAAATAAGTAAGCTTGTATTAAATATGGTCCAGCAGCTACAGCGCCTTACTGTTTGGTCAGCTATTGATACTGTTGTCTTCAGTTTTGTTAAGACTAGAGCTCAATATCCAGACACCTGTTAATTTCCTATTTCTTGCTATGCACCTCATTGCATGAAACAGAAAGGTCTCTGCAGAAGTTCTCAACGTCCTTCATAAGACAGTATTTTGGACAGAAGTTCAGAGCACTTGGTAAAGCGTCTTGTGAACTCACCTCTTTGAAAGAAACAACCATATATTTTTGTACAGAGGACTGATTCGTCATGTCACTGCAGAAGAGGTTACCTGCAAGAGTGAACGTATTTTCCATGTTACTGTGGTTTCTCATTGCTTTTACAAGAAACATCACATGCAGCAGCGGTAGGGTTTGAACTGAGGAAAATTACCCTATCTGCTGCAGCTTTTTGAGCAGCAAGCCAGTATAAAGGACCATTTTCAGCAATTCTCCTTTTCTCCCACACATCTAGAATAACATCAGTCTGGCAGCCCTCCCGCAGGAGTTCAGCAAAAGAAAGGACAGTGTGATGAAAACACGCTGCTTCTGGATATATAACCAGTACTTTAACATGTAGTTGTAGCTGCACCTGATGGAAGAATCACCTCCTAAATGAATCTTGAACGAAAAAGACACCATATGCTCTCTTAAAATGTCAGTATTTCTAGAAACAATGTAAACAAAATTTGAATGGCATTCTAAATTGGTATGGAGGAGTTGACTCTGTGCCTCTTACGTTTTTGCTAGAAAAAATGATACTTTTGTATAAAAGTATGAAAAGCAAAAATAGTGAACTAAAATTAGAATTTAGAGCTCAGATTGCCATCTTCATGATGAAACAGATCCAACTTAGACAACTTATCTACACTTCATCTCTCCAAGAATGTTGAAAACAATTTAGCAAGACAGTGTTCAGTAGCTAGAACAGTTTAAGGTCTACTACACCGAGGGAGCAGCCTTGCATTACATACTGATGAGAAGAGGGTAGCAGAGGCATGGTACTTAATCTGTTAGTCATTCTGCAAAACTAATACTGTGGAAAAAAGTGCTAAGCAAACAAAAATTAAACAGCAAAATGCTCGCATGACCCCAGTTGATGTTTGCTAAAGAAGAAACGGCTGACCAAAAAATTGTCCACACTCTAATGATTCACTGTTTTTACAAGTGTTTAAGAGATTAAATATTTACTCTCCATTTAGGAAAAGAACAATGGAAGGAAAAATGCTAGGCCTACATTAGCAGGTAGTGTGGTAGAATGGCAGAGACTACAGAGCAAAACAGTTGGGGCCAAGGAACAGATTTCTGCACTAAGTATTTCAGGGGAGTTACTGCAGCCTAGCCCTAGTCCAGTCCTGTGGCCTACATACCCATTAGTGGTTGGACTATGTTAGATTCATTAGAGCACATCTTCCAGTTTAATTTCATCTGAGAGAATCGAGGCTGCACTCCTCAACCACCCTGCAATACGAACCAAACCGTAGTGAGGCCGGTGGGCAAGTCCCTTCAAAAGCGCAATACTGATTTCAACTAAAACATTAATGTAGCCACATCTGGAGTTTCCTAAACAAACTTGAGAGAGTTTCTATTACGATGATACCTAAAAGGTAGTCTCTTTCATATGACCTTATCTCCTCTAAAAGGATGCTTGCAGCAAAACTCGAAGAACAGGAATTATAGAAATACTAAAGTTCAAAAAAGTGAGGACTCTTACCTTAGTCTGTGATGACGCAAGCTACCACAGCAATAATACATACTATTGCAAGTAGAGCAGCAAGGAGAAAACACACAAATCTTCCAACTGAACCGATTGTGAGGATCTCTCAAAGAGAAAGAACAATCACTTTGAAACAAGTCTTGCACAGCTGAAAAAGCTATCTTCAGTTAATAAATTATTGAAATGAGCATTTCCAATGTCTGTACATGGAAGAGAAATTGTGCTAAAAGGTAATGCAAAATGGTTAGTAATCACATTGAGAACTACAGAGCTGTTGAGTAAGTTACTTAATTTTCTTCCCTACTTTGAAAGAAACAAGACATACCAGTCTGAATCTGCTCCCTCCAAGTTCCTCCCACGTTTCTGGAATGTACTTTTCCTGCAGCCTGGCATCTCATCAGTTGTTCTCTCTTCCTTTTTGTTTAGAGTTTTACCATGGTCAATAGTTACAAAATAACCAATTCCTGAACTGCGGCATTAGCATATTAAGCATAAAACTTCAACTTTTAAGAGGAGGAAGATGAAAGGCAAGATTTGCCAAGGCCGGCGTACTTTAAGTCATCTAAGACCAGTCATCTGCTTTTTAACAGGATTTTGACATTCAAATATCTGTATACCAAAACATTTATTTTCCCAGATTTTCACAAACATGCAGGGGAAAATCTGCTGAATACACATGATACATAATGCAACAGAAAACCTTGAGCAGTTTCTGTTTAGTTTGCATGGAATATTGACTCAAGAATGACAAATACTCGACTAACCATTGGCTTTCATCCGCACGCAGTTTGTTAGGTTTTCTGTAGGCCTCGTCAGTCATATCCACACTTAGCAAATTATTGGGGGGCGGGGGAGAAGTAGAATAATTCCAATACACAGTTAAATGGGATTTCTGCACAGATTAATTCCTTTCACATATTTCCTTCTGTACTATGGTTTGGGCTCCTGACAGGAATACTGTGTTTCCTAAAACTGTTACCAGATTTTCTTGAAAGATTGTTTCCTTACAACTGATACAAATAACAAAAATGAAGCGAGATTCATGAGATAAGTAAGAATCCAAGAAAATTCAGTGTAAACATATCAGGTATGTTTGCTTTAAGCTTGTAACACAGGGACACTCTACAGAACATATAGACTTAAATTACCACCATGCGAAGAGGCTTGATATCAACCAATTCATAAGTAAAAAAAAAAAAAAAAAAAAAAAAAAAAAAAAAAAAAATGCTTGTGTCTTGTTTGTTAGTCAGAAATAGTACAACTCTTCACATCAATTAACTATATAAAAGCAAATAGTCTTTTCACTGAAAATAAATCAAAAATGTTACTTACCTCTACAAAAGTATCAGTGCTCTCATCACTCCCTGGTATCCTCGCAGAAAATCTAGTTTCATTTATCTAATAATGAAATGAAATCCCAAAGGAGTCTGGGAGGGAGAAAAAAAGTCAGAGGCATTTATCACAAAAGGAGTCATTACTAAGTTAAATCATATTTAATAGGCTTTAAAACTATTATATATTCTTATCAGAATTATAGATAGTGCATATATTTATCTTTAAATCTACTAGTCTAATATAACAAAACAGGGTAAATACCTGTCCCGATCCAATGTCGGGAGAGGTTTCAGTATGATCCCGAGACCAAGATTAAGACACAAACGAGGTCAAATGCCGTGTACCAAAGACAGCTTTTTATTATCAAAAGTAGAAAAGAGAAGTTAGTGATGACAGGATAGAATGGAATAAAAAGACAGAAGTTAAACAAGCATTCGGGACAGAGTTGCAAGGATAGTCACCACCATGGATCCACGGCGTCCCGAGGGTCCAAGTCTTTTGATGTTTCAGCAGTGGGCGATCGCACCAGGCTTGTCTTGGCAGTCCCTTTTATCCTCATTCCAGGGCTGCAATTTCCATGACAACAACACGTACCTGCATATCTCCGCATTCCTGCATATGCGCACATGTTTCACGCGACCCCAGGACCCCAGCCCCACTCTTCACGCGACTGGCGCCTGACTCGGCAGGATGTCTTTAAATACCTGCCGATCCAATGTCGGGAGAGGTTTCAGTATGATCCCGAGACCAAGATTAAGACACAAACGCGA
>NW_008795909.1:14130713-14144562 GCF_000699145.1 Aptenodytes forsteri
GGCTTGTCTTGGCAGTCCCTTTTATCCTCATTCCAGGGCTGCAATTTCCATGACAACGACACATACCTGCCTATCTCCGCATTCCTGCATGTGCGCACACATTTCACATGACCCCAGGACCCCAGCCCCGCTCTTCACGCGACTGGCGCCTGACTTGGCAGGATGTCTTCAAATGTTTTACAGTTCAGTCTCCCACTTGTAGCCGTTACCTCTGTGGCCTTGTAGCAGCCAGAGGATTCTTTGCTTAGACAAACAATCTTTGAGACAAATGATTTACAGTTCAGTCTCTCACAATACCTTAGTAGGAATTACAAGCAAGGTGTGTTTCATGTTAGTGAAGCCTAATTGACTAGTTACTATGTATTTTCTTACGTTTTCATGTTCATTGATTAAGCTCATTCTGAATAATACTGTTTAAAAACATTCTTAAAAATAAAGAATATCATCTCAAAAAGTAAAATAACATATTGTAACAGTGGAGCAGAGCTCTTCTGAGGGTAACCACGGTTCTTTTAGACCATCTCCTCAGTGTTTGCTGGCCAGCTCTGCTGATTTGACTTCAGTGGAAGCATATGCCTCCTGCTGTGCTAATACAGAAGGAGAACTTAGAGAGCTATGCTTCCAATTTATTATGATTTAACAGAAAATTACCTTTGCTTCCATTTTTTTCAAAAAGTCCTTCATACTTTTGATGCTCATAAACAGTATTAAACATTCAAGCCTGAGACTGCTTGTTGTAAAATTCACTTCTAATTCTGTCTCTATTCTACAAACAGTTATATTTGGATTCCACAAACTTCCTGAGGGTTGAAAAGATTTCAGTTTAAAATTGATAATAACTATGTAAATGATGAAATGGATTTCTGCTATAACTGTGCCTGTGATAGGTGCCATACACCCTGCAGATGGCACCTTATGACCGAACAGAGTGTTTGTGCTTTTGAAGGGGCAAGTCAGAAGTGTTAGTTACAACAGGGATCCCCTGCAGTTGTTTGAATTCAGGCACTGTTGCTTGAAAATGTATATGGTAAAAATATCTAGCCCATTAAACCTCCAACAGATTTATAAACGGTAGTACCTAGTACTAATGACACATCTGCATGCTCAAAACTGCAAGGAATTTGTTTAGTCTACTAAAGGTACTTTTGTTCATGTCATAGTGTACCAACCAGTAACTAGACTAAACTCATCATCTCAGAGAAACCAAGCAAACTTCTCAATCCCATATTCATGGGTTAAAATATGGCATTATTCTGTAAATTAACCTGTACAGAATTCTCAAAATTCCCATTTTAAGGCCATGACTATGATATAGGGAAAGATTCAGAAGTAGGTCTTAGACCCTATTAAATATTCAGGCAAAGATGATGTTGTGAAACACTTTTGAAGAGTCATGTTTCCCCCTTCAGTATGATGTCTATATGCATACATAGCACTTACCCATTTCAATACAACTTCTGCTGTATTTCATTACATTATCTTTACAGACAGTGAATTTAAATGGATATTTAAAATTTTAGCAAGTGCATGATCTGTGTGCATTTTCACTAAAGTCTATTGAAATATGCATAAATGAATCCCTAAGTACAATATATTTTAGAAAGGACAATTCAAAATAGGTACTAGCCTATTTAGCCTATTTAGCTCCTGCTCCGTGAACAGTGGCTTTGTCTTATTTTCTATCACCATCCTTACTTCTATCACCACCTCCTCAAACGCACGCACGCACTCACACAAAACACACTCCACTTACATAATCTTCATAGATAGCTGCCTAAAATGTGATAGTGATGAGTAGGCATTAAGTAAAAAAATCCCAGTGGTCTTTCTCGTTGCAACAAAAGCTTGTTTACCAGCGATTATCTTACTACAGATTAAAAGAAACCAAAAGAAAAGCATCCTGTTATCAGGCTGCTCTGCTTATTATCTCTCTATCTCCTGACAATACAAGTCAAAACAAAAAAGAAAATTAACAGGTATGACCTATTTCAAACTGTAGTTAATTCAACCCGATCTAGCTGGGGAAAGTCCTCTGTATAGAATAGTACTATGTACACAGCAGCAACGCCTTGATCCTGACTCAAGAAGTCACATCTTTAAGGGAGGTATAATGATTATGGCTGCCTTCTCAGCTTAATGATTATGGCTGCCTTCTCTCTGCTTTTCTGCTCTCTGCTCAGTCGCAGGTATACTTCCATTGTGTCTTTGTACCCATGTCTGTCCTTGCAGCTCTAATAAAGTGATTTTCAGTGTTTTCATTGCAGACCTAAAAACATCCCACTGAAGGCAGAAAATCCTAAGTAAAATATCTTCTATTCTAACAAGTGTGGTCCCAGAGCTGGGAACCAGAATTCATAATTCTGCTGGGGAAAAATGGACTCTAAAGTTTTGTAGGATATTATAATTTCTAGCCCTTTCCATGTCCACAGGCTATAAGCTCCCTTTATGTCCCCTGCACTCCACAAATAACACCTACCTTATCTTTTGTGAGAATATCAGCAAGATACTCTCCTCCCTAGACTCCAAACATTTTTTCCCAGCTTGTATTTAGTTTTGGCATCCACTGCTTTTGTTTCTAACATAAAGAAAGGTTTGATACCCAAAAGCTTGGCTATTTTTTCTCAACGTAGTACTTTTGCCTACAAGCCCTATCCTGTCCATGATTCCCAATGCCATAGTGTCTTGTGTATTTATGACTGCAACCAAGTCATTAACAAATCAAAAGCTTTACTGAACATGTATTTGCTCCATAGAGGGGCTGGCTGCATTCACTGCAATAATGCACCCAGAGCCACAAAGTCAGTTAATATATTGGTCAACCCAGGAGAAAATACCTCTATTGATTTGGAAGCATGTAGGTTTACACAAACCAATCTCTTCAGAACAATTTTCTACCTTAAACCTTGACGGTTAAACTGAAAGGCAGTAGAATACCTTTTATTTGCTCATACCACATTTCTGGCATTACCTTCTAGAGTTCATTTTCTTATTCTCCTTAGGATCCCCACCAGCCACTGTGACAACAAACTTACCACCTGTGCTGAGGCTCCAACTTATATTCATGAAATAGGACTGAAATTGTGTTTCAGCTTCTTTTTCAACCGATACAGCACTGAGACTATGAAGATCTGCTGGTGCAATGCCATACCACTTTCTCAGCTCAGGAGCAGAACCTTGTGAAAAAATGCAGCCAGGAATTAAAATAGGCTGATCATAGCTAACATATCCCCATTTGTCCATCAGTCTCTGGATTGCATGTTTACCTGGTGTTGGGGAAAATGAAAAATAAATTTAAAAAAAAAAAATCACACTTTGAATTTTGAATTTCAGTATCAGTTTATGAATAACAAAGCCATTCTTCCCCCATGCACCCAGAAAAATCTCTCTCTAGAAATCACAGAATGAAGAACCTGGTGTTTACTCCCTTTCTTGTTTAGCTATACGAAAACTATTTGTCTTAAGCTGCAGTGACTGTTAAAAATCAGAAGAGGTATGGTATAAGCAGATAAAGTCATAATACTAACGTAAGTTTGTAGATGACATGTTTGCGGGACGTTTTCTGTACCAGTATTTACGTACCTCTTTCATTATATGTAAGGTGAAAACATTTCTTTAAAAAGCCATACTTTTTAAAAGAATGCAAAATGCATACTTTGCAAAATGCAATAGCCCTGGAATCTCACGAACTAATCCTGTGTCTCTGGCAACGCAATGAGCCGAAACAAACTGTCAGAATTCCAGTGTTCCTTTGGGTGGACCAGAAGTTATGCAACAAACATGGAACTCCTCCTCTTCTGCAGAACTGAGCAATGCCCCTTATCCTAAGAGTTTGTCAGGGAGAAGTTGGGAGGCAACTAGAAATCCATCTGAGAAGGGAGATAAGTTCCTGGGAGCACTGAGATGTGGAAGACAAATTTAACTGGAATCTGTTTTATCGGGGAGACAGCGAGAAAGAGAGAGAAAATTTAAAGAAGGACGGTGCAACACAAGTTCTAGGTATGTAAAGAAAGTATGCCACTTTTAGTTTATTTTAGCAATCACAGATTGGAAATTGGATTTTTTTAAAACTTTCTGTTTGTACATACCTGTTTCTAAGCCACACACAACAGACTGTAAGAAAGAAAATTAGTGTTATTTTTCTTGAAAGCACAAATTGAGCAGTCATATCTACATAAAGACAGTATTCTCTGTGATCTTTAGTATTTTCAAAATCCCAGCTTTAAAGAAATAACATCAAGTTGAAGGCAGAAATCACACTTTCAGTTCCCTCGAGTTACAGGTACCCCCTTGAGCTATTAAGAGAAGACAGCAGAGTAATATCTTACTATCCCAGAGCTATTAAAACATACATGACAAAATAAATTCCTCTTCTGTTTTGCACATGTGGTAGGATTTTTGTGTCTAATTAGCTTTACTACCTTCTTATACGGCCAATTTCTTCTTGCAGCAAACATGCACATACCAACAGAAAAGAAAAATCCATATTGTTTGATGTTTGTGTTGTTTTGTTGCGGGGAGAGGGGGCTGTTTATGGTGGGGTTTTTTTTGCTAAAGGCACAATAACTTAGTTTTCTCTCAGAAAATGACATTAAGTTATTGTTAAATTAATTTCCAGCAAGTTCCTGAGCCAGAAGTATACAAGTGTGCTCACAGATAACAAATGAACAGGGGGAGAACAAAGTAACAAGGTCACTACAAACGGTGTGACAAGCCATCGTCACCACTCAGCAGTTACATTAGCTCTTCTGGATAGCCTTTTTTTTTTTTTTTTTGAATGGACAAACGGTGTGACAAGCCATCGTCACCACTCAGCAGTTACATTAGCTCTTTCTGGATAGCTTTTTTTTTTTTTTTTTGAATGGTGCTTAGGGGCTTCAGCACAGAACTTAAAAGGTAGCTTCTTATTCAAACCCTTGAGACTGTAAATAAGGTGGACACCGGACACCATAGACTATTAATTTATTTTATATTTGTGTAGTACTTACCAAAAAACATATCTAAAGGTAGCTTCTTATTCAAACCCTTGAGACTGTAAATAAGGTGGACACCTTGGAAAATAGACTATTAATTTATTTTATATTTGTGTAGTACTTACCAAAAAACATATCTGGACCGTAAAGACAGATCATAAGAAAGGAAGACTATATCAACACTTCTGGACATTTTATGTACTAAGGGATCTCTTCCTGTAATAGGTAGGAGTTATTGCTTTGGCTCTACACTACCATCCTATTCTTCAGAAAAGAGCCGACACCCTTCCTTTTAAAAGACAGATTATCATGTTTAAAACACTGATTACTATCAACATTTGAGACTTGTTTGTCTTGGAGTCAAACATCATTGAGCGAGAGGCTATCTTGATAATACCACGTACTGACTTTGAACTCAGCAAGTTTCCTTCTTCACCATAAATCCTTTAGGACAAATGTGTTCTTGCTAAGGTGAGTGGCTTCTCCTCACAACAATTTTAAAGGAAAGAAATCTGCTGAGTAAAGCTGAGCATAGCAGCTATGGATTCAAGCCATTATCCCATACAGGAATAGAGATCACCCAACTGTAGCCACCATCTGTAGCCACAGCAGCATCCATTTTCCTTCTAGTGCATGAAGAATCAGTTTCCCTTGACGTCTTCAAGTCAGTGTAAGAAACTGTTCATTTGCTTTTGATGCAGAATAGACAGGAAAAAAGAGGAAGGTGGATGATTTCCCATTCTCATATCTTACCAGTTTAGCTTGTCCCCTGCCACTACAGCTGCTCAGTACCAAATTCAGCAGGACACAAGCTGCCAGACTCATCTCCGTTGATAAAAATTATACAATCTCTTCAGTCTGGATAGAATTACTTTTTCTTCCCAAAACCAACTTCACTACAAATCATTCATAGCCTAAGCTGTGTGCCAAGACCTTTAATTATCCTTTTCCTTCCTCCCAAGCAATTTATATCTCAGTGCTTCCCCCCACCCACATGTCATGCCATCACTCCCATCAGCAAATTTTCAAAGCACCACAAGAAAAACCTAATGCATTTAGGTCAGTAAATACAGAAAGAAATAACTTACAGTATGGAGAGAAACACACAGGTGACAGCACAACACAGAACCAGATGTCCACTCCCTGATATGCTTAGCACCACTACAACTCTCTTTAAACCTTGGTCAACAGGAGACTGGATAGACAAAATGGAGTTTGGTTGGGGTTTTTTTTTGTAATTTTAAAATTTTTACCCTTTTGCAGCCTTCTCTGCAAGCTAGTAGTGCTGATGCAGAAAGCAGTGGTGTACAGCAGGCAATGACAAGTACCCATTTTTAATCCTGACATTTTTTTCAACCTTAATCCATCCCTGTATTAGATGAAAATAATGGGCTGATAATCAGCCTTACTTCCCAGAAGGTCTGATCTTTTACATGTATTTCCCTCCTTTCACAAATACAGGTGTGGGGGTTTTTTTAACTTTGATCTTTAAGTTAGAATATTGGGTCTGTGTACCAGGCAGATGGTGCAATGACAAAACCTTAACAGACAAAATTTAACAACAAGTGGTTGAAAGTCATCCTAGCCTGATTGTTAAAAACTCTGTATTTCCCACTTTTTTAAACAATGACAACAAATTAATGTTTTGGAGTTAATATTGTTACATTTTTAGCTCTCTTTTTCACTATTTCTTTTTGAGCATGTAGATCTTGCATTTAGTCATATAGAAGACTTGCGAAAGATAAGACTTGATATTCCTTAGATTTCTTACATAAAGGAATACAGAAGAAAAAAATTAAACTGAAGAAAATTCCATCACCAACAAAACAAGCTTTCATATTAAACTGAAACAACAGATAAGGTCAAGCTGCTGAGCACCATTTCTGAAATGATTGCAAAAAACCTACAGATTTAGATATTTGCAAAAGCTGTAGAACTATGGAACTATATTTTAACTCACTGGTAGTTCCAAAAAAGCAAAAATATTCTTTCATTTTAAGCAAGAAATTTTATTCAATTAGAGAATGAATTTTAATGTTGTGTTTAGTTATTTCTATTGGTAAGTATTATTATGGTAAGTAACAAAATTGTAAAACCATTTGATAAATGTAAAACGAGGATTTTTTTAATTTGTTGTATTGCTTACAATTTAGTGAAACTAACTTTAGCCATTAAATTCCAGAGGTTTGAATCTGCACTTTTCATTGAAAGACAAACAAAAATTACTCAGCTCCATGGACTGCAAAGATACATTATTCGACTTTTGAATAAGTGAATAAGTGCACATGAATCTCAGCTCTGCAGATGCTGGCTGTCTGAACAGAACTGAAAAACTGCTGCATGGCTGTAAGACATTTGGACCAAGAACACGTACTGACAAGTTACTGGAAAATAAAAAACTTGAAGAAAACCGAAGCCTTGTCCAGGTGACAACTGCTATTCTGTCACTTTTGGGGATTAGAAAAACTAGCCTGAGGCCATCTTTGTTAGGTCTTTAAGGACTTCCTTGCTGAATTACACAAACATTAAAAACTCGTGAAACAATTCCTCAATCTGACTGTGTATTCAAATTAAAATGAAAGAAGTTTTGCTGTGAGCAAAATTATGTGCAAGTAAAACATCAGTCCTTCCGAAATCTCAAGGAACATCCACCACGTCTATAAATCCACACAGGAGCCTTATCTGCAGTGAGACTGCTTGACTTGATTTTACTACACATCAGAAACTTCTGTTGAGGGAGACTTGGGAAGGAAAATGGTGAGATCTGTTTCTTTATGAGGTATTAAAACCCCTCACAGATTGTTCTTTTCCCATTCATAGTTTTGTTAGATTAACAAGTCTAAACTCTTCCCCCCATCCTCAATTAATTCCCCAGTGAATTAGGAAGCTGTAAAGAAAATATTCTCAGTCCTCATCTGAAGGCATTAGACTTCTTGAATCTTTATCACAGCTTTTACTTCAAGTTTTTTGGTTTGCTCTCCAGGTTTTTGAGCAGAAGACAATATACAATGCAACAAATGCTTCTTTCACCTCACCGCTGCTTATATGCTTGACTCCTGCAAGTCTTTTTGTCAATGACTCTCTAAAGCAAAACCAGGCCATATATCTTTTTGACTAAAACTGAGCAGAAAGACCATCACATCAAATGCTCATTAGCACCTCTTATCCTAAATGGTTAGCTTTACTCAATTTTCATGCACTATTTTTAACATTTTTCTTTTAAGGATTTTTCACCTCACAGTGATCAGATATGTTTCTATTAATACAGTTACCGGAACTAAGCACATTTTATACTGCTTTTTTATCACTGACCATAAATAAAGCTTTCTGTTAAGGCTTTCTCTTGTATCAATCAATATTTCGATTATCCCATTGATGAAATTAGGTGCTGATTCCACTGAAGTAAACTAAGTTATTCGAGTGTAAAAAAAGATGTAACAGAAAAATCCACACCCTGTCTTCAAAATTGAGAAATAAACATTCATGTCTTTCACATGACAGCCCGTTGGTTGAATAAGGCAGAGAAAGACAACTTTCCAGGAGATCCAAACAGGGCAGTTCTAGAAAATGGAAACTGAAAGGAACAATGAAGACCCTGTTAAAAAAAAAAAAAAGGTCAGTGTGCAGCAGGGCACTGCATGACAGGAAGTGGGTGATGACAGTACTGGGGAAAAGCAACGGAAGACGACTAAAAAGATTCAGATGATGATGATGGGAGTTACATCCAGTTGGCGGCCGGTCACGAGCGGTGTTCCCCAGGGCTCAGTACTGGGGCCGGTCTTGTTTAATATCTTTATCGATGATCTGGATGAGGGGATCGAGTGCACCCTCAGTAAGTTTGCAGACGACACCAAGCTGGGCGGGAGTGTTGATCTGCTCGAGGGTAGGAAGGCTCTGCAGAGGGACCTGGACAGGCTGGATCGATGGGCCCAGGCCAACTGTATGAGGTTCAACAAGGCCAAGTGCCGGGTCCTGCACTTTGGCCACAACAACCCCATGCAGCGCTACAGGCTTGGGGAAGAGGGGCTGGAAAGCTGCCCAGCAGAGAAGGACGTGGGGGTGTTGGTCGACAGCCGGCTGAACATGAGCCGGCAGTGTGCCCAGGCGGCCAAGAAGGCCAATGGCATCCTGGCCTGTATCAGAACTAGTGTGGCCAGCAGGAGGAGGGAAGTGATCGTGCCCCTGTACTCGGCACTGGTGAGGCCGCACCTCGAATACTGTGTTCAGTTTTGGGCCCCTCACTACAAGAAGGACGTCGAGGTGCTGGAGCGTGTCCAGAGAAGGGCAACGAGGCTGGTGAGGGGTCTGGAGAACAAGTCTTATGAGGAGCGGCTGAGGGAACTGGGACTGTTTAGCCTGGAGAAAAGGAGGCTGAGGGGAGACCTCATCGCTCTCTACAACTACCTGAAAGGAGGTTGTAGCGAGGTGGGTGTCGGTCTCTTCTCCCAAGTAACAAGCGATAGGACGAGAGGAAATGGCCTCAAGTTGCAGCAGGGGAGGTTTAGATTGGATGTAAGGAAAAATTTCTTTACTGAAAGAGTGGTGAAACATTGGAACAGGGTGCCCAGGGAAGTGGTGGAGTCCCCATCCCTGGAGGTATTTAAAAGACGTGTAGATGAGGCACTTAGGGACATGGTTTAGTGGGCATGGTGGTGTTGGGTTGACGGTTGGACTCGATGATCTTAGAGGTCTTTTCCAACCTCAATGATTCTATGATTCTATTCTATGACAAAGTGATAGAAAAGATCAGATGTTAGTTCTCTGAGCCAAGGACAGAAGGGGCGATCCTCTGAGTAGCCAAGGATAAGGTAGCATCACTGATTTGTACAGATTGACAACAAACCCATGAAATACTGGACACACTGCAGCCCTTGCAATGCAGTGGGAAACCCCTCCATTTTTTTTGTGTTCAAAACAGTGAACACAGCCAGAATTTTGTGTTACAGGTCTGCCCCTGCTTAACTGATGAAATTGCTCTGCTGCTTCATAAAACAGCTTTTTTTTTTAAGCTAATATCTCATCAAAAGAGAAGTCATTGGGCATCAGGAAGAAGGAACACTGAAGAGCTGGGGGAAAACTAGAGTCCCAGCAGACAATTCCTCGCTGCAGTTCACAAACGCTTATTGAAAAGACATAAGAAAACGCCACGCATAGAAAGAATGCATTGCACTTCTAGAATATTCCCTGTTTTCTCTCCAGTTAGATTTTATAGCCTCGGTCCAAGAAACATGGGATTCAAGTGGAAAAATTAAGATGGGGGGGCGTTAAAAGACTACCATGAAATCTTGGAGTTCACTTCTACTAAGAGTGAATTGAGGAATTTTCATCTGCATTTGAACAGCCAGACATCAACAGGCACAACTTCGTGGTCTGAAGTTTGACTTTCCCGCCTGAAGTTTTCCCTTGCATACAGTAAGAAAAGTTTCAATAAAAAGACAGGCTAGAAAAAAGTGACAGAATTTTTAATTACCATTTGCTTAACGTGAGAAGGGAAGAATAAACATTGTTATCATGACTTTCATAAGTGACTCATGATTTTTCAATTTTTTTTTTTTTGCTTAAGGTGACAGATTCTGAATTAATCTCTAGAAAACATTCTACTCAAATTGACCTTCCACTAGCTAAGCTTAAAAACAAAGCAACTGAGAAGCATCAGCCTGGATTCTAACACTTCATTAAGGACTTACATATAACTGCTGTTTTGCACATTTAAACAGTAATAGATGCTCGCGTCACTTGGTGCTCTGCTAAACAGAACAGTAATATTTAAAAATCAATTCTGTTTTCTTTTATAGTCCTCTCAAGTTATTCATAGCTGAAGACCCTTTCTTGTAGAACCTAGAGTAGAAATTAGTACAAGTTGTTAGTATTAGCTGCAAGAAAAGAAAATGTAGCAAAACTGGAGCAGGTCAAATTATAGAAAATTCTAAATAGTCACTAAGCCTAGTGTATCCGTATAGATAATAAAGCACACTCACTTTTTATTTGTTTCTTGTCTACTTCAGTCAGAGCTTTTGTAGCTTGTAGCTTAAAAAAGATAATGCCCTGCCTTTGTTTAAGTTTCTGACACTGAAGATAATCCTGATTTATGCTAATCTATTTTCAAGAATTAGGACCACAGAATTTTAGCACGTGGACCCATCCGTTACTCTTTAGCGGTTTTGGTTCTTTTCTGTTTTTCTATATTGTTTTATTCCTGAGAAATGTGTACTTATTAATTCACTTTTTCCTGTCATGACTGTATTTACAGTGTCTCAATTAACTTATTATTTCTATGGCAAAACACAAAGGTGAGTTATGCCCTTTACGAAATAATTAATTTTTTCTTTTGTCTTTGAACTATAATCTCAAGCATAGATTTTCTATGCTTTTTTCCTAGTAAAATATTTCAAATTTCACTATAGAACATCTTGTCATCAACCTCTAAAAAACAGGTTAATAGAAAGCATGCACCACTGACTGCCCAAACAAGAAGATAAATCTGTAGGGGAGAAACTCTATAATGAGACAAAGTTGTTTAATACATCTCCTCTTTCACAATTATTTCAAACTTTGATGAAGATTTTAAAAAATAAGCTGAAAAGACCTTTTAGAAAATAAATCTTCTACCCATCACATAAGTAGAGACCAGAGCTGATAGTTCATTTCTATGTGAACATAACATTATTTTCCATACAAGTTAGTACCTTTGAGATTCCCGTAACTGCTCTACCCAAGCAGTACTGTGTAAACAAATTATGGTCATCCATGCAAACTTAAGGGCTCTGCTTTCCAAAAAACATAACTTAAACATACTGCGACACAAACAATATCGATACTAAAGTTTCACTAACTGTTGTGCTAATTCATGTATTGGTTTATTGTCTTTCCAAGAGTTTTGAGGTAGCATGAACCAAGTGTAGTAATGCATATAGCAGAATCCACCCTGCTCTCCCACTTCTCTCTGACAGAAAAACAAAACACTAGTTGCCATAAGATCCTAATCGTCACCTCTACAGACTGGTGTTTGGGAGTCTGTTCCATGTGAGGGTCAGGGTTGCACACGAGTAATTGAGCCTATACTTTTAGGTCTGCTTCAGCCACATTTTATGGGCAGAATGCATTAAAATCGAAGGAATCAACAAATTAACATTTTTTTTTTCTGTAGGAAAGAAAAAACAGTTATTAATTCTTATTAGTGTCATCAGAGTGCTTAAGAGCTCTAGCAAGGGACCAGGACTAGGACTCCACTGCAGCTAGTGCTATACAATCAGAGGTCAAAACCCCACTATTCACTGAAAAGAAATAGAATAGTTCTTAAATGTATATATTTCATGCATATTTATGTATATTTTTAATATATTCTTATACACATCGAATGCATATTTTCTATAGACTTTTTATTTGCTTACTGAATAAAAGCACTGAAGGTATACAAAATTATTCAAACACTGCAAACACCCATCAGCTTGGTTTCAAGCAGTCTTAATCACTATGAAGATTAAAGACCACTTACATCAACTACACATTTACTCATAGTTCCACAGGCGACAATTACTCTGTGCCATTAATGAATAATTATTCAGAAGTTCACAGTTTGGTGCCTAAGTATGAATAATCAACCACCCAGAGACTGTCCATTATTTTCTTCTTATCTAAGTAAGAGCAAAAACATTAACAAACAATTATCCCAGAAAATTATTAATCATACAATACATTCCAAGCAGAGCTATAAGGAAGGACTCAGGAAAATAATCAGCATCTACAAGCAATATCGAAGATATTGTAGCAGAGACTATTGTCATTACAAGATGTCTGGAGAACGTGTAAGTTCTCACAACAATTATCTTGATTAGTCTTCATTATATCATCGTTATTCTACCATGAGCATTCTGAATGGGAAAACAAGACTCTTGGGTTCATCCTCCAGCAGCCCAGCAGAGCACTGGCACTGACTCTTCACAAAGTACCGATCCTTGGCCATTTCCCAAGGAATGTTATGGGATCCTCTCCCCACCACTACCTTTTAACGCAGTTTAGCCTACACTGAACATGCACTGACGTAGGATATACTGAAGATACTTAGAGGGCAAAGCCAACAGAAAAGTTATATGACAGTTACAAAGGCCCTGCAGTATTTTTAGTACTTTTGGCTACCCGGTGGGATACTGTTGAGAATTATTGCCGAATGCACGCTTATCAATGATGACTACCAAAACCGACTAGTCCTCACTGCTGAGGTAACTAGTTAGTCACCACAGACTGACTCGGTGGGACAACTCGTTTTACTACTTGCTCACTTCCAAACCAACGTGTTGTCTTTGAAATACGCGTTACACAGGTAAGGATCACAATTAAAGACTTGAATTGCAGGCGCCAGCTCCGCTTACAAACGCAGCCCTTGAGCACCGCGCCCACAAGCTAACACAGCGACCACCGTCCGTTAGTGGCCGGTGAGGAGCAGCGGCGGCGGCAGGGGGACAGGACGGGCGCGGCAGGCCGAGCGCTGCCCGCGCGGGCACAAGCCGGGCGCCTCCGCCCGACGTGAGGTTTCCCGCCGCTCTCCCCTTCACCTCAAGCCGCGTTACAGCTCCCAACGCTTCCGCTGGAAAACGGTTTCGCAGCTGAGGTGGCAACGCTGTCGAATACATTTGCTTTAAGGAAAAATAAATGCCTTTTGTTTACCCCACTAAAGGGCCGGGTAAAAAAGTTAAAGTGCTCCTGGGAAGGGACGGGGAGGTCGCCTCAGCGCCGGGGCTGGGCCTGCCCTGCCGCGCCGCTTGCCCCAGCTCCGGCCACTCCTGTTCCGGCTGGCGTGCGGGATCGGCGAGAGAGCGGCGCGCCGAGCCGCCCGGGGACTCCAGCGGGATGGGTGAGGCGGGGGGGCTCGGGCCCCTCGC
>NW_008795909.1:14144947-14160839 GCF_000699145.1 Aptenodytes forsteri
GGCCCTCTGTGCTCCACCGCCGGTGGCAGCCCCCCACACACAAGCGGTTCTGAGGGAGGCGCAGGCCTCCCCGGCCGGGAAGGAGAGAGACGCAGCCCGTGGGTGCCCTGTCCTGCGGAGGGGACCGGGACAGGCCTGCGGTCACCCTCCTCGGGGCGGCTGAACGGGAGCCCGATCCGGCCCCGGGCCACTGTGAGGAGCAAAAGCCGTTGTAGGCGCCCCAGAGCAGGGTCGCGGGCTGCCCGCAGACCTGCAGGAGTTTACAGCAGTCTGACGCCCTAGGCCAGCAGGTACGTTTGTTCATAAAGGGTGAAACGGTGAGGTAAGTAGGCTTGAACAGTTTCAGCCGTGGAAATGAAACTTACAACAAGGTTTCTGTAAGTGAGTGAACTTTTTTACTAGCAGGACTGAAGGGAAAGTGAATCCAAAACTCTCCCACAGCAGGTGAATTTAGACTGTGTACACAATCTGCGGGGGGGTGGGGAGGGAAGCAAGAGCTGCTTTTACCTGAGGAGCTGTTCCTTCTGCGTCTTACACAGACAGGCCTGACAGGATTTGGCAGCGCAGTGCCGTGAAGGGTAAATGTCCAGCAAATGTCCCATTGCTCTACTGCACCATGTATTGTCCATGCTGTTGGACATGTCCGGGAGAGGGTCATATTTTACATCTGCCAGAGAAGATACTGTTTACTCCCTGTCCTATTTTGCCAGGGCCAAAACTTTCAGCCACAGTGACCATCTCCTCTTTGTTTCAGGATCAGGTTAGAGGAACTGGAGTAGGATAGTGCTCATGCAGGAGGACCATGCATAGATGAGAGTGGGTATGGATCAATACGACAAGAAGAATTGTGCATGGAAACTAGTGTTTTCATCCATTCAATCCAACTATGTATGTTGGATTTAAATTAAATCAGAATGGCTTGATTTTTGACCTCCACACTTCAGAACTTAAAAGCACAGAAATTTGTGAATCATCTGCACACTGATTCTCAAAGTCACTTGAGTATTATGACCAGGACACTGTTGACTGACTTCACTCCCAACTCACTCTTTGCAAGATAAAAATCCTCTCAAATGTTACTCTGCCAGTCCTGTTCCATTAGATGTAAAACAATAAAAAAAAGCAAAAATATATAATATTTTTATATATAATACATAATATAATAACATCTAACTGTAAGATGTTATTATGTCTTATAAGACAAACATATGTGGTGGAGTAGATTCAAAATACTACTTCAGTTACTTAAAAGCAACATTAGATTTAGCTTCCTTGGCTGGTAATTCAGCCTTCTAGCCCACACAGTGGGTACCCTAACTGTCTTGGTACATATTTTTGATCACTCTAATTTCAGGTTTTATCAATGAACAGGACAGCTGTGATTGGTTAACAGTAATGATGCCCAGTGCCCTGTAACTTTTTTAGGTTAGCCACCTCATCCACCTACAGAATCATTTCATTACTGTACATTTTTCAATATATCCCCCCCATGTGTGCAGGATACCTACCCTGCTCTCTTTGTGGTGGACTCTGAGCCCTCTAAATCTAGAAGTCTGGGAGTAAGGTCCCTGGGCTGAATCCTAGCACTTTTGCTTAGCTTCCTTAGAGGGCAAGCCAATTTAGTCCTTAGATGCCCTACGCAGCCTCTTACATATCTTTTTCTCTCCTTTTTGTCTCCCACTTCCTTTAAAAAAAAAAAGTGAAATAACATATTCTTCACCTTTCACAGCTTCACTGTCCCTTAGAGAAGTCTGTTTTCACATGTGACCCCAAATCAACATCTCTAGAGTTGCAATGGTAGGCACCCATGGGTTACATCAAGGTTTATTTCTCATGCAAGCCTGATACTGCATTAAGAAATGTGTTACAACGACGCAAGGAGCCCCAAACACCTAACTTCAGAACTCCACTGCCCACTTCTGGCTACCTGGTGTACAATTAGATATATTATTAATTTTTATGTAGCAACAGAATTTTCCTGCTGAGATGCTCCTGCTCTCCTCACTTGTGTAAGACCACTGTCTATAGGCCCTGCTCAATAGTAATATCTGTAAATACATACTTTTTTAAAATGAGCTCCAGATTTTGAAGCTCTAGTGCAATACAGTGAATATATTTTATGTTGCTGCCGTATGCGTTTCTGCAGGTCTGTTCACTGATTCCTGAGGAACATCTTACTACATGTTCATAGAGAGGTCATGATATGTGAGAATCCAGATAAAGACATGCAGTAATATCCAGTAAGGCCCAAAAGACAACTTTTTGTTGGTGGTAAGTACAGAGCATTCCAGTAGAACCATGTTCTCCATGTAAACCTCCCTACTTCTACATATTTTAACATACCCACTACAATATTTAATAGAGCTGGCCATAAAACTATAGTTCCCTACTGAGTAAATTGGGTCAGCTTCCCCAGGACATCTCAGAGCCTCAGATGACTCTACCTATTAGGATAACAACTTGATTTTTTCCAGTTACTGGAAAAAGCATATTCTTGCTGAAATACAGTTCTTAGGAACACTGCTGTCCAGGTTGTAAAGTCTCCCTGGCAAAAAAGCCAGATAAAACTAAGGGAAAGTTGAGTGCAAAGATGCGTTAGGTTACTTTTTGACTGATGTTCTCTTGTTCAAAGAGGGACTCCTGCAAAATTCCGCAAGACTATCTTCTGTAGAAAAACTTGAACCGTGACAAACCCATGTATGCCAATAGAACTACATAGATTATTTTAGAGAGAAGTATCATGTTCTAATTTCAGGACTTCATGATCTCAGTCCTTGATACCAACTCCTTCAATACAAGGTTGAATTGTTCTATGAGTTTCAAAGCCTGCACGTGAGAAGCTCTTAATAAATCAGCTTTTAAAAGGGTCTAGACTTCATATTAGGGTTCTGGCATAAGGCAAGGCACAAACACTTAGTCCCGTAACATCAGTTACAGTGCTGCCTTTGGAGTGTCACTTGAGATAGTATTTTTGGGAGCTCAGTAGCCACTGCTTATGCTGTAGCAAGCTGCAGAACTACAGCCCCCAGCACAACCAGAGTAAGTCAGTCCCTGACAGAACATGATTCCAGGGACTCTGCAGAATCTGCCCTCTTTACAGCCAAAAACTAGGTAGGTTGTAGGCTTAACAGCCAGCATTCTGGTTAGGAGGCACAGTAATATTTGATGGCATTATAGATCCCATGCCAAAATAAGCCAGCCAGTACTTGTTCCAGAGTCTGTGAGCCCTACCTATCTAAATAATAGCTGTTGACCATCTGTAGGACCAAAACCTGAGGGTTTACTTCCTCGGGAGTAAGGTTGATCACTTCACCTCATCATGGTGAATCTCTACCAGAAAAAAAAACAACAAACAATTCACATTATGGGGACAAAGTATCTTTCCCAGATTATCAGGGCCCAGGCCCATATTCTACCAACCCCATCAGACATCTGCTGTTCCTGAAACAATAAAGTCCTGTCACACACCAGTTCTGCAAGTTAAACGTAAGTGCTTCAGAATTGTAGCCCTCTTCATCACAAATTAAAACAAAACAAGTAAAAACCTCTCTACCTTTGCATCCTCCTCTGCTGCACAACAGGAAATTGCCAAACCTTCTTTCCAAGAAAGAATCCATTAATATTCTCCACCTGTAAAAGACAACCCCCACCTTCAGCTGGGATAAATTTTGAATTAGCCATGTGAGAATCAGCTGTGTGGACTGTGAGCTCAGACCTATCCCCTGCATCCTTTTTCTTTTTTAACAGAGCAAACTGTTCTCCATGATTGGTTGTTCATTTTCCAGAAGTTTGAGGGTTTGCACAGCCTATTACAAGTCTTCCTAGAGAAGAGTAAGAGATGTATGCTTATTCCCATCCTTTCCCTGAGAGGAAAAAAAAATACTTTTGCATATGAGATTGTACATCAAATTGTAAATAAATATAGTTGTATGTGGAAGACTTTTAACGTTTATCAGGAACCTGCACCTAATTTTGTTACAGAGTTGGGCCTTAAGAGCTCGTGTGTGCTCTCACAAACTGTACATTGTAGAGTTTCACCCGAGAAAATTAGTACAGTTCTGTTCCACCTTTTAGTAAGAAAAAGCTGATTATTTCAGTGATTCATTAAGACATGTTTTCTTTTAGTGAAAAAACCCAGACATTTTACAGAAATACAGGGCTTATATTTCAAAATATTGGCTAACTATGAAACCTGAATGTATAAAAATGAATGTTAACAACTTAAATAATTTCTGAAAAATTAGATTTCACAAACATAATACAGTATTCCATATATTTCCAGGAGAAAGCTTGCTTACCTCTTTCAGATGGGCAGTGCATTACAGTGTAACAGCCTTGGGATAGGTTGCTGTCTCTAGAATCCAAGGCAACCGCTTATACAGAAGCTACGGGCCAGGGAGAAATACTTTTTACAGCCCAAAGATACCCATTTTCACTAATTGTTTATACCAAGGGAAATGGTTTCAAGGAGAGAGAGCAAGAGAAACACACCTCAGACTGGTCAGCAGCATCGGTACCTATGACACTTACACGGGCTGTGAAAATGTTGCATTTAGTCCCTGTACCTGAACCTCTGCAACACAGAGCTAAACCTGTGTTGCCTGCAAGGCTCACAGGCTTTTCTGAACGTAAAAAAATTGCCATTCCTACTCAGCCTAAGGGTCTGGTGGTATTAGATTGTAACTGTCCTCAGAACGTTCCTGCAGGATCTGGTTTTAGTAATAAGGGAGAAAGCCACAGATGAACAGATTTTGCCTTTGCCTATATTAGGAGACACACCAGCAGTTTTTCGCCTTAGGGATAGCTGAAAATGAGTTTCACTGTTACACGTGTTTTGTAGAGACGTTGTCCTAGATTTGGTTTGGCAGAAGCTACAGTAGGCATACTCATAATTTCCATTGTAGTGACTTGGCTATGCCATATCACTGACAGCCACAAACTTACAGAGAAGTTTATGAAATTGTTGTTTTTCATAAATTCTTACCTACTAGAGGCAGATGAAGAGAGACTACAAGGCAAGCAAAGGTTTCCATCCTTTATGGTTTTGGCAAATACTTGAAAATCTGCTTCATGTATCTATCTCAGGGACCAGAAGCAAATCAAAATCAGACTGCATATAACACAAAATTATGTATGCCACTTGACTGGTGCATAGGCTGCATTAATAAGACAGCAAGTTTCAGAGTAAATGTTTATTGTTTTATTGGCATTGTGGTTAACCTTTTGGATAGTAAGAATGGGTAAAGTATACTAGTTTTACCTGAAAATGACTGACATTTTAGAGGTGTTAACGCTGACATCTTAATTAGGATTTTTGTTTGTTTTTCTAGGGTAATACACTGGATTTTTGTTAGAAATTCTGCAAGAGTTATACAATCAATAAAGATGTCATACTTAATGAAAGGAGTTAAATATTGCAGTTCTGTGAATCAGATGCACAAAGTAACAGGAACTCTGTTTAAAGCACACATATTAAAGAACATATCTGGCACCAATGAACAATTCAAAATTTCACGTACATCATCTCAACTTAGTTCTGAAAAGGCAAACTCTTATAATTATGTCATTGTTGGAGCTGGATCAGCAGGGTGTGTGTTAGCCAACAGGTTGACTGAAGACCCTCTCAGTACTGTACTACTTTTGGAAGCAGGCCCTAAAGATACCCTCCTAGGTAGTAAAAGACTGATGTGGAAGATTCATATGCCTGCTGCATTAACTTACAACCTCTGTGATGAGAAATATAACTGGCATTACCACACAACGTCACAAAAGCATATGGATAACCGAATTATGTACTGGCCCCGTGGAAGAGTATGGGGTGGCTCCTCTTCTCTCAATGCTATGGTATACATTCGTGGGCATGCAGAAGATTATAATCGATGGAGCAGGGAAGGGGCTATAGGATGGGACTATGAACACTGCTTGCCCTATTTTAAGAAGGCACAGTCACATGAACTGGGGCCAGATCAGTACAGAGGTGGAAATGGACCCCTGTATGTGTCAAGAGGGAAAACAAACCATCCTCTTCATCATGCATTCCTGGAGGCAACCCAGCAGGCTGGGTATCCCTTCACAGATGATATGAATGGCTATCAGCAAGAAGGATTTGGCTGGATGGACATGACTATACGCCAAGGTAAATCATAAAGGTGTCCTTAAGTAATTTGTATTTCTGACCCACCAGTGGTACTTCTGAAAGCATTTTGGAATATGGACATATAATCTGCACTGCATGCCATTTGGTTGTTTAGATTACTGAACAGCTATGGCACCCTGTATTTACACCCTGTTCATTTCACAGCAGCTTGCTGTCAGTCTAGGGTGTATTTCATTGAAAATTGCATTGGCATGCAAGTCTTGAGTCATAGTTAAATTTGGGAAGGAGGGTAGGTTTTCAGAATGTCATTGTGAAATTTGTTATATTAAAAGAAAATCTTTAGTTATTATATCAAATCACATTTGCTTTGAACTCTATAAACTCTATGAAGGCTTTCCCTCTGTAAACATCCTGATGGTCATTAGCCAAAATCTTGAAGAATACTGAGCATGACTATTTTGATGTTTAATGTAAATATACATTGTAGGTCAAAGATGGAGCACAGCTAGTGCTTACCTTCGCCCAGCCATATCACGCCCAAATTTGTCAGTTGCAGAGAAGACACTTGTAACAAAAATCTTGTTTCAAGGAACAAAATCCATTGGTGTTGAGTATGTGAAAAATGGGCAAAGGAAAAAGGTAAGAGATTTTTATTTTCCCATATGAAAGTTATGAGTCAAAGCAAAATTAGATTTTTTTTTTTAAAACAAACTTTTATTAAAAGTGGCACTTTACTATGCAAAATGTCTGCTTCTCAGATGTTATGTTGTCTCTTCCAGTATATGATTCCTTGTCAGTTATTTTACAGTAGGTGATATTTCAGCTGTATCAATTTAGATATTAACATCGCCATTATATTTCCATCTCTCGGTACTGAGGGGACAAGCCATAAATTGATGTTACACAAGAGTGTTGTGTAAGGTTTCTGGCTGGAACCTATGGTGCAATCGTGCACTGTCTCAGCGTATTGACTAGTGTGCTGAAATGCTGATGTTTCTGAAAAACAATTCTGAAAATGCTGTTCTGGCATAGGATAATCTATAAAAGCTAGATACTGAAATCTGAATGGCTCAAAGGATAAATAATGAGTCATTCACTTCTACTTTGCCATTATGTATTGGGTTTAGGGATAGTAATGATGAAACATAATGATGAAATGTGCCTTATGGTTATTTGTGGAATGAGTATTTTTCAATCTCAGTCCAACTTCCACTGAACATGTGATCATGTGGAAGGAAGCTTGAATTGCCATTACAACTTAACTCTGTGGATAAACAGTTCATTTTATGCAGCTTTCAATCCATTGACATCTATAAGACCTAAAACATTCTCATTTCCCTTAACTCTTTATTATTACAGCTGATTGTGGAGTATGTAACTAGGAAATTGCCTAAAAGGGATTTGTATGTTAATAACAAGATATTTAGTCACAAACAATTATAAAACAATTAAAAAGTGTAATAGTAATATTCAAAAAAGAGTACAAATTTTGATGGTTTGAGTTCAGTAAGGCTTACAAGACTCAACAGACAAGTGTTCTGTGACTGAACACCTGCTAACAGTTAAAAATGCAATATAAATAAACTGTTCTTTCATTTTCTAATGCACAGAACAAATCTGTTGTTTTCTAAGTGGATTGGTAATGATAATCATTTTAACAATGTAAAACAAAAGTTGCAGAAAATTTAATTGATTTCATAAGCTATTAAATGTCTGCGAAAACAATGTCTCTACTTGCTGTTCTTGTGCCATTATCAAGATTAATTTTGTTGAAGAAAGTCTTGGAAAGCTAATTACATATGAACAAAGACTTTCTGAATACTGGACCACTTTAATTGCAAAATTCTTTAATTGCTATGAATTTTCATACATATTAATATATGTATGAATTATACATAGTGAATGAGATATATTTATAGCATATATCATAAAAAGTACACCTTCAAAGTATTTCCCTTCCTTTCCCCCCCCCCCCCAACATCAAAATTGCAGGACTTGTCTGCTTTTACTTTCTGGAAAATTTTATACCTGTCAGGATGGAAGAGCTAATAATTTTATTACATTATGAACATCAAGATGAAACACTTGATTACATTAAAGCCTTTTTGTTTTTACAGTCTATTTTAGGTAGGATCTCTTTTACGTCAGTCATCAGTAAAGTTAAAAGATCATCCAGACCTGATTCAAGCATGATTCAAAACCTATTCATCAAGCCAGTGACTTAATTGTTATTTCAGTAGACACTGGGGTCCCAGAGAGCTCCCAGGACTCCAGCAAGCCCTCTGACAAAAGTAGGGAAGGTAGACTGAACATTCCTGGAGTTTCTGAGTTCAGAATCAAGCAGAAAAGTGTATTTAAAGGGGAAAAATGTTTTTAATGTATCATAGACTAAATAACCCATACAAAAATGTTTCAAAGTCAGTTTTTCCTCTTTGCATGTTAGCTTTGAGTGCAATGAAAGACTGTATATGGGCTAGGAATAACTACAGTGCTGACTTTGCAGTGAGCGTGCGTAGACTGAACGAGCATCATTTGAATGCTACCTGGAACAAACTGGCACCAGTTCTGTGTGTACTATAGAAAAATATAAGTAAGTTATATTTGTATAACATGTAAAATACAGATCTAGGTATTGATTCGGCACTCACAGATACGCTGTGTATTAGTCTTAACATACTAATGATTGCCCGGAGCAAAACAATAACGAACAAAAAATATCAGCACTGGCTATCCATCGGCAATATGAGATACATAGTGCGGAAACAATTTATCAAAATTTATCTTCTTACTACATTTTGATCTTATTACTGGCAACAATCTCATTCATCATTCTGTATAGCTGAGGTGTCATTCAAAAAGGACAGGATTACTACAAGTTAATATGCACTCCATGCTGATCTGTTAACTCTTCACCATACTACAGGAAAAAATAGCACTTTTTAATGTTGCTTTAGAAGCTAAATGTCTCATCTAAAATAAAAACAAGCAGCTACTCATGATAGCACCTTACCTTCTACAAAAGTGGAGAATGCAGATGAGCAATACCAGAGATGTTTCCTTGAACCCTTGTGGGGTTGCTAATGAGAGGAAGTTCAGGGAGGATAATTGTGTGCCTCATCTATTTTTTCCTCACTGTGGCCACACTGATGTATTAGAATTCACAGATAAATGTTATGGTATTACTTTTGCAAATGTGTATTGCTTAGGCAGCATTAGAATTTGCATTAAATATAAATTGTTGCTTACTTTTTGTTTCTTCTGTGGTGCAGTTGTTCTTTCTTAAGGACAGATGAATCTTGAATCTCTTTTTTTCTAACGTGCAAGAGTTACTATTCAGTTTGTAATCAACTACCTAACTCAGTGTGTATACATAGGATATCTTATATTTCAACAGGTAACATACGTGCGACTAGGGAGGATGGAGTGCATCCAATGTGTGTGTGTGTTCATGAGCCATCTCATTGGAATAGAAAGGGATGGTTTGAACAAGGTTGGGTTCACCCACATCATCCTCTTTCAAAGAGCAAAGGGAAAAGGAGGAGGGTATCAATTTTCTTACTCCACACAGTTTTCCCTTTTAACAGTGAAAAGCACTAAGGGGGGTGCTGATCCTAAATTTAAGAGATGTGGCAACAGGGAAGAGGTAGCCACAGATACAAATGACACAGGGAGGGATTTTGGTATTGCTAAATGAGAATATTTTGGGGCAGAAATCCTTGGAAAGAAGATGTGCCAAAAATACTTGCAGAGAAGGTTCTAGAAAAAGAACTATCCAGCACTGAGTCAAAGGCGGAAGAATAGTTTAGCAGCCTATATCGTGACCAGCTAAGGGCTCAGACTCAAACTGTTTGATGAAAAGTCTGTCAGCAAAACAGAATTATATATATGCCTCAAGTCAGAGTTTTCTCAGTAGTGCTTTAGTGGTTGAGAGGCTTCTGAAGACTACAGTGAGCTAAGAAACCAAACATTAGTCTTGGTTGAATTAAGAAGATAAGCTTTTGAGAATTTTTGAGCTAGCATGTCTCTGAATTCAAAATCTTCCTTAGGAGTTTCAGTTTTCGTTTACAAACCATTATTGAAAATGGAAGAGACGCTTAGCTGACTGATCCGAGTGTCATAGGTACTTTTTTCCTGGCAAGTAGCACAGGAGTTTATTGGCAGCCATGGTACTGGCTGAGCTGAATGTTTGTGTCCCATACAGTTTGAACAGATTGTAAACATGGGAATGAATACAGAAATGATCAATGTGATCATTTCTCTCTGCAGAAACTTCTGGCAAGATAGGAATACATTTAGAATGAGAAAAAAGTGAGGGAAGGGTGTCTAATCTGGGTCAGAATAGCATATCTGAACAGAAGCTTTTGACATGTTGCTTGCATTCAGATCAGGCTTAATGATGTTAGGACTTTTGTGCTCATTTCCTTTTAGGCTTTTGCCAGTAAAGAAGTTATTTTAAGTGGAGGTGCCATAAATTCTCCACAGCTGCTTATGTTGTCTGGGATTGGCAATGCAGATGATCTAAAAAAACTGGGGATCCCTGTTGTTTGCCATCTTCCTGGTAATTTTATTATTTCTTTTAACTTTACATCTTCCTATGAATGCAGTTCAAAGACCGTTAAATGAAACGAATCCATGAAATTCAGTTGTCTTTATGTCAGGTTGTGTGGACTGAAATGTAAGTGCTACAAATCAGTGGAAACATGCATTGGTTTTAGAACTGAGCAATAAACTCCTACACTTTATTCACTACATTCGATAGTGAAAAATGCCTTTCTGAAAAATGCCACTGAGTACTTTTAAAGTAAAGCAGCATACTTATCATTTAGAATTTTGAATGAGTTTTGATCCATGACAGATTGTATAAACTCCCACTATCATATATATTCAAAGATCGAAGGAATAACATGAACTTCTCCTTAAAACTAGAAAAGCTAGTACTGTATTTAGAAGTCATATCTGGCAATTTAAGAAGAAGTGATATGTCTGCCATTTAACTTTCTATTTTCATTCTAGTTATGCTATGTTTATGTAAAACCTTATTCTGACATGAGCAAAAGGCTGATATGACTCATGGTCTTGGTCTTAGTCATCACTGCCCTTGTAAGAGGTTAGTTTAGTTCCCATTTATGCTGTTTTCTGGTTGCAAATGTTGTGTATAATTGTTCTGTGTGAAACAACCTTTTTTTTTCCCCTTTCTTCTCCCTCCTCCCCCTTTCTACTCCCCCCCCTTCAGGAGTAGGCCAGAACCTTCAGGATCATTTAGAAGTGTATGTCCAGCAAAAGTGCACCAAACCTATTACTCTATATAATGCACAAAAGCCAGTTAACATGGTGAGGATTGGTCTAGAATGGCTTTGGAAGTTTACAGGTATGAAACAAAGTACGCAATCATTCTACCATTGATTGATTTAGAATTATTACAGCCTTTTATCCATGAATTTCAAAGTCTGGGAGCCTTCATATATAATTTTTTTCATGTTCTGGGAAATAACTGGAGCTTGCAAACGGACTTGAACTTTTTTTTTCCCCCCTAAATCAGAATATTTTAAAACAGTTATTATATCTTAGGTAACAAGGAAGGTTTTTATACACTGGTTTTTAACAATTTTATATCTCTTAAGAAAAATTCTACATTTAAAAATCTTGGTGCTACTGAGAAAAGCTGTTGTAAAAAAATGAAAAAATTCTATTTGAAATAGATAGCGTGTCAATAAAAACTTATTGTTGAACTGAATTAAGTTTTCTGTATAATTGCCCCAAAAGTATTAGTTTGTTGCTCTGATCAGAAGCCTTTAGGCTTGCACGTAGATCAGAAGTGACTTCTGTTAAAATGACACACTCATTTTACAGTAACCCAGCTGTGAGTTGTACCTTAAAAAGAATCTGTAAAAGTAATCCTTGAAATCAGTAAAATAGTTTGGCCAAAGTTGAGGTCTTCATCACTTACTGAATTATTATGTTAGTATTTGACAACTTACGCGGGGTATATGTGGCTTTTTACCATGCGAGTAAATATTGAGGGCTAACTTACAGTTTTAAACAGTTGTGAAAATAACATAATATGAGGGGCATTGCAGGCTTTTCATCTTGACCCTTCAGGGTAGGTACTGTGGATGGCTCTGCCTATTACATGTGACTGAAGGGATAACTATACTGCATGTCGTGGAGCATGCAGTGCACCGGTATCAGGATGCTGCAGCCAGTTCCCTCCGCACCAGTTAGGATCCTGGGACCAAATCTGCCTCTGGAGCGAGACCCTGGGCCTGCCAGTTACAGTGAGATAACCCCACACTCTTAAATAAGTGGGATTTCCAAAGTTATCCATATTTACATTTATCTAGTGATTAAAAAGCAGATGAAAGTGATGCATATTGCTTAAATTACAAGCTGTTCATAATGGATTTGTGTTCCTTGCAATTGCCACTGTATATATAAATTATTCATAGTAGTGAAACCAAGGGTTAAGAAGCAGCAGATTTCTTGCTTTTCTGAGGTCTTTTAATGGCATTTTCTCTCTCATTTGCACTCTGTAGGTGAGGGAGCCACTGCCCACTTAGAATCTGGTGGTTTTATCCGAAGTGAACCAGGGGTTCCTCACCCCGACATTCAGTTCCACTTTCTCCCTTCTCAGGTGATTGATCATGGTCGGGTTGCTTCCACAATGGAAGCTTACCAGGTGAGTTGTTGAAGAACGTATTCTAGTAATGTTCTGTAGCAATTAGCAAGGAGGCTTATGCTCTATTATAAATATTGATAATTTGGCTATATACTAAAAAAGACTTTGTTCAGTATAATACAAAAGAGCTGGCTTAACCTCCTACATTGGGGAAAAAACATGAGCTTGTTATTTGATATTGCTACCAAAATTATGTTACTTTTTGTCTCTGGGAAAGTAGGCAAGTATTGAACTGCTGTTTAAGTATTTGCACTACTGAAGTGCCATAGTGCTATTGATTAGGATACCATTGTGCTAGATGCTGTACAAAACCAAAACAAGGTGTTCCCTGTTCCACTGCAGTTTAGACAGAGGTTTAAGCGAGAATGTATGAGGACACTCATTTATTTATTGGCACAAATCCAAGCCCCATTTTAGACTATGATCTTGATCCAAAAGTCTGTGCTAATGCTCGGGAACTGTCACTGAATATTCACGTCTCTTCTTGCTAATCTCTTTTCTTCAGTGATGATAGTAATTTGGTCTGATTGCCGATTGTATTAGAATGCTCTGCTACTGCTAAATTGGAATGGTTGTATTTTAAATTAAAAGAACAGCTGTGAGTTGATAAGACAGGTATATTCCCTTCCCCTTATGGACTATCATATTTACAACAAATTTATATAAAATGGAAAAATGTTCAGTGGCATTTTCCATTATCTCCCTTTAATGTTTACATTTGCTTAATTTATAAAGACTGTCCAAATTGCAAAAAAAAAATCATACTGAATTTAGAAACACATCAGGTGGGATTGTGTCATGAGTATAGCGTGGGTGTTGCAGGTCCACGTGGGACCCATGAGGAGCACGAGTGTGGGCTGGCTAAAGCTGAAGAGTACAGACCCAAATGACCATCCTATCATTGAGCCTAACTACATGTCAACAGGTAAATGCAGCCTCTCCTCGCTCTGATGTCAACTTATTTCCTGCCTGTTTCAGTAGCAGATTTTCATATCTACTCCACACCAGTTTGGAAGTGCTGGTTGGTGCATTGTTATTTCTTTCTCATTTATGAAAGTCAGTTAGTATCAAAACAGGCCATTGTGCAAAGCACTGTATAAACCAAAAAGAATGCCCTGTTGGGGATGCAGTCAGGGTTCTTAGTGTTTGCTGCATCATGCTGTTCGTTTCATCCCCTCCTCCGCTTGTGAAGGAATGGATCTCGTTTGCTTCTTTGTGCTGAGATTAGTGTCCTTGGCTAGACAGTGGGTATAGCGAAATAAAGAGCAATTCTTCATAGCTCACCTATTCCCTTTTGGGACCGTGCAATATAAGTGACAGTTTTGTTCACAGTGAATGTAAATATCTGTGACTTTGAAAAATATCCTACTTTATTATGGCTTTCAGCAATAAGTGAGAGACTTTCCCCTCCAGCCTTTTTTCTTTGATGCTGTTTGTTTCTGTTATGCATTCTGTGTGTATTACTAAATTAAGGGTGTACTTACAGTTTTCTTATTTTCTCTTCATACAGAAAGAGATATTTGGGAATTCCGCCAGTGTGTCAAGTTGACCAGAGAGATCTTTGCTCAGAAAGCTTTTGAAAAATTTCGTGGTCCTGAAGTACAACCAGGAAACCATGTTCAGTCTGACAAAGAAATAGATGCTTTCATAAGGCAGAAGGCCGATAGTGCTTATCATCCTTCCTGCACCTGTAAAATGGGTCAGCTTTCAGATAGCACTGCTGTAGTTGATCCCCAAACAAAAGTAATTGGCGTTGAAAACTTGAGAGTAGTAGATGCTTCAATAATGCCCAGTGTTGTCAGTGGAAATTTGAATGCCCCAACTATTATGATAGCAGAGAAAGCTGCAGATATAATTAAGGGCCTCCCATCGCTTCAGGAGAAAAATGTTCCTGTATATAAGCCCAAGACCTTGGAAACACAGAGATAAACAAATGTTCTCATCCTTTCACATCTTTTGCTACTTAGGCTTTCATCAGCACGTTGGTATCTCATACTGAACATGCCAACAAAATAAATACCATGCAAAACAACATCTCCTATTAAAATAAGTATTAATTTGAACCGTTCTCTTACATTAGACTACCTATTCATTTTTTTTAATCAGTTGGCTTAAGCTGCTTATTTTAGTTAAACATGACCTTTTGCAGTACAGTTCAGATTTTTTGTTGAAGAGAAGCTATTTCTAAATGACAAGACAGTTGCGCACATAAGCCAGAAATACTGTGCAATTGCACGAGGAATGGAAGGTATTAATGTGCGCTATTTTGAAAATCATTATGGTATGCCTTGTTATTTAAAGGATTTTAACTGCTGTGAGAGCGTTACCCAGGATAACAGCTAGTCAGTAATCCCCACATCCTGCAAAGAATGGTTAAGTAAATGTAAGCATTTATGCAATTTCATATGCACAGGCCAAAGTAGTTCGTATCAGAATTCATAGGAGAGAGAGGAACCTGCATGTGTTCGGAATTTGTCAAATGTGGTTTTTTATGAGAGGAATGCAGAGTTTATAAATCCTCACTGAAGGTTAGACTTCACCATACTTAGCAGTCTTAACTGTACAGTATTCAGAAAGAAGATATACATTATATTTATCAGAAACTTATTTTTCTAAAAAATGCAGAACAGGAGCAGATATTTGTAAAAATATACTGGAAAACTGGAATTTCTCCTTGCTTTTTTTGCAAGGAGCTTAGTAGAATTCCGTTCACAATTTAAGCTGATTTAGTTGTACCACTTCATCATTTAGCACAGTAAGAGATCTGCACTTCCTCTAACGTCCTTAAAGTTACTGGTCTTTGCTCAAAGATGAGTGTTTGCAAAAGATATTTCTCAGCAAATACTCTGAATGGTGCCTTACTCTCACTCAAATTTTATTAAAAAAACTACAGCCAAGCTACATTTAAAATGAAAAGTTACTCAAAATAACTGCATAAGGTCAGATATTGATGATACGGGAAGAGATCTTTTTTAAATTAGAAGGCAAGTAACTTATTCAGTGAACCAATGCTGTATTTTAGTTAGGACTTAAATCTTTGTTTTACTATCTTCAGATGCGTAAAGCAAGGTACATGATCTTTCATGGCTGGGTTTTGTTTCTATCTTTTATGTTTTGTT